>NW_017306357.1:403216-460908 GCF_000935625.1 Nanorana parkeri | reverse complement strand
TGCTGTGAGACTGATCTTTTCAGAACAAAGAGAATCACAGGAATTGGATTTTTAAAATGTACAATTGGCAGCAGATTCTGTCACTGCAAACAGACAGGTTCGGTCAAGCCTTGGGCTGCATGGGAAAGGCTTGGGCACACCTGGGCCCTGACATATCTGTAAAATCATTGGTATTTTTTTAATAATGCAGTTCAGGTGATGTGCCAACTGATTTTAACTCCGACAACCAATCAGTCTTCTCCCTCTATCAGATGAAAGCGATAAGGGCAATGAAAGATGACTGCTGATTGGACGCTTTTGGGCTACTGCACTTTCAACATGAGTTTTTTTCTCACGAGTTAAACATAAGCTCTATTAATGTTGATGAAAACACCATAAGGTGTAAAAAGACTGTTGTTGAATACAAACACCACTGACAGATCGTGGCACAAGACTTCAAAGAAACTTCTAGAGTGCTTTGGCCACTGACAGGCTAATTTCAGGCAATGAGAAAAGGCAAAGTGCAGTAACGTATGACGAGCAATCAAAATTCTTATTTTTACTGGTTAGACTATAGTAAATGTAATAACATATGAGTTAATAGATTTTGCAGATCACTATTGCTGTGTGCCTTGTGTTACTGAATAAACCTGAATAAATACAATTCACAATGCAGAGACAACCTGGTGGGGTAGCATAGTGTATCTAGTGCAGGGTTGATATTGTAATACCAAATCAGCAAAGGCAATTAGTCTTAAAATAACAAAGGAAATTACAATATTCCAAACAAACCAGTATGTTGTACATTCTATTCTCTTGGGCTAAGGGTTTTATCAATTGCATTGGGATATTTTAATAAGAGACAAATTGGCTTTTTCAGCAAGGCATTGCAATTAGCAATGCATTGCACTATACACAGTGTAGTAATCTATAGCTACAAATCAGACTTTAGTTTACTGTGGAAGGACCATTTCAAAGACACATTTGGATTGGTTGCTATAGGTTACTGTACTTGGCAAGTCATCCCTGCCCTATGCACTGTATAAGCCCGAAGCTGTAGGTGTCATATGCATGGATAATAATGTTTCTCCATATTGCTGTAATTCCAAGTTTCCCAACTACTTTCCAGTCCTTTGATTGTAAATCCTTGATCAGACCCCCTATAGAGCTTGTGATTGAGTGTCCTTAGCTCAGACACTATAACACAATTACTTGGACACTGCCACAGAAACCAACGCTGGGATCAAGCGAGCTACATTCTCGGTATATACACTCTCATTTCAAAGACAGCAAAGCAGCCACCAATTTCCTTCAAGCTGCAAGTTTAAGTGTTGGAAAACTCAAGTTTCGAAAAAAGCCTCCCATCAGCAAAAGGAAAATATGGGAAATCTACTTGTTATGCTGTATAAAAAAAGAACACCGAGAAGACTTGTGTTCTTTTAGGCAACGATTTGGGATTTTGAATTGATTGTGATTTGATAAACTCCCTCTTCCTTGGAAACCTTTGGTTGACTTAGAGGCAAAAGGGAAACAGGAAGTGTATGGCAATAAGTTAATCGAAGCACATTAAGTTTTCTGCCTTAAAACAGCAAGCAGCGGCATGAACGTAAAGCGCTCGGTGCTAAGAAGCCGTAGGCACACCTGAGAGTAATTAAAACGCTGTTTAAATACTTGTAAAAGTTGGATGGAGGTATGGATGGACAAATAGGTGGGAGGATAGATTAAAAAGTGGACGTGTTTTCAAGACACACATATCTTTGTATACACATACCTACACGCACATATAAGCATACACCTGGATATAGGCGACATACTCACATAATCTTACTCACTGGCATATTTAGCAAGCCTTATTGCATGATACCCTACTGTAACCAGAAAGTATTATAATTTGACAATACACTTAATACATGCGCTGCAATGCCAACACTTACACTATCAGTCTATAGCATTATTCATTTAGTAAACAAGACAGAAATTGAAGTGCAGTGTGCACTGGAGTGAAACACATCGTTTGATTACAGGGTTTAAATGTCCCCTCTATACTGGCGACGGAATCTATTTCTCCCCCATAACAAAAGCCTAGACACGGATGCATGGAACTGCATTTTTTCTGACTTTCATTTGACATTTCACAGCTAGTACACAGTGAGCAGGAATTCCAAGTAAGAACACCACCTTTTGTGGTCGGACAAATGGGAGATGGTAACTATGAGTACACTTTATAAAAGCAAGGGCGATATAGAGAGCCATGGATTGTAAGATATATACATTATTAAAGCTATGCTTAGAACTGTACTGCTGTTCATAAAGTGTGACACTTTCATCCAAACTACACCGAAAAAAATATTTTCTTTATAGGGACAATCTCAGACCTTGACATACCACATGTAGTATAATAAAAAATAATAATAATAATAAAAAAAACAAAAACAGAATGTGTTTAAATTTAATAAAGTGCATAAAAAAGATTCATGGTATATTTTCCTTTTGGCTTTGGCTTTAAAGCCAAATGTGAAATTCTTCTATCCCAAAATAGTGATGACATTAAAATTCAACTTTATATATGTGTTAATTGGATTATTTTTAAAAAAATCCAGTGTATTCTTGCATTCTGTGAGCCACCCATGTTTGTGACCCACCAACTTAAAAAACAAAAGTGTTTTCAGTAATTGCAGTTTTTTTTATTTTCTTATATGATATAAAATATACCCTCTGCTTAGCAAGAAACAAATGCTTAAAAATAGTGTTTAGTGATTCACTGTACATCTGTGCTTGAGCTGTAATTAGCACCTATATGTACAGAATAATTAAAGTTGTGACTGCTTTAGAGGAGAGGAGATAATAGAGGTAACCCCGGTCTTTTTTTTTTTTTCACGCGGCTTGCTATATTCCCAAATGATTGCCACCTGCTCCCCTATCTCGCCTCTTTCCCTAGCCGTTTCCTCGGCAACCTTTCTCTGGCTTCCCCTTGGAGCGATAGCTTTCACTTACAATGCTCCATCTAATCTTGTTTGTTTTACACCCATCAAAACAAGCAGACAAAGACAATTCCTTGAGAATGAAGGCGCTGGGTGGGGATAAGGAAGCTTCAATTTGCTAGAACTTGAAAGTATCTCTGATCATTTTCTTTTTTTAAGGTTGCAGTCCAGGGCAGATTTGTAAGGAAGGGGGGGTGGTGGTGGTGTTGCAAGGAAATCGGAGGGACACAGAGCCCCGGGTCCCTGCAGCATTCAACAACATGCCATGCAGGTCACGACTGCGAGATGCAAGTGTGGCACTTTATACCCATTGTGAGAAAGGCACACAAAAGGAGCGTCAAGTAGCTACACGGTCTATGTTGTGGGGCAATAAAAAAAAAAAGGCAGCTGTACTTATTTAACATATGTGCATTCTGCAGCAATTTTCTCTTTTTTTCCTTTCTTTCTTTCTTTTTTTTTTTTTGGTGCTTTAAGGCACAAAGCTTTCTTCGGCCGTGTAAAAAAAAAAAAAAAGGCACCGACACGTCCAAAGACTCATGTAATTCAAATGAAGACTACACAGCATCAAGTAATTCTGTGATAGACGTTCGCTGACATTATAGTTGTCAAGGTACCCTTCCTAGATTGGCTGCAGCACACGCTGAAGGAAGCAGTGAGGCGTTCGACAAAGCTAGTGCATGAATTTCTCATTTAAAAAAAATAAAAGGCAAGGAGAAAACAGTTGTAAATGGAAATAACTGCTTGCGGTCTGAAATGGAAAAAAAATACGGAACAAAAAAAAAAAAAGATACAATTCACCGCGATTCCACTTACCATCTTTAAGCCATTCCACTCCATCTGTGATTATTGAGATGGAGCCTTCTAGTGTGTCACAGTGTCAAAACCAAAAAGAGCCTTATGTAAAAGCTGACATTCCTTCTTACAGTAGCGCTGGCAAGAGATGCTACGAAGGACACACGCGCACACACACACTCACACACACGCACACACACACACACTCACACAGAGTGCGCGCTGTAACACACGCCAGCCTCCTCCTCTTTTATGAGGTCACGGCAGGGAACTCTGAAATACAATATGCAGCATATACCAAACCCCTATAAATCACTCTCATGAAAGATTACCATACCAACTGCGCAGACCAACCGAAATTAGCAGCGAAGGGGAGATGCTATTTTTTTTTTTTTAAAGGCTTGGTCTTTTTCATTATAACATTTTTTTTCCCCTCGATTTTGAGAGTCTTTGTGCAGAAACACAATGGTAGAAATGAAACCTCACACAGTATCAGAGGTTAGATGGAGATGGGCGAATGCTTACACGCCGCATACTTCATGGGGTGTTTTTTTTTGTGACAATAGGTCGACGGTGCTAGCGTACAACACACACACAAAAAAAATGACCTTGAAACAAAAATTAAGCATTCTAATTGCACGTGACAAATCACTGAAGAAACACGCACTCGCACACACAAAAAATAGCAGCCCACCACTATGATCACTGAAGCGACGGAACACCAAGACTGTATGAACAAGAGATGCAGACAAGAGACAGACTTGCAAAACTGAATGGAACTTGAAAATACGTTAAAATAAAAATAAGGTGCCACCTACCATCACCATTCTTAAAGGTTAATAGTGTCTCGCTGTGTGCTCCGACTTTTTCTCCTTGTAACTGTTATTTTCAAGAATGCTTTAGGAAGGAAAAAAAAATATCCCAACAACTCGTATTTAAAAAAAATAATAATAAATAATATAAATAACTAAATGAACTGCTAACACATAGGACAAGGCAAACAATGGAAAATAAATAAAAATCTGAACAAAAAATAAGGAAAGAAAAAAAAAGAAAGGAAAAAAAACAGAGAGAGAGGGACTGTGATGATGCCTCTCGAATGTAGGGTGTAGATATGAAAATTGGATACAGCCTTGCCTTGAAAATTGGCTAGATGCTTGCATGCATTTATGGGACTATCTGTCAGATAAAGGCAGTATCTGATTGGCTGAGTGGGCTGGAGAAGGTGGGGCTAGGCAAGGTGCTATTGAAATTGGCTTCTATCAGGCTGGGGAGCTTAACTGTTTCCCTGCTGCAATAGGTTTCTCCACAAGTTTCTGTGACATATGTTGCTGCCGGAGCCTGGGGGTTAATGGCTCAGTGTCTGTCCCTGAAATGCTCTTTGTATTTGACATAAATGACCAGCTGGGAACTTCTGGCTGAAGAATATCAGTTCACGGGTCATTCCTCGCATGCTAACTGTACTAATCCTAATGATTGATTTTAACATTACACTCCGATGTGAATAAAAGGGGGAATCAGCACACTGATGGTAGGGAGGGGGCTCTTTCAATGCCATTTGCTGCTCTGTTTACAACCTGGGCATCATTAACAAAAAAAAAGGGTTCTGATACAACTAATGACGAAGAGCTGTACAAAGAGGTATATTCAGACTTTCTTTTTTTATTATTTTTATTTTAAATATACTTTCAGGAACATTTTCTTTAATACACTCCATTAGCAGCAATGGCTTCAGTTACTATTTTAGCTGCTTTATCTATTTCTGTATCTCTATGCATGCATTTTGTTGTGAGCATAGCCAGCCTATTCCTGGCATAATTATGAGATTATTGATGTCTCTGATGCAAGTGAAGAGGTTCTGCATGAGACTTTACATAAGAGCGTTTTTTAGTGCACTAAATCTGCTGCCCAAGACTTAAAACATTAAGAGGACAGGAAAAAAAATCATTCTCTTGACCTTGAGGCCCATTTCTTGCTGGTCAGCAAAGTTGTTAATTGAATATTCGGCTCTAAATTATACATAATTGTGAATCCCTGGGGGAATAACTTGTCTTTTTCTGCTACTCTGAGCATGCTGATAATATGAAAAAATGATTTAAAAGCAACTCAATTTTTTGGGTGAGATTGCTGCTGTGGGGTAAGGGATCAATATGAAAAGTTGTATATACCGTTTGCTGCCGTTGGCCTTTTTATAGCCACCTGGATTTTGTACCTTAGTTTTGGCAAATGGTGTATTTTTAAAACAATAACTTAATTCTTAATCATTTCAATAATCAGTTGGCTGTTCTTCCAATAAACACAAGTTAGGGCACATTTGTGGATTTTTTTGTGTGTTTATGGGCTCAACCATTTTCTAAACATTGTATTGTAGGCGGTGACGTTGACATTGTAGGTGTCTAGATTATTTGTAGACCAGATGTGGGTCAACCAACAGATAGGTAAGGGGTAGGCTACCAAAGTGCCCATGTTGACTGAAGGGCAGGTGTTGGAGAAACATTCAACCAGGCTTACTCACTCAGGATCCATGTGGATCATGCAGTAACCTATAGCAACCAATCTGAATTTATCCCTCACTGTCCTGACTTCAGTAAACAAACCTGGGTGCTGTGGGGGACTTTTAGTGGCTTTTTAATGCATCACTAAATGGGCACTTATATACAACCAAAGCTTTTCATAACTCAGTCAGACTGTATAATGGAATAGTCAAAACAAAATGGTTCCTATGTCATAGTCATCTACCAGGACTTATGCTTCTAAGCCAAACAAAATACCCAACCCTTTTTGTTTACCACAAACAACTTTCTTTGCACACATAATGGGAAAAAAACAAGAATTCACAAATTCTTATGTGTGTTTATTTTGCTTAATATTTTCTTTGAATGTTCTTCGATATCAGACTTTTCGTAATACACAGAAAGCATTTTGTAGGAGTCTTTTGTTTAATGATTGATGTCAGAGCAGGAAGAGATGATTATCATATAGATTTTTTGAGAAGACAAATTTTGTAGGTAGAATGGGAGGGCAATACATGATTAGAAGATCCAATTTAACTTATGTACCATATTCTGAAGCAGAGGATCATGGGAAGAGATCTGGGAATAAAATACATGGTAGCTTTTATGGAGATGTAGAAACTCGACAGAGTAGTAGATTTACTTGCTAATAGGCGCACAACTCTGTTTACCAAATTTTCAAGCACATTAACCTGACATTTCCATATTTTCAATACATTTTTAGCATTGGTGTAAGTAGGGACTTTTGCACCCCAAGCAAAGGATTTGCAACTATTTGTCGTCCCCCGCAAACAAATTTCGGTCCTATTTTTGTCATATTGCATTCCTGTTTCTATGCTCCCATTGGATGCATTTTGTGTCAAGAACACTTGGTAAAGATTTAACATCTACGAGAACAGCATTTACTATTTTGTTTTTAGGTCTAAACATGAAACTACTTGAGAAATATAGACTGCCCTACATTTTTATTTTTATTTTTTTAACTTAAAGTCTGTTCCAAGTTTATACGACGTTACACAAATTTTTTTAAATTCTTGAACTCGATGTGCTTCACAGTTGAGAAGAAAAGGATCTGTAAATTACATTCATTACTTTAGTGGTTTAAAGAGAAAAGACTTGGCCAAAATATTTTTTTCTCCACCTGCGGCACGAAAAGACAACTGAACCTACCAATGGACTTCTTGGATTACCTTAAGAATATCTTGAGAAGACCAGCACAGTCTGACTTTCCCTAGTAGTGTAATCAGGCACGAAAGGTTTAAGTTAACAAAGTATCCTCTACTTTTGGAAGAATGCACCTACAAAGAAGCCACAATAACTTTTCAGTTCAGGTGGCATTGTGTGGTTATTGGAATATTATGACCTTACTTCCAAAGTTTTTATATCAAGAAATGCTAAAACACACAGATTGCCAGCCATGCTAAAATACACAGTTGGCCAATCTGACATTTCTATTGGGTGCAGATCTCAGTTTCGGTCTCCATTCTGTATTGAGTTTGCAACAGAATGTTACGATCACCATGTATACTTAATGGGGCAGTGCACGGAGCTGTAACTATATTCAAAGTGTAGTAACCCAGAGCAACCAATAAGATTTTGGTTTACTCTGGTCAGATATTTAGAAAGTGAAATCTGTTTGGTTTGTAATAGATGTTGTACTTTGCACATGGTTACTGCACTTTGCCCAAAGGAAGCATGCAATTCCTTGTGATTAAAACACAGTAAAACTTAATATAACTTTATACCCAGCAACACAAATGGTGGAATGTATTAACCAGCGCTTTCCCATTTCCTATTGGTACACACAGATATAATCATCACAATACATCCCCATCTACTAAAGCCATATACAGTCGTGAGAACATTTTGTGAACTAATTTTCTTGATTTCTGCATGAATGGCTCTTCAAATATGTTGTGAATATTATCTAAGCCCTATTGAAAATTCCAGCTTTATTTGACAAATAAATAGTATTTTACATTCTTTTGATTAGTCAAGGTCATTTGTGAAAATAGTATACAAACCACTAAATGTAATAACTAGTGGAACTTGATGGAGACTTTAATAAATGCTGGCAGGTACATTGCTTAGAATGTATTTGACCCATTCTTGTATATCAAAACCTTTATTCATATTTTTACGATGCCTCGCTTGAATGGCCTGGTCCGATTACACCACAGCATTTCGACAGGCTAGAGGTCAGGAGCCTGCCTCGGTTATAGCACACTATAAAATGTCTTCCAATGTTGTTTACATGCTACTGTATTTTGAATTGTTGACAGGTTGCTTAGCCCAACGTCGCTTGACAAAAACACCAACATTTGCAGTACCATTTGTTATACAACATGCTAATAATTGGTCCCTCAATGGTGGCAAGACCTCCAGACCCTAACACACCAAAACATTCCCACATCATTATGCTCCCCCCACACTGATGCAGAGTTTGGATTAAGTTTTGGCATTGGTTAAGCTTTTTGTCTCCAAACATGACAGTGCATACATTAACCACAATGTTTACCTAAAGTCTCCTCTGTCCTAAGAAAAAGATTATATTAGTGCCAAGGGACAGCCAGGTAGTCTTTAGTAGACTTGAAATGGGCAGCAATGTTTTTGTTTTGGCAATCTCCCATGAACACTACTTTTATTAAGAGTTTTTCCTATAGTCAACTTATAAACAAGATTGTTATCATGTGCAGCATAATGAGCACTAATCCACAGAGGTCACTCCAGGTTTATTTGACACCAGTTTAAAGATTGTGAAGATTGACCTTGTATTAAACTTTGTAGGATGTCCCACCTAGAAAAAGGGGTAATGGTACTGCCAACCTGGCGAATAATGGGCCCCAGCCTTTGGAATTTTTTTAAACTCTTTCCATTCTCATGAGCTTCAAAAACTCTTCTGAGATTTTATAAAATCTCTTTTATAAATGCCGTATTGCACTTCAGCAGGGTTCTTTTGCAAGAATAGATACAAAACTTTTCCACGCCTAAATTTACTGGAATTGCTGATGCCAATTACACTCTTTTTATCTTAGAGATCAATGACCTTGATAGTGTAACCTTGTTTTTTTTTAAACATGAAAGCTATTGAAGAGTAGGATATGTGTTGTTGTTAGATACTACTGCCTATATTTATAGCCATTAATGCAGAAATCAGGAAAATTCAATTCACTGCCCTTCCCTGTAATTGCTTATCTAACTGACACTTTTTTCAAATACCTCTTTAATATAAACATATGCCATAGTACTTCCCTAAATATCAACATGTTGGTTTTTAGAGGCATCCCTAAGTGGCACTATAGCTTAAGGCTACAAAATGTAAGTACCTGCATGCTGTCAGAGGTGGCGCTATCTACTAAAGCCTCAAAGTTATCAGTTAACCCTTAAGTGCTTGACAATCGCCCTAAAACTAAAGCAAATATTGTACTTAAAAGGAAACATAGCCAATCCTATCAGAGATATTAAAGTCTTCAGCAATACTTCTTGCAACACCAATATAACACTAAAAATGAGGGTAACAAAATAATAAGTAGTAATGTATGTAAGGTACGCTTTAATTTTTCAGAGCAGGCTGTATTTTTCATTTTGCACTCAGTATAAAATATATGTAGTCTAAACGGTCTGCGTTGTCCTCTCTATATAAATATGCAGGTATATGCTATACATCCACAGCTCTATATACGTACATGAAAACATAAATATACATATCTCCGCAGACTGATATGAAGCAATATTAATATTCAATATTTCAAGAAAAAGCAGTAACAATTCAAGTTCAAGAGTACACAATAATATGGAAAATGAAGTTTTTTGCCCAAGTAACATGCATTTTAGAATTAAAGGTAAACCAATGCATTATGCTAACGTAAAGCTTCCCCCACTATAGGTACTATTCCTATTTCATTTACAAGGCAAAAACTGAACAAATCTTGCTCAAAATGCAAACATGACCAGTCCATTATGCACTATGCAGTAAAAACCAACTTAAACCCTTGGTGATGGTGTCTATACCTCAACTCGCATTACAGAGGCATTATCATTTTTGTAAACAATGCATGTTTCACTGCTTTTTTTTTTGCATAGTATATATAACAAGACAATGCAAGTATGACACAACATAGAGTGGCTTCATTACTACAAAGTCAAACTGGGAAACCAATAATTCCTTCATGAACATTGTATGCTAGTTTGAGGGCTTCACTCAAACTATTAACTCTGAGGTCTGGTAAAGCACACAGCATTCTGCACTTGCCAGGTTAATCTAGGCTCAGACAGACACTGCACAGCATAAAGAGAAGAAAGAAGAAAGAGAAAAAAAAAACAATACAGACACGGAACTCGTGCACAGCCAATTCCTCCAAAATCAAATCAAAAGGTGATTAGATTGCCTTACCCTAAATGAGCAGCCTTGTAAGTCATTAGTGGCAGCAGACGCATGTAAAAGAGATGGATTCATAGTGTATCTCTCAGCCTGTCTCCAGCAAACATCCTTTCCAAACGGTATGGACATCTTAACATCACAAGTAAATCTGCAGCGTCTCTTATGGTCCAGATGGGCTACACCACAAGCCAATTCAGCATTAATAAACACCTACTCTGGGCAGCTTGCAAGTCATACTTCGTACTATCATAGGCAACAGCAGTCGACTGACGCACTCATTAACCTCTATGCTGTCAAAAGGACCAGGAACGCAATACACTGGAAGCCCGCTTGGCTGCAAAGAGGTTTAAAGATCAGTGGAGGGAAGACAGCAAAAAAAGATTCTTGATTTTTTCGTTAAAAAGAAAAAAAATACAAACAACAAACCCTCTTTTTTTAATTGTCAAGATCAGGTTAATTTGTCTTCATTTAGGAGAAAAATTTGAAATAATTCTTCATTACAGCAGTTTAAGTCAGCAGGCAAAAAAAATTTGTTAGACTCGCATAAGAAAGTGTCAAATTGTTACCTCATTATTTAACAAAGCAGCATTAAGGGTCCTGGTGATTTCAAACATCTTGTCAGAGAGTAACAAAAAGGAGCCTTTGCTATGCTCCGTCTGGAAAGGGGTCTGTCCGAATTGTTCTTTTTTTTTTTTTTCTCCAAGAGAGTCAATATGAAGATTCCCTAGAGTTCGCACATCAGAGCCTCTGTTCAGCTTGCCGGATTTTCCCCCTGATCAAGCACGTAGAGTACAGATGGATACAGCAGCATGGACTGCTCCCTTGCAAGGTTACACTGCTACAAACATGGCTGGTGTTAAAAGTATTCTTTCAAAGTAACAATTCAAAGCATCACCACCAGGTGGTTTGTGAGCGCACATGCAAATAACCTTGAGAAGGAAAAGAAACCTGGAGCTTTTTGGTTGGATGTGCTGAAACAGGTATATTAACAGCTCACACCATGACTTGTGTCCCTCCAATCAACCCTGGTGCAGCCTATCGCTTGTCACTGCCCACTATAATCCCCCCACCACCACCACCATCACTACTCAAGAAATACTTCTACATTCCAAAACAGTCTAAAGCTTCATCTTGTACACCGCATCAATGCAAGTCTCACAATCATCCTGTCTGCATTCCGTTGTGATGTAAAATTAAACCATTTGCACATTATATTGCAAACTCACACCTAATTTATAGAAACTGAGATGTAGGCTGGGATGTAGTTATATCTTGCCTTGCAAAAGAAAATGTCTAATGCGTTATTGCTGCACTAGGCCAGTTTACAACAGGGTAATGAGGATCTTTACATTCGATGCAGTGCTATTTTCTATGCAGAACCAGTTGAGCGGTTAGAAAAAGATTTTGTGCTGCTCGATTGCTGCAATGGTTTGGTGGAAGTGATGTCTCAGATGTATTCAGTATCTAGTTGGTATCAAGAAAGCTGTAAAGACAGCATAGGAAATAGAATCGACATTAGTTTTAATGGAATGTTTAAATGAAAAGCAGATTCTTTATCACGTCTTAGTATACCTTTTGATGTGAACAATCCATTTCCCTACCAATCTTAAATAATTATTTTACCTTTTTGACTAAGGCTCAAGTACAGAGAGTTCTGTAGGCAAAACTGTCAAAGGTCCACAATTTGATCCAAGTGTCCATATGTGACTGCAACTCTGCTATATTTACTGTGTGTAATACACAATGTGGGGAATTTATCAAAACTGGAGCAGAGAAAAGCTGGAGCAGATGTGCATGGCAACCAATCAACATCTCTCTTTCATTTTCAAATCTTAACTGAACAAACTAAAGAGAGAAGCTGATTGGTTGCCATGCACATCTGCTCCAGTTTTTCTCTGCTCCAGTTTTGATAAATTCCCCCCAATGTTTTCCATAGAGAATGAGGAATCATTCTTCTTTTTCTGTCCAGTTATCTGCTGTTTGAGGCTTTAGTAGGCGTATCTGGTTTACTGAAGGAATATTTAAACTCCTTTAAAAAATAAAATAAAAAATAAGGCCAAGGGTGAACATGGCAACCTGAAAGTTGTTGAACAAGGTATGAGGGGTCCCTTGTTGAGATTCTGAACTGCAGGCCCATAGTTTTTAGTTGTGTTTTGGGATGCTTTAATTATTCTTAATTGCTGATTTGATAGTTATAAGTATAAGCAGTATAATTCACTATCAAACATTGTTGCAATGTCTAGGGTAATAGGACATCTAAAACAGAAAACAGCACAAATCTATAACAAGGTCACCTTAAAGCAATGTAACTTTATGGTATCTCAAAATGTTAAATCAATAATACATCAGCATCCTGTTTATTGTACTAATGTGATTCCGTGAGAACAGTTCAACAATAAGCTTATTTTCAAGACCGATTTTTTCTAAAATGGGCACAAATAACAGGAAGTACCCTTGTTTTTTTTTTTGCAATCATCATACAGAACATTTTAATTGTTGCAAGTAAGAGAAAATACTTAAAAACTCTGATCTAACTTTCAGCAGCCAAAATACTTAGGCTGGATTTGTGGGAAGACCACTTAAGCCAGGGTCTAGACTGACAATATTTTTGACCCTGTAGTAAACTCCACATGCATTGTCACTTCTCTTTATCAAATAAAAACAAGACTTAAGCATCTGATCAAAGATGGAATTACATTTCCCTGTAACATATATATTCTTAATTATCTGTGGCACAATCCTGGGTACCTCATTCTCCAGCTCTGCAGGACTTGCTTCATCCAGTGCTACATACATTAATGATTCGAAGCAGTAGTGGATGGGCAAACATCACTTTAATTCTTAATACAGACAGGAAGGGATATGGCGAAAGTATTACCTTATCTCATGGTGATACATAAAAGGATGAAGAGTTTGGAGAAGGCAGGAGAAATGAACAATCTAGGACAACATAGCTGATTTGGAAAAATTCTCCAATTCAGCTCACTTTCCGTTTCAGCCATTTTGGCCTAGATTGTTTACTTCTTCTGCCTTCTCCAAACTCTTCACCCTTTTGTGAATAACCCTGCTAGCATCCAAATTGGGCTAGATGTGGCAAAAGCAAAGACCATAGATGGACCGATGTCTTAGAGATATCTCCTATTCCTAAAATACCTAGAACCACAACACCAAAACATTCTGCTGACTTGCTTATCAGGTTATCAGGTTGATGTGGTTTATTGATGGTGATAATATTGATACCTTTTCAACTTTGAAAGCAGAGCAATTGCTGCCCACTCATGTAGGTTTTCAAGAATCCCATTTTATTGCAAACTAAGGAACACCTACATAAACAGATCAATTTGCAGTTTGTTTTGGGTGTGTCGCTTGTAATGATCAAGCTACTATATGTATGGCGACGTCATTTTGGTATCACTCCCTCTGAAAAGCCATGCATAATGACGTAATGTGCGTGATGACATCCCAGAGGGATGTAGTAGTAGTGAAAACTGAAAAATGGCCTGCTATATACAGGCTAGTATTCGCTAATACTCATGTCTGGGACGTACAGTTTTGTTTTTTTTTTTTTTTTTTTTTTACTGTAACAGTTTCCACTAGGATTAGACAGATACAAGGAGTATTTGGGTGCTCCTCACCCTCCTACATAGCCATGCATGGTCAGGTGTGCATGTTGGGTCAGGTGTGCATGTTGTAGAAGGATTACATAGGGGAAAAATGTTATGTTTGGTTCATGTGCATACACATGACTTCCACCCTATTTTGACTAGCTTTACATTCATGAGCAGGTCTAGCATCAAGAGTAAAAACTGTGAAAGACATACCACACGTTTTTATCCTATTCAACTGATGTTCACAAGTAGTAAAGGTATGTCTTTAGAGTTGTTTCCTTTTCTACAGAACAAAGCACAGTAAAACCCTCTTAAAACAGATGATATCTGCATGTCTCATTTCCATTGCAAATACCATAAATAAGGGGTTTCAGATATTAGGCTGAGTCATGAACTGCTGGAATACAGCATAAATGCATTCTACTATTAGACAGTCATTTATTTCCAAACTGCATACAGCTATTTCAGGCTTGCTCTCTATCATCAGTGCAGCCCATTAAAGCAGTGGCTTCTATGGAGTAGGGCTTAATGAGCTATACTTCTCACTGTGTATATAGAGATCAGTGTGTATATAGAGATTACTGTGTGCTATACTTCTCACTGTGTATTTAGATATCAGTGTGTATATACAGATTACCGTGTGCTATACTCTCCACTGTGTATATAGAGATCCAGGGGCAGACCTACTGCTGGCGCAGCCGGTGCAACGGGCTTCTGTGGGGAGGAGGGTCTCAATGGGCTTCAGAGCGGGGGGAAGTTGGGGGGCTAGAAAAAACATGGTAACTGCATGAATCTATAGCTAGCCTTTACGGCAGGGTGCACATTGGGAAGGCTTACAACAATACAAAACACAGAAAATCCCCAGCTCACCTGCCAGCTAGCATGCAACCAAACAAATTGCCCTGTCAACAGTATGCGTTAAAATCAGAGGTTTTAGTTGCACAAACTTTTGGCCAAAAATATGTAGAAGCCACACCGCCGCGCCAAGGCACCTCTGCAAGGTGTGGTCCTAACTCTATGTATATGAGTCTCCAAGTGTGAGCATATTAATGCAGTTGATAAATTGCATGCAGGTGTACCAGGAGTTAGCCAACTCCTCCTTTAACGCATACTGTTGACAGGGCAATTTGTTTGGTTGCAGGCTATCTGGCAGGGGAGCTGGGGATTTTCTGTGCTTTGTATGGAAGTTGGGGGGCCCAAGAAAAAATTATTGTATGAGGTCCCTTCGTTCCTTAGGTCTGCCAGAGAGAGAGAGAGAGAGAGAGAGAGAGAGAGAGAATGAAATAGAGAGTAACCTAAATTGAGGATGAGAGAAAGAAAAGGCGAGAGGGAAACAGATAGGTAAATGAGACAGAAAAAGAAAGAGACAGAAAAAGAGAGAGATAGAGAGAGAGAGAGAGAGAGAGAGAGAGCAAAAAAGAGATGGACGGGGGGAGAAGGAACCAGAACCTTATGCACCTCGCCAAACATGAGTCTACTGTGCAACTTTAGGCTGCTGTGCAGAAACATAACATGCCTGCATGTCTATTCAACTAATAAGGAGTTTAGCTTTTGGATAAGCAAGTGACATAACTGACAGTGTTGCTTACAGTCACCCATCTCTCTAGCCAGTTCACAGAAAGCCATCAAATAAACCCTAAGACATGCAAAGATTAAATGTATTTGTATTTGTGTTGTAACAATATTTTTATTAATTTCAATTAGAAATTAAACAAACATTTTGGACCATAGTTCTCTTTAGGGTCACATTAGGACATTTACTATGTCCTCCTTTGAACAAAAACTTAGCATATAGTGGGCATTTGCTGAGTCTTGACAGCGCAGAGCCGCACCACAGCTGAAAAAGATCCCAACAATATTGTCATGATCCACCCCACCACCTGATTGACAGCTGTGCCCACCCCTTCCCCTGTCCATCGCTCCAGTCAGCGATGGAGAAAAGGAGAGGGAAGGGGGGGGATCCCTGTCGGAAGAGGTGACTTACAGTCGCCGCTCTATGCTGGGAGAAGATCAGGAACTGAGCGATCAGCTCAGTTATCGATCAATAGAGCCGACAGCTCCAGTGTAACACATCGGCTTTAATTTTGGGGCTTTCACTCTCCTCATAATTCTCCTTTAAAGTAAGGCAAACATTTTATAAAATCACAAAGAGCAATTTCAAGCTCATCACACTTAAAAAGCACCTTCATTTTGCAGAAATGCTCCTAATTTTGTTAATATTTCAGCAAAGTGAAACTATATGAATGCAACCAAATATATAATGTTTTGATACAAAAGCTGTGTTACAGCTACTCAGCAAATACTTTATTGCTGATAAATTCCTACTGTCCTCATTGGCTCCATCTATTGCGAATCTAAAACACAGATGTTTGCAGAGGGAACAGCTCTGCGAATGTTTTATAAATACACACCATAATCTGATTCCTCTTTGAGTACGAATATTAGGCAAAGTGAGCTGACATCAAGTTCTAAACATGGCAAAGCTTGAAAATAAACAGCCATGTGTAACATAATCTTTTACAGGGCCGTGTCGGAAGCAGAGGCCACCGAAGGCAGACATTTTTGTTGCACATTTCACCCTTCCTTCAGCAAAAATGGCAACGGTACCGCTGCCTGTGTGCATCCACCAACACAGGCAGCCAGTTTAGCCAATTCAGTGACATGGAGCCTATTAAAAAGTGCAGGTTCAGTGTCACTAAGTAAAAGTTACTGTCTGGAAACTGCAGGCAGGTGCAGAGGCCAGCAGCACTGTGCTCACTGTTGCTGATCCTGCATTGTTAATAGACTCTATGTCACTGAAGAGGCTCAGCCACATCACCCGTTTGTGTGACAGTCACAGTGGCTGGGCAGGGAGCTCAGTAACAATTCAAACAACATATAAGCCATCAATGCTCTAATAGCAGCATTTTTAAAAAGTCGATCTCATTAAAAAGGAACAATCCTACTGGGAGTCTGTTGGGACTGTAGCATCATTATGAATCATGCACTTTAATACCAGACCTTTTTTTCTGCTGGTAGTAGACTCAGCTTCCTGAAGATGAAGGTCTAACAGAAGGCTGATCACATTGCTAAGTAGATCTCAAGGGCTGTGTGTTCAGTGTGATCATGTTTCAAATAAATTGTAAGTGCAAAATCTCTTCACATGCATTATACTGGTAGTAGGTTCAGAAAATGGGCTTTACCATCTCATGCACATCTTTGTGTCCATTATACATACATGACACAATTCTGCACTAGACACACTACAGTTACTGAGAAACAATGGTACAATGTGCTTCTTCAGAGAAGAGGGAAGGGACAGAGACTACAACTGAACTGTTCAGCTTTACTGTAAATGCGTTCACTTCAGACTGTGTGTGAGTTAAGTAAACAAAGTCTACAGGGAGGACATGGACTGTGTTTAAAATGCAATTTGTGTGGTGGGAGTGTGGGACAGCACACTAAGAAGAAAACTGGAAATCGTGTGTGCTGAAGGAGGGAATATAGTAGAAAGACCAATGTGTGCATGCTGGAGGTGGGATCTTAGTGGGGAAAGACCAATCTGTGTGCTGGTGGTGGGAATCTCACTGGAAAAAGACCAGAACATAGCAGATTTTCCCAGTGACAAAGTGAAACTAGAACCAATGCATTATATTTTATAGGATAGGATTTTCTTTACCCGACTGTTTTTTTCTTTAATATAAAATGGTTTGGTGACAGGTGCTCTTCCCTAGAGTTTGGCAGATCTTGATAAAGTAAGAGCGGAAGTCCAATTCGATGGACTTCCGCAAAATTTCACCATTTCAGCAAAATGTATTGGAGTGAATAGAAAAGTGAAACTAGGATGTTTTATAAGGATACAATAGGCGTTATATTGCTCATGTGCATTGCAGAAGCACCTTTCAACTCTCCTGGAGCTGTCCTTGGGTGAAAATATGGCCCCTCATTAGTCCTATAATTTTTATATTTTTACAGAAACAAAAGAACAGACAGCAAAAAGGTAAAAAAAAAGATTAAAAGGGATATTACAAAAATAGGGTCAAATATACACAAAAAAAGCATACACATTCTTTAAAAAGCAAACTCACATACCAATTAAAGAATAAAATGCAGGCGCTTCTGCATACTTCATAGATCAAAAGGCCTTATAGCACAGTAGGAAAAGGACTGAAAAATTGCTTAGGCCGCGGATATTAAAAGAGGTCCCTGGCTCGGAAGTATAAAAATATGTGAAGGGGCAGTTGGCCTTAACTTGGTTAAACGCTTTGTTATATTTTAATGGCTTCTATACAAAAACATTTGTTGTTTATGTTTCTGTTCTGTATTTCTGAAACAGTTTGGAAGGTCCTGGAACATAATACTTAGATATAAACTAGACAGAATAGACTATAGAGCATTGTTTAGTTGCATGTTTTGCTGCACCTGTTTTGCTCTATTTTGCATGTGATATTTGTAGCATGTCCTATTTTGCTGTGTCTGATCTGCTTTCTTCTCCATTACAAGTCAATGTTAATGTACATAAAATCAAGTCAGAAGCAACCCAAACATATTCCTTGAAAGTACCTGGACGCATGCAATGTTTGAACTGCTTCTGAATCTTACCCTTATGTACACTGACCTGAAAGTGATTGCTTGAGTGACAACAACTGAATTCTATATTAAGTTGTCTATTCCTGGCCAAGCATCTAATATTCTAATTGCTATTCCAATTATTTAATAGACAAGTTGAAGTGTTTTTTTTCCCAGGGAGCAAAGGGTTAAATTAATCAGGAAGATGAAAGAAGAACAGGAAGGAAAAGAAATGCCAGAGAAAAAGAATCTCTTCCACAGTTGTTCACCCGTACACCCCCAGGATGCTTTATCTGATCAATAATAACCATTCCCCATTGACATTACACCATCTGCCTTGCTGTTGTGCTAAGTGCAACTCAACTGGTATAAAGAGACTTTTCTCAGCCTCTTAAAGTCACAGCCCCATTTAGCAAATTGCATGCAAGATGCATCAGACTGAAAGGATGCGTCCCTGTGACACCAGGGTCATGGCCCTTTGGTACTATTAAAAAAATTCTGGCACCCTGTCCTTTGTGATTGCCTTTCAAGTTTAATGGAAAACTCACTTGACTTTTATTGGCTTGACTGGAGCTTGACTACTAACGTTCAGGATAGAATTAATATGGAACAAGCTGCAGAAGGAACAATGGGGTCCCATTGACTGGACTGTAGACTTACGGCTGTCACTGAAAATGTGCCCATCTCTCCTGCAGTAGTGGGTGTCATTGCAAGTTGAGGTTGATGTGTACTACCACATGGGTGATATAAAACCCCAGTTATTTAGGACTTTTGAGGATTCCTATAACCCATTTAGCAAATTCCATTTAACAATAATTACTCCTATTATGTTAGTTATACATGCTTTAATATGGATTTACGGTATCCAGTTACATGTTAATTACATGAAATAAAATATTATATACATATCCCACGTAAAGCAGCACTCACACACAGACTACGAGGGGAAAGGCTAGCAGTATCAATTAATTAGGGCTCTGCTGTTATGGGCAATGCTGTCACTCTGGCACTGTAATAATCCTTACAGGAGGGGAAAGCATAGTGATGGCTTTATTAGTGTGCCATGGAGAGGGGACTGAGGGAGCAGGGGCTCACAATATTTCCCTATGGCTACCCATTAGATGGTTGAGTCTTATTGCAATGGTTTGGTAGGGGCTATTCAAATATCTACATGAAGGATGATTGCAGATATAAAGAGTTTTTGATGGCCATGAAACTGAAATGCTGACATTCTAAATTTTGCCTGTAGTGCTTTAATAAGCAGCCAGTGGTATAGGCCAGTGTTAACTCTTCTGTGTGCATCTCTGGTAGTTTCATTCTGTTGCTTTGACATATTCTGGGAGCACCTCAGTGTTCGTTAATGGTTCTTGTATTGGACAGATGGATGGTGCATGGTGGGGCTTTGTCTTGCAGTCAGGAAAGTCAAGACCCTAGTCACCGATGAAACCAGAGTAAGGTTTTGGAAGATTAAAAAAAAAGGTAATAGTAGGCACATTGTGGTGCCTGTTCTAGGGCGTTTCTAGGTTAGCTTGCTTTAGATACAGCATTTTCTTGTTTGACCAAAGCATACCTTTAATTGTTAGCTGTGTGCTAGACTTCTGCTAATGGCCTATCTGTTAGGTGGTCAGTCAATAGACTCTTCCTAACAAATTAAGATAAATTGGGGCACACTTCCTCTCTGCTTGCAAATACACATGGGACATTTTTTTATGCAGAATGAGTTTCAGCTGTATGTAGGAACAAAGAAAGTAATGTGTCTTCCAGTATTTTTACACCCAAGGTCTGGGACTGTTTAAAAGACCACTACTGCAAAAGAAAAAAAATTGTATTCTGATAACTGTATGTGATTAATACCTGTAATGGCAGTATTTAGTATATGAATTCCTTTTTTGTGTTAATATTTAAATTTTCTCCATATTCATGTGGAGACTACGCTGTTCTAAATCAGATGAAATAACCATTTACTTATTCTTTTTTACTTTAAGGAGGAGGATGGAGAAAGATTTTTGACAGTGTCTAGACAGAACCAACACTTATAATTTAGCTGCCAAATGATCTTTGCTTTTGGAGTTGGTCATGCATGCAGAAGACTCTATAGGCCTATAAAGACCTAATAGGTCTGTACTTTTGGCAGAGGGGTTACAGCAGCAAAGCACAAAAACACAAGAGTTAGTATTTGCCTTTTAATTATGTTATGGGGGTAACATGGAATGTGGCGTTGCAAAAATATTCCCACCCATTGATGTCTTTCCTGTTTTATTGCATTGGAACCTGGAATTAAGATTGTTTTGTTTTTTTTTAAACTATTTAATGTACACAACATTCAGAATAGGTGCAAAATAATTTTGTGACACAAAAATAATTAACATTAAAGAAGAAAGAAAATTAAAGAAGAACGAGTGTGTATTTACCCTCTTTGCTGTGAAAACCCTAATAAGATGTGGGCCAATCAATTAACTTCAGAAGTCCCATAATTAGTTGATAAAGGTTAACCTGTGTGCAATCAAAGCATCACATTATCTATTACATTGTGATGTCAGTATACTGTATGTACATCTGTTCCTAAAGGCCCCTGAGTTTGCAACACCACTAAGCAAGCAACATGAAGTCAAGAGAGCTGTCCAAATAGGTCAGAGAAAAAGTTGTGGAGAAGTATAGATCAGGGTTGGGTTATAAAGAAATATCCCCAAACTTTGAACATCCCATGGAGCAGCACTAAAAACCTGACAAGAGAAGGCCACTCACCAAAACTCCCAGACCTGGCAAAAAGAGCATTAATTAAAGATGCAACAAAACTCCCAAAGATAACACTGAAAAAGCTGCAAAGATCTACAGCGGAGATGGGAGTGTCTGTCCATAGGACCACTTTAAGCTGTACACTTCACAGAGTGAGGCTTTATAAAAGAGTGGCTAGAAAAAAGCCATTGCTAAAAAAAATAAGAATTCATGTTCGGAGTTCACCAAAAAGCATGTGGCATAGTCCCTAAATAAATGGAAGAAGGTTCTCTGGTTAGATGAGACTAAGATCTAGCTTTTTGGCCATCATGGGAACTGCTATGTGTGGTGCAAATCCAACATTTCCCGTCACCCTGAGAACACCTGTCAGGATCCAGATCTGAACCCAGGGCCTCTGCTGTATCTGGTTCTACCTGCTGAGCCACCTTAGAACCTTGGATAGCTCCTTGCCTGTTCTACTGTGTATCCTCAGTATAAACTAGTTTCTGCTGATCTCTGAACTCCTTGCTCCTCCCTTGAACTTCTTATTTAAGCCATGCCTCTGTCCTTCCTGTTTGCCAGATTATTATGCTCCTGCCAATATCTTGCTTCCTGCTCCTTCTGTGATACAATCCCCTCATACTGCTACCCGTGTACCTGTGTTGGCTGCTGATTCACCAGCTACTCTCATCGTCTTCCACTTCATACCTGATACCTTTGGCTACTGACCTTCGGCTTGATCTCTGACTACGTTTCTGCCTGCTTCTATACTACTACCACCTTCTGCTTGTGTACCGAACCCGGCCTGTTTTTATCATGAATTTGTCTGCTGTTTCAGCTACTGGACTTCGAGCCTGATCCCAGCTCGTGACAACACCATGCACAGTAAAGCATGGGGGTAGGGATGCTTTTCATCAGCAGGGACTGGAAAATTAGTCAGGATTGAAGGAAAAATTAATGGCACAGAATACAGGGCAATATTTTTGAAGAAATCCTGTTTCAGTGAGACTGGGATGGAGGTTCACCTTCCAGCAGCCCTAAACATACGGCTAAAGCTACACTGGAGTAGTGTAAAGGGAAAGATTTAAATGTTTTGGAATGGCCTATTCAAAGCTCAGACCTCAATCCAATTGGGAATCTGTGGCCTGACTTGTTGTCAAGATTGTTCTACACCAATGTAACCCATCCACGAGCTGAAGCAGTTTTGACAAAACTCTCTACGTGGCCAGAAGTACTAAGCTTATAGAAATATGCCCCAAAAAACTTGCAGCTATAAATGCAGCAAATGATGGTTCTACAAAGTATTGGCTTTTAGGGGTAGGGGGGTGAATAATTTTGCAAACTTAAGACTTCTGTTTTTTTTTGTCATAATTATTGTTTGTGTCACTATAAAAAAAATTGTACCTAAAAAGTGGTGGGCATGTTGTCTATATCACATGGTACAACCCCTCCAAAACATCCTATTTAATTCCAGGTTGCAATACAATAAAACAGACGAAACACCAAAGGGGTGAATACTTTCCACCTAGTGGGTAGACTGGCTGAGGACCTGCATGAAGACAAAAATCATCACATAACTTATATAATTTTAGGTCATTACCTATTGGAATGTAAATCTGTTAAATTACAGCTCCAAAAGCACCAAAGTTCAAAGCTGCCTTACTGATTATTATGCTTGACTTTAGGTGGCCCTTCTCTTGGCTTAAGTCACAAAGTCTTCTCTGTACTGGAATAGCTCTGCATGTACATAAAAATCCTTGAAAGCTTTTGGGATTACAGTGAGCCAAAATCTGATGCGGATCATTTTGTACCAAAAAGAAAATAATACCAAAACAAAACAGACACAATTTTGCATCTTTTCTCGGCTTATTCAGTGCTGAATTTTGTCTTTTACCTGCAGTTCTCCACAAGGATTTCCTCTATACGAATGGCTGTCAAACTCCTGGGCACATCAGCTGTTCCTAAAATACATTTCCCATGATGCTTTGGTAGCCATGTGTTGAAGGATGTGTTATCCTGATGTATATGTTAGAAGGCTACTGGGAGATGTAGCGCAGCTCAAGAACAGTCGGAAAAATGAAGATTGCCCATCACAATATCTACTGATGCACGAAAAGGTCACTCTGTTGCCGAAGGCAAAGAATGAAATTGTTCCCCATCTTATTACTTATAATACAGTACAAACCAATATCAGGGATATGTGATATGAAAAGCAGAATTCCAGGTCTGCCAGGCCATGATTGATCTGGAAAGCTGTTTAATTTATTCCTCATTACAAAAAGACACCAGAAAAATAAATCACGGCTTCAACATTAGCAGAGAAATACTGAAAAAAAGGAAATATACCAAGGAGTCTATTTCTAAATGTTTTATCTTAAGATTCCCACAACTTTCGCCCAGGATTTACACATTATTCTAAGTGGATTCCTTTGGAGAAAAAAATGTGTAAATACTGGATGAATGTTGGGTGAATCTTGGGTGAAAAACCTAGACCTATAAGCTGTTTCTCTAAATGGTGCACTGTGTAATACATAAAGTGTAAAGTATGGTAACTCATGCGTAGCAACCAATCAGAATTCAGTTTACTAAAGCCAAAGCTAAGCAGCTGCTGTGGAGGCACCTGTGCATGCTTGTTCCTGGCTGTGCCCGCAGTAGCTGTGTGACAGACACACAGCCCTGCGGCAGGCCACGCCCTCCTCTCCACCCAACAGGTTGATTCATGGCAAAAGGAGCATATGGCTCCTTTGCCCTCAATCTTCTCCCCCGGCAAACCAGGAAATTCAAAATGGCGGCTGTGACAGCGGTGACTCAGGTATTTTTTACTGTAATGCACAGAATGCATTACAGTAAAAAATGCCCTGCCTTTAGTACTACTTTAAGCTTGATTTAAAGGGAAACTCCACTTTAAAAAAAATGAAAATAAATAAAATCATAAAAAGAATAAAGCATTCATTTTTGCTACACAAGCCATTTTGCGATTTGACGTTATAAAAAAAAAAACGTTTCCATCTACAAATACAGCTTCTGTAATTTTCTAAAACTGTCCAAAAATTCAATGTGACATAGCAACCTGGAGGTGGCATGCACATGGTTGGTGTACAGCACAACTCCCAGAAATGGCATTTCCTGCTTCCTGCTTCTGCTGGCTGATTATGACAGAGGTCTGCACCAAGATACAAGTAAAACCTTAGGCATCGCTTGCAATAGGAATTTCATTTTTGGTGACAATAGAGATATATTTCCTTTACTGAAACTTTCCTCATTTACTGACACTGAAACTTTCCTCATTACAACACAGATTATAATGAGTTGATTATAATGAGCCCAACCCTCTCATTCGTGGATCAGTTTGTAAAGGGCACGGTGAACAAAACAGCTATTTCTTCAGAACAGAAACAGGAAGGAATCTGCAACAAAGTTTGGTAAAATCTTTGCAATGTACATTAATCATTCACTTTTTTGTCAACAAAGTGGAGTTACTAGTTAAAGCTCAACTGAAGTTACATAAAATCGATTTGCAGTCAGATAGACATGCCAGTACGCCCTATATTCCTGGTCTAACCTCCACTCTCCTGTTAGAGTAGCTGGAAGGAATGGATGCCCCAAAAAACTTAAAGTAGCAGAGGCACTCAAAGTAAGACCAATGTCACCATGTATCATCCAAAAAACCCTCAAGAAATACCTGGATGTCATTGATCTTCGGGCGCCTGTTTACTCTTTGGCTACTTTATCTTTTTTTGGAGCATCCTTTCCTTCCTGCTGCTGCATATCAGGCCTTCCCAGCTACAAAGTCTAACGCCACCCAATAAATATCTCGATGAGTTTTCCTGTTACGGTAGTTGTTCAGGTGATTAGTATGATTATGAGGTCTAATAGGCACTAGAAAAGATCTGGTGTTCTCAGCAAACCACACTTTTCTAGTGTGAGAACAGAGGGTTGTAGAGGGGTGTGGCTCTTACTCAGCACTACCAGCACAGACCACTGCACAGTGAGGAATCAAAGCATCATTTTCCCTGAGAGAAAATTGTATTTAAGGAATTTCGCAGCAAATATCCATCAAAAATCATAACATGCAGGGGGAACAGGACAATATACAGATAAAAGGTATGAGATTTTGACTGGGCTTATTCACCTTTAATGCTGAGAGAGTCAAAGTGTTGTTCCTTTCACCTTTTATTTACTACTACTAAGAATCCTTTGTGCATATACAATACAGTCCCCCTGAGAGAAACAAAACCACATTTCTTCACAAGAGCACTAATTACAAACAAGATCTGCCTGTATTTAAGCTGATCACTGCAAACGTTTTGAAGACGGAGAGGATTCCACCCACCAATGAACATGAACTACTATTCAATTAAAAAATGCGGGAGGTGAACAGTTTACAAAACATGCATCGCAGACACAAATACATTTTAATTATACAATTATTGCTCAGAACTAAATTATGGGCCTTTTATGCCTGCAGACACATTATAAATCATAGGCGTATGACATACATTTCTGATTTTAGATCCCTTTATTAGCAAACTGTCAGAATGAGAAAGGTAGCTGTGAAATATTTTTTTTTTTTTCTAATTGCCTTCATTATAATCATGGTTTATGTATTACTTGGGTTATTGGAAATAACAAAACCCGACACAAAATGTTCAGCAACACAGAAGATACTTGCAAATTTCTGTGCTTAATAAGATTTCAGCTCTGTTGTTGTCTAACATGTTAAAGGGATTTGTAGATAGAAAAAAAGTTGCAAGTTTGAAGAAAGTCACAAAGGCACAAACTACCCCACACACAAGGAACACTAAACTATCATAGTTGTTTTAACATTTTAAAGGCTAGGTTTACTGTTAAAGAAGAACTCCACAATATTATAAAACTAACTCTTGCAGTGGGGCTACCTCGCACTGCAAAAAAAAAGTCTGAACAGAACACTATGCCCACAGCTACCCCCTGTTGATCCTTCCTCAGGAAGGTAGCTGTGGGCATAGCGTTCTGTTCAGACTTTTCTTCTTCTTCTTTTTTTTTCTCCATATCTCTATAGGTTGTACTCGATGGACTTGTGTCTTTTTTCAACCCTACTAACTATGTAACTATGCAAGGGTTAAGTGCTTGTTTTGTTCTAGGGGCCAGAATAAAGCAGATATACTCACCTGGGTCCTTTATGCCGTTGTAAGTACTATGACTGGCTGTTCCCAAGCCAACTTAAAAAAACAGATGTAGAAATGCAATTAAAAAGTATATTACTGTGTTTTACTGATTAATTCTACATTTTATCATGATTAGAATCACCCATATTCCCTAATATGCATTCTAATATCACATTTACTATTTGCCTTGATGGAACCAGAAATCTATGCATGAAATTTCTTCAAGCCTCTTTCTGTCTTCAGCTTAATAGATGTTTTGCAGCAAACAAAACCAACAATTGCTTTTATGACTTTTGCCATTTCAGGTCCAAACATCAGATTTTATCAGTATGAAAAAAGCAAACAAACAAGAATTGCCGTTTTCAACCCCCCCCCACCCCCACCTTTCCAAAGGAGGCTTTGTGAGACCACTTGTCTTCCAAACACGCACAGAATATAAAGATGTCACCCATTCATTGTATTATTTGACATGACATCCAAGGCTACAAATAACAGCCGAGTAATAAAACCAGCACGCGAACCCGTTAACCAGTGCATCAGTTTAAAAGTACCAATTTCGAACAAAGAAAGGTAGTATTGAATTTTATTTGTTTTCCTTAAATCCCTCTCTGCTAAAAGGCTAGAGATGTAGAGATGAGATTACTCAGGACAGCTAAATTGGGTCCCACCTAGAAAAACATTGTTGCAGAAAACATGAAATGCAAAGGCTCTAACTTAGGTTAATTCCCCTAAAAACTGCTTTTATATCTCAGGGTCTCCACAGTAAGGTCTCATATGCTCTACCCTTACACAAAAACCCTAAATACATGCAAACACCTGCCATGAACATGAACAGGAACAGACAAAAGTATAGTTAATTACATTATTTAAAGTATTTGAAATCCTGTTACTAAAGTCTCATATAATCTTTAGCATGTTAAAGCAGAACCAGACCCACTGCTTCCCAAAACAGTTACTTTCAAGGCGTGCCAACTGTCAGGGCTGCCAGTGTGCTTATTTCAGCTGTCAACCAAACTTTCAAGCACTCAAATGGCTGATGTCATAGCTGATCACATGTGCAGCACCATGGCATTTGCAATCTAAATAGAGGCTAAGATGGCACCTTTCTTCTTCTTTGGCTGTAAAGGATAGGAAGGTGTAGTCCTCCTTAAATGTCATTTTAAAAGTAATGTCCAACCTTTTTAATGGGATGTCATGGTGGAGTAGTCGAGTTTCAGCATTCGGCCGCAGCTCACCTCTCCCGAGTGCTGTGGTGTGATGCCAGCTGGGACTGTGTAGAGCAGGGGCCACATGACTCCCGAAGAGAGATGCATCATGGGATTCGTAGTTTCACCACAGCTGGTGGGCCGGAGGTTTGAGACCTCTGGTGTACAGGATACAGAGAAGTCACCTGACTTCCATTGTGCTCTGGGCACTAGAGAACCCAGCAGAGGATTGACTTGTCCTCTACACTGGACTACAGAGGACATCTTGGGGAAACATTTGGCATGGCCATGATTTATATATCACATGCTACGTCAGATTATGGACTGGTGTGAACGTGTCCTTATGCTTTCTACACCCTAGAGTCTTGTGGCCCCCCACCCCACCGCAGTTGACTGTCTAGACTTAGTATTACACTAGCAAGACATCATATCTGCAAAAGGCACACAGAGACTAAAAAAGGGCAGGTTGCCCCTTCTGCCTCAATATATGTTGAATCAACAATAAGGAGTACGGCAAACTACTGCCATAGTTGTGCACTATTCCACATCACAAAACACACAAACAGGAATGAAAACAACAATGAGGACCCAGCTGGACTTCACTGACAGTCTGGAACCTTTTGTCATCCATGGTAAGGTGTTACTGACAGTCAGCAACATAATGTGAAGGTGTCCCTGGCAGCCTTTGCCCCCCGTAGGCCTAGGTAAAGTATGGATAAATCTTGTGCAGGAGTAGGGGCAATGGCACCAATTCTACAGAACTACAGCAACAAAAAAAGTCATCCACATCCTTGAGATTTGCTGTAGAATACACTGAGCGGATGACCAGACTTCAGACATTTCATACCTTTGTGAAGGTAAAACAGTATCTACACACATGGTTCAGTTGTTGATTTACTTATTGGGTGAACAATTATGCAAATCTTGCTTGAAGTTTATGAACTTTGCGGCAAACCCCACATGCACATGAACCTCACATACACAAATGTTTTCGGCCAAAATTCTGTAATTCTCAAAACCCACTAAATCTAAGGTATTTGGCATGAACCCATGGTAGCAGCGAACCTGAAACCTATCAATAGTCATCTGAGCTGCAAGCATTCTATGTGTGATGCTAATTAGTGCCTAAAATGTGGAATATAACATGGGTGCAAAAAATGAAAAAAGGGCCTCAGTCATGAAGGGGTTAAAGCCTACATTCTCCAGTTAAAAACAAACAAACCTACCCTTGCAGTTGGGCTACCCTGCACTGCAAGGGTTAATTGCTCATTTATGTCTAGGGGTATGTGTAAGGCATGTTTACTTAATTGATTCCCACTCCTGCTGGCTCCAAGACTGGTACCGGCCCACTGATATATTCACATCTAATACAAGGCCCATTATACATGAGGATGTGTAAACGTGTAAAAGTCTTTTACACAACCCCCTAGACATTAACAAGCAGTTAACGCTTGCAGTGTGGGGGTAGCCCCACTGCAAGGGTAGTTGATTTTTACTTGGAGATAGCATTTGAAGAACATTTTGATTTTACTGTAAACAAATTTATTTGGAGTTTTTGTTTCACAGATAAACACCTAAGTGTTTCAGTTTAAATTCCACCTCTTTTCGCACTGCTTCTATCCCAACCAGACACATCAGGCTGAGCCCAAAAGACTTCCACACCACCTGCTATTCTTACTGAGTTGAAGCTTCCTCAGAAACCTGATGAGCTATTTGTGGATTACAATATAAAATTAACTGGAGGGGGAATAATCTCTGTAACTCTCTCTAATGCATACTTTAATCCACTTGAAAAGTGCATCCTCCGAAGCTTTAGATCCTCTCCTGGGATCATTAAACAAAACAAACAGATAATATGCCTTTCACAAAGAAACACGTAAATCACATAATATCATTTGTATATGCAGAATCAAACCTATTAAATATATAATCCTGTTCTCTCCTATCACCATATTTTACCATGGTTACTTTATGACATTTTCAGTTTTTCTTTTTTTTTTTTTATTAAAGTGACATTAAACTCAGGAGTTAAATCTTAGAAATGCATTCAAGTACCCTAACTATTAACAGAAATGTATCTTATTTCTGTATCACTCGGCTGTAGATCCTCAAATCATCTCTGAATTGGTGCAGGGACTGTCCTTCCCTCTGGAGGGTGGCTACTGTTGTTCCCCATGGTCCCTGTGTGTGTTGTAAAGTAGCCACCGATCCAAGCTACCTCTCGTGATGGACTACAATCTCACATTTAGTTTACTAATTTGTATTGAGATTGTACTATATCACAGGAGTGAGATTGGAGCGGTGGATACTTTACAACACACACAGGAACCATGGGGAACAAAAGTAGCCCCCCTCCAGAATGGACAGTGTCAGCATCTATTCAGAGATTATTTAAAGATCTACAGCTTGGTGATACACAAATAAGACACATTTTTGTTAATAGTTAAGGTACTTGAATGCATTTTTAAGATTTAATTCCTGAGTTTAGTGTTACTTCAAGTTTAAAGAATGTGTTTCAGATTAAAGGACTGCTAAACCTAAAATGCAAGGTACTTACTATGGAAGGGCTGCTTCACACTTTCATATTTCTGGTGCGCTGAAATGTACAAAAGACTCCATACCAAAAGCATATCAAGATCTATATAGTGTCTTATAAAACGTTTGCAGCATCTGACTTTTACATTTGCATTATAGCCACTAGATGGTGCAGAGGAGCACAGGGATGTCCTCCTTTTTAATAAGAGGGTGATCAGATATCCACCCCTTCCTATGGGAACGAGTTAGGAGTATATTAGAGAGCTGGGAATCCCAGGTGATGTCATGTACTGACAATATGGCTGGATGCCATGATTGATGGGGATTACATCAATTAAGTCATGATCGACTTGGATTACATCACTGACGTTGTGATTGATGTGGATTAACTTCAGAAGACATTGGTAAGTGAGAAAAATATAACAGCAAATATTGTGTTCCACTGCTGTAGCGTGTTCCTCCAAGCCTGGAGGAGGAGCCCCAGTCATGGAACCTTTAAAAGCCATGGAACTGGCCTTTCCTCCAATAACAAATTTCAGTTGCAGTGAAATACAGACAGAGTTCCATGGAACACCACAGGTTCCACCTCACAGCCTGCATTTTATAAATGGCTCTCAAAATATAGGAACAGTGTGGCACAAATGCTACACTGTCCAGTTTAAAAAAAATACTATTTTTGTGAGAGTTCTACTGTAGATACTAACTTAAAAAAAACATTTAACACATGTCAATGGCCAAATTAAATGCACTTCAATGTGCACCGTTCACACCATTGCGGGGACCGCGCGGCACGAAACTGCACGGCCCCGGAAATAGTGCAAGCGCGATAATCTGGCGGATGCAGCAAACGAGCGGCTTCCATGCAAATGAAAAAACATTAGCATTTCTGTCCCGCACCGTCTTCCATGCGGAAAACCGCGTGGGAACCGCAAACGCTACGTGTGAATGCAGGCTAATGCTACCAAAAACGCACTTCTACCAGGGGAGGCCAATAAGTTCTTACCCTCACCATGATCTAGATGTGCTAGGTTTATAGGTGGATATCTTAGTATTATGCATGCCAATTTTTGTTTTTGTAGGTCGTGGTGAATTATAGATAGAGCCAAGAGAAATGGAGTAGTTGTCATGCCGGACAAAGTTAAATACCGAGCAGTGTGTTGCTACTAGCTGACAATGAATCTGCACATCGAGCTGCAGAAATTGTTACTTTTGTTCACGATTGTGGCTATGAATCTATGCCCCATCCACCTTACTCACCTGACCTGGCACCTTCGGACTTCTTCCTGTTTCTAAATCTGAAGAAACATTTACGGGGAAGACATTTATACAATGATGAGGCAGTCACTCGTATTACCATGCATAGGTCTAAATGGAATCTAAATGTACTTTTATACAAGCTTTAGACATAAAAACAATCCTTTCTCATGCTCCAATCCATTTTTGACTGCTGCTGCTTCAAAGCAGATGTCCTTATATTTCAAGTGTAAGCCACATTCAGATATAATGGGTGGTAGTGAGCCACGTTGCAAAAATAGCACTTAAGAAAAATAGGAATATCAGTATTATCATTAATATAAAATGATACCAATTAGGCAGTCCCTAGTTGGCTCTTTGCTTGTGAGAATTAAGAAGTACAGCAGGTGGTCAGATAAGAGGCTGCTGGGAGCTCAAAGCCAGATGTGGTTCCCAAGCCAGTGGTTGGTGTTTATAGCATTAAAGTGACATTATCCATTTTACTCAAGGCAACCGAACTGATTTATATTAGAGAGAGTTACAGAGATTATTCCCCATCCAGTTAATTTTATACTGTAATCCACAAACAGCTCATCTAAAGGCGATTCAACAATACAGCAGAAATCAGGGAAGCCTTGCTCATTCATTCTAACACTGCCGGCTAAGAAGAACGCAATGGACAATCCACAATTCACTTGTCCTCTTTTATTGCTAAAATGTTCCTATTTAAAGATGACCTGTTACTAGTGATGAATGTATCTATTTACCTAAACTGGGATCCGAGAGAACAATCTGCTCATTTAGAGAACTGGTAAAGGGGCCCATTAGGCTCCTATCAGTTTGCCCAGGGATTAGGCTAGCACCTACAGTAACTAAGAAGTATAATTATTTCTTATTAGGACAATGACATCACAAACCTCCAAGCCCTCTTCCAATCACTTTTCCTTTTGTATCCTGCTTACACAGTCACCCTGTGAACTCTGCAAGGTAATGTCATGCTTGGTAGATTTGGAATATAAATCTAGCGACTAGAATCTAGTGTCCACTCATCTGAATTAATGGCAGGGAAGAGTTGCTGAGATTTGCTGATTACTAACCATAAACTTAAGGCTAGCATCACACCTATGCATTGCAGTTAGATGGTAAAAGTCATGTTTGCTAATTAATAAAAAACAAATGGTAACACATTGGGTATACTGTATGTGCATTAGGCTAAAACTCATATACAATAGATGGTAACTCACTTACGCTACATCGCATTACAATTCACATGCTTTACGTTGCGGTGTGCTATGATGCCAAAAACAGTGCATGTGTACTTTAAATTTAAGTTTCAAGAAGATTGTTCTTCAGTAAAATATCACTAAAGGGTCCTATTATGGATGTCAAATGTTTAGAGATATATAAATATAACATTATGGATTAAAACTAACACAGTTTACAGAGGGAGACCGGTTATGTTAGGATGGTATATGGGTGAGAGGGCTCAGGTAGAGACATGGAGTGGTGGGGTATTGTTTTTTTTTTGCGAGAATTATGGTCCCTCAGTCTCAAATATTCAGATTTATTAAGCTATGAGTATGGACTTCATCTGCCATCCCAAGGACCTCTCGGCTCTGCCTAGAATTTATATTCAAATAAAAGCAATACATACAAAAAGTTAACATTTTTTGACATTATAGGAACATGTGCTACAACACATTTGATTAAGTGTATGGGTTTAGATACCATTTAATGAAAAATCAGAAGTGGCGCATCCAATACTGTGACATTTAAACTGGTGGGTATGTATGATAAAACTTAGAATGGTGATATTTAAATAATCAGTTTCAAATATCTTCAAGTCTGGTTTTACAGCACTTCACTTTCATTGGTAGACTAAGGAGCACAAATCCTCTTATGATCAAAATAGCTGATTTGCTGCCATTAATCTCAGCTGCAGAACAGGTTTAAATGAGAAATGATTTACATTTTTTCCTGGTGTTTAATTCAAGGTGCCCCGACAAATACTTGGATAATAGGATTTAACCAGAGTACAAGGGAACTGAGTATTTAAGAACAAATTAAAGTAAGCTATAGTGACCAATAAGATGTTGGTTTTCTTCTTGCTGGTCTTCTAAAGGCCACCGAAGGTTAAACTTGGGAGGGCTGATTCACTCACTTTTTTTTGTCTGTCTTTTGGACTCCACTGGTGAGATCTTCCCACTAGAATATCAGTTCTGCTTTTCAACCCTCTGAAGTCTCTCTACTCTTGACACCTGTAAGAAGAGACATAAATAAGTATTAAAACCAGTGTACTGCAGTGCATTGTGCCATTGTGCCTTGAGTTGTGCAATACAGTACATGTGGGTGCAAATTATGAGGAATAGCATCACACATAGAGCAAGGGCGCTGTTGTGCGTTGGGTTAATGCATATATTTTACCACATGTACACATGCGAATAGGACCTTAAGATTGAAGTGAACCTGCAGTAAGACTATATACATTTAGTTATTTAAATACATTTCTAAGCAGTCAATGGGCTTTCAAAGCAGAACTCAAGTCTGCAACATTATATATTTTTTTATCCCACTACTTTTCTGCTGTGCAGCTTTCTTCCCTTATTTAATATTTATCTGAGGTTTTCTACCTTAAAACTGGAAAGAAAAAGTGGTGGGACCAGGCCTGCTTCCTTTTTATCCTGCTGTGCACTGTTTGGTGGGAGGAGTTATCACTGCCCTAATGCCCATAGAAACCATGATCATTACTGTGATTTGCAAACATCATACCTATCTAGGCTAATACACACAGCTTTGCCTTTATGTAAACAGCAGAAAACAGAAAACCAGATGCTGTGTGTTACATGTGTGTTGTTCAGATCATACTGAACAGCATTAGACACTAGTCTGAGCTACCCTTTCATATTCCTTGCTTCTCATGTATAAGTGGATAATACAGCAAACATTAAAAACTAATACATTAAGGAATGCATTAAGTTGAGCTGCATTTGAAATAACACAGCATTCACACATAGGGAGAAACCCACTAACAGTACACTGTCAGCTGTGGAGGAATTCCTGAGTCCAGCACTTCAGTGCTCATAGGAGAGGGGACTCTCTGCGGGCAACCCTTTCTCATCCAGATAATACATTATACCTTTATGTGTGTTCACAGTCGAGATTACACTTCACAACTGCCAACTGCATACACACTGTATTTCCTGGATACTTAGGAGTAAGTTGCACCCCAACGCTAAAGCTACATGTAGTAACTAGAAGTAGAACATTGGGGCTTTTAGCGTTCTAACGCATATTTATTTTTTTTTCCTATAAAATCTACATTTATTGAATATATTTTCCATGAAAATATCAGTGAACATTCATAAAAACTTAAAATCAACTGATACATAAAGTGCATCAGTTCAAACCACATCAATGGGCCATCCTAACTGCAGTACAAAAGATACGAATAGTTGACAGATTTTTGAGGTACCCAGACCAAACTTTATATATATAACATTTGAAAAAATATTTATTTGCATGTTTTTTTTACAGTTAAAAGTAGGGATGCACTGAAATGTCGGCCACCAAAATATTTCAGCCGTAGATGGTATGGGGAAAAATACTGATAGTATCATATCAGCCAAAAATGCAGCTAAAAATTCAGTACATCCCTAGGTTCTCTCCTACCCGCTGGACGCCGGTCTTTGTCCCCTCCGATGCTCACTGCTCTTCCCCGCCTGTGTCAGAAGAGGCAGAAGAGGCAGTGGGGATCCAGGGGGACACAAAGGATACCACAGTACCATCCGTGTAACCTGTAGAGTATACCACGGTACTATTCATGGCATGCGTAGAACATCATACAACACCTCTATAAATAATGACAATTATGCCTTAAATTGAGTTAATTAAATGTATGAACAAGGACTGTACAATCTACAGAAGAAGGTATAGGAGATGAGTAACAGTGAGATAAGAGAAAATTGAGCCACTTTTATTGTTTTATCAATACACACAGTTGGTGCTTTTAACTGTAAAAATATGTACGGTAAATAAAGTTTTTTCTAATTCCTGACAATAACTATAGTACTAAATGATATTTAGTAACAAAATATCCTCCGTTGTTTGGCCTAATTGGACCAATGTCCATAGAAATCCTATTGACTTTTCTATTAATTGTACTTTTCTCGCCCACTGTAACAAGATAGGGCTCTAGGAGTTTTGCTCCAAGCTTCTTCAGGAACTGAAATTGAATATGCATTATTTTTCAAAAAATATCACTGTATTCACATATGTTTCTATAATCAATACAGTTTTTCTTCATGCTTAGAGAACATAATATCACTTACAGTTTGGCATGTGGATTGATTGCTAATTCACCCTATGTCCAGAAGGCAACCCAATATCATAGGTGGGGGTCATGTGAGACACAAGCAGAGACCACAGCACGTACCACTATTATCCAAAAATAATAATAATAAGATAACATCAAGGGGTCTATTCACGAAGCAGCCGAAGGATCTAGCCGTAGCTTCGGCTGATACTTCGGCTAGCTTCGGCCCCAGGACTCCTTCGGTTCAGTAGAACCGAAGGGCTGCTGTATGGGCTATTCACTATAGCCCTACAGCTCACGAAGTCGGCTGGGCAGGTCAGTTGAACCAAAGGCATATGCTTCGGCTCGACTGAGCCGAGGTGAAAGCCGAAGCTGGCCGAGAGGCCGGCCGACAGCCTGCTTCTGACAGCTGGGCGGAGCCAGCCGTGATGTTACGTCTGGCTCCAGCCACTTGCAGAGAGATCAGCGCCCCTGGTTACCAGCTAACCAGGGACACTGATCTCCAGACAGCCTAACTCTCCTGTGCGCTCCGGGAGTCTCCCTCTCCCGGCCGCCCAGGAGAGAAACACTTCTTTTTCTTTTTTATTCTGACACGGAGCCGTTGGCTGGCGTCAGAATAAAAAACATTTCACCATAGGAATGCCTTGCTAGATTCCTATTGGCTATTTCAATTTGCAATAGCCAATAGCAAACTAGCTATAGCACCCGCCCACTGCTGCAGTTCTCCATCAGGTCCCCACTAGTGATTGACAACAGCAGAGGGCGGGTGCAATAGCTAGTTTGCTATTGGCTATTGCAAATTGAAATAGCCAATAGGAATCTAGCAATGCATTCCTATGGCGAAAATGTTTTTTTTTGTTTTTTGACGGCAGCAGAACCGCCGGCCAATAGAAAACAGTTGGGCGGAGCTAGCTGTCCCTGCTAGCTCCGCACAATCGTTTTCTATTTATTTTTTTGTACTTTTTAAACTATTTTTCCCAGGGAGGGACCGAGTAGAACAGCTGAGCCGAATGCCGCTGATCGCTTCAGGTCGGTCATTCACTCGACTGCCTACGGCAGCTTAGTGAATAGACCCCCAAGTCAATGCTTAGTCATTTAGTGAACCTAGACCAGGGGTAGGCAAACTCCAGCCCTCCAGCTGTAGTGAAACTACCAATCCCACAATGCTTCTGCCTCTGGGAGTCATGCCTGTGGCTGTCAGAGTCTTGCAATACCTAATGGGATTTGTAGTCAAACAACAGCTGGAAAACCAGAGTTTGCCAACACTTGGTGTAGACCCAAGTGTGATCAAAACAAGGGAGGCAATGTTAGGTAGAGGGTTTTCCACTCACCCAAAGCCCTATATAATAATCTCCCTATTTATGTGGTCACAATCTGTGCACACCAACAGAGCACAGCAAATATCACTATAAAGGACCTATAAGAGATATATGTAGAATATCCCCATACATATCTGTACACTATATCCTAAAGGCTTTCAAAGCCATATACCCAGGTGCATTTACCATGCCAACTGCTGCAGTGGATTCCCAAAATTCACCTTGTGCAGGGAGGGTGCACGCTCTCCAGTAACTCTTTCTCATACAGAGGAAACTGGCTCAATGGAAGTTATATGCACCATATAAGAAATAGAAGCAATGAATGAAGCCCGTGTGTCTAATAGACAGTTGGTCATGTGGAGGGCTGGGTGTTACGCAGACAGGAAATGTGCCTACTGCAATGCCTTTTAATAAAGATTCAGAGGCAGACAGTGAGAACAGTGAGAAAATTAAAGTACAGCACAGTTTTTCAGAGGCAAATCGTACAGAAAAGGGTGAGGCTGGAGTTCTACTATCAAGCAAGCTTCTACTGTAAACAAACATCGGGTGATTTAAGCTGTTCAGAGACAGAATACAACTGGACTTCAGAGTATCTGTTGTGATATTTGCGGATTAATTATTCCATAGTGCCTGCAGCTAAAGAGGTCAGTAAAATGTGTTTTAAATCTCACTGACTACTTGTTAAGGACATGTAAATGCTTGAATGCCCAAGTGTAGCCTCAGACTCCCTGAGTATTAAAGTCAAGGTTTTTTAGAATAATGCATCCAGATGAATCGAGCATACTGTACTTCGACCAAGTATTGCTTAGCTTTGTTTACACACTACTGGTTCCAGCTACGTGAGCGCCGCTTCTCTGGCGGGTAGTATGTTCACAGAGATTTGCTTCTCATTCCTGTCCCTGTCACCCATACAGGAAGTTAGGGGAAGACTGGACCACTGGAACAAAGTCAGCCATAAAACCTGACAAATGTTCTAACCTTACCAGGGACGTGTGCGTTCACGGGAGGCAGGTGAGGCAGAACCTCACCTAGCATTATGGAGGAAAAAGGTGTCATCTTCAAGTCTGAAGCTGACAGCTTTTTCTCCATTCAGATCGGCTTGTTACAGGTTACAAAGCAGGGAAAGCCTCCCAACTGTGTAACCTGTGATGGATGGAGCGTTGCCTGTTAATTACAGGCATCGCTGCATCCGGCTTTTGACACGTAGTTAAATTACACAGCAGCGGGCTTCCCCACTGCTTGAGTAACCTAACTTGGTGAGGCAAGAGCTGTCACAGTCTCTAATCTGTGTTAGAGGTGTGAGCTCTGTGGATGGCTTGGACTAATGGCAAAGCGCCATTGGTCCAAGCTGTCCAATCAAAAAAAAGAAATTTTAAAACCCACTGGGGCCATCGATCTCGATGCCTCAGCATTTACTCACCAGTGAGGGACAGGGAGGCTCCTCCCTGTCTCCTCCCTACACAGCTGGTTACCAAGCTGGGGGCAGGGCTTTGGTGGGATGGGGATGGAGCTTTGGTTGAACGGGGCGGAGCGGAGGCGGAGCCTCCCCAGCACAGAAGGAACGTCACGTCACGTCACTGGACCTTACTTTATCAAAAACAAAGAAAATAGTTGGCCTGAGTTGGGCTACTACTAGTATCCAACCCCTTTAAAAAAATAAACACAAAAGTCTGAAACCTTAAAAGAAAATAATCTTATCATATACAATTTGGCACTGCTAGAAAAATGACATACATCTCAATATTTTTCTCATAAAATTAATGTATTTTTTATTCACTGAAATGAAACTTACAGACTAATGGCAGCCTTGGTGGGTGATTGCAATGATGTCTGAAAACTCCTGCTAAACCCCTAACCAGACTGAAAATTATTTCATTGGCACAGGTGTGTAGTGTAGTAAACTTTTACAACAAATCAAAATTTAATATAAACATTTTGTTTTTCAGTTCATATAATGACAACAGGGTGAAATAAAAGGATCGCCCCCCCCCCCCTCCCCATGCTAAGAACCCAAGTACAAGTTCACCAAAAAATACCCTCAGCCCCCCACCCTAGCCCCCTACGCTAGCCCCCTTACTACACACAGCTGTAAACCCCTCATAGGCCCGTACTTACCTCATTACCTATAGCTCAGACAGTACAAATCTAGTGCCCATGCTAGCCTCTCCTGCACACTAACAGCCCATAGATTTAAATGGCACTTTGCTCCTGCAGTATGGGTAAAGACCATTCAAGCCTATAGAACAATAGGGTGCAATTAAAATAGATTTTTTACCATCCTGGCTGCAGACAGCATGGGAGGCAACAGTGGTTGGAAGTACAGACCTGTGGGGAGTTAGGGTGTATTGAGGGGGGTTAGAGAGGTGTCCTGGAGATTTTTTGAAAAAGGTGAATTTGTACTTAACCATTTTAACATTGCACAGACCAATGTCACGACAGATCAGTGTACAGGATGTCAAACACAGTTTATAGTCCAATTCACGTTCACATCAGTCCCTGACCTCCAGGAGCTTACAATCTAAGGTCCCTATCTCACATGCATACATACAAGGGCCAATTTTTTTAGACAGGAGCCAATTAACCTTCCAGCATGTCTTTGGAGTGTGAGAGGAAACTCGGAGAACCTGTATCTGTAAAGCTTACTTAATTCAAATATTCAAAAGTGTTTCACTGTGACATTAATAGGTTATTGTGTCATTTCAAAATGTTTCAAATTTCCCCTTGTACAAATACACATATGTATTCATATATGACTGCAGCCTGCAGCAGGTTCCCATAGGGCTAATCTCTTTGCAAGATAAAGGTCTGTTATGACAACTCAACTGCAGCTGCCAACAGCAACACCAAGGGATTATGGGGATTTATACATCTATACTCCCAGGTCTGCACTGAATCCTGGCGGTGGATGAGGAGGGGGGATGACACCCCTTTCTCACTGAAAGAAACAAAAACAACTAATAACTGATATCCCAGTGTAATCACACACCACATCTCTGTTCTGTCGTGGAAATCACGGGTTACAAAGTGTCACAAAATCTTGGCAGCAAAGCACTGAGAAGATTAGAGCATATGGAAAAGATTTAAAGTCACCAGCTGGAGTCTCTTGCCATACTTGCAATAATAGGGTATATTTGGAATTTGTGATTTACAAGCCAAAGCAAACAATAGCTACAGTTAACAAAGCCGATGGTGTATACACTGAACAAAGTTTTTATCTTGTCTGCAGTCCAGCAGGACTGGGAGGTTTTAAGGACTCCGTAAACCTTAACAAACAAAATGTTAAGAACCAACACAAATATGGGACAGTAAATGTTTTCAAATCTTCTCAGAAAATTAGGTATTTGTTATTTATGTAACACATACAGTCATGTGAAAAAGTAAGTACACCAAATCGAAATGGTTGACCTTTTTAATATATTTAAACAGGCAATCATTAGATTTTGATTCAAGGAATGAGGTGATTTACATTGCCTGGCCAAAAAAAAATGACCACCTGGATTTATAGGCAAATAGGTAAGAGCCTTCCACTACAAAATTACGGCAGTGATTAATATGTTTCATCTGGCAACAAAAGAGGTCAGCTGCCTTCCTGAATATGTTGAATGAACAGGTATTTCCATCAATGCATTTTTTCTTCCTTGATGGCACAGCCATATTTCAAGATAAGAATGTCAGGATTCATCGGGCTCAAATTGTGAAAAAGTGGTTCAGGGAGCATGAGACATCACACAGGGATTGCTCATCACAGAGTCCAGATCTTAACCCCATAGAGAATCTTTGGGATGTACAAAAGAAGACTTTACGCAGTGGTCCGACTCTCCTGTCATCTCTACTTCTTGGTGAAAAATGAATGCAACTCTAGAAATAAATAAATATTGTGACATGATTATTGAAATGATGCCGTAATGAAAGCTAAAGGCGGTCCAACAAAATATTAGAGTGTGTGACTTTTTTTTTGGCCAGGCGATGTACTTTAAAAATGACACATAGAATTGACCTGGTGTATTCAATCCCATGCTATGAATGCATGAAAATAAACAACCACTTCATATGGATGAAACTAGAATCTGCTTTTCCAGATTAGGTGGCAATGATTAGAACCTCCTTAAGGAGGTGAAGTCTTATTTAAACCTCAGACATATAGGGTCTTTGCTATTGACATGTGTGGTATCATCCTGCCAAGATCAATAGAGCTATCTGAGGCAATAATAAAGAAGGTTGTGGATGCCTAGGAATCTGGTACGGGATTTGAAAGATCAACAAATGATTTGAAACCAATCATGATACTGACTTGTACAAGACTGGTAAGCACAGCAAATTCAGCCCAAGAGTTGACCTTTAGATTCTAAAAGAAGTCTCAAAGAACCCAAAACATTCACTGCGGATTGTTCAGGCAACTCTTACAATAGTTGGGGTCAAAGTGCATGCATCTACAACCTGAAAGAGATTGTATTAATTCAACCTGGATAAAGAATGATCAATTAAAGAAATAAAGGCATGCTTACCACAAACTGAAGATAGTACTTCAGGGGAAGAACGTCATAACTACTGTGAAACATAGTGGTGAAAATGTTATAAAGGGGGTAGTTTTGCTACTTTATGGCCTAGAGAACTCACAGTCATTGAGTTCACTGCATCATATCAAAGTGTGCTTGATGAGAATGTTAGGCCATCTGTTCAAAGTTGAACCAGAGTTTTTTAACACGACAACAATCCAAAACACACTAGCAAACCCACCAAGGAATGGCTTTAAAATAAGAAATAGAGGGTTATGGACTGCTTTAGTCAAAGACCTGATTTGAAGCCTTGATAACATTTTGGAAACAGGCAGTTCAAGCAAGGAAACATCTTGCATCTGACTTCACTGGCTGCATCCTTGTTCCTGGTTAGTGATTTAGAAAGCAGTGCAGCCTTAGGCTGCCTGGCTTGAAACAATTTCAGAGGTCAGCAATCACAAGCTACATAGTTCTCTCTGTACATATTTTCTTTAAATTATTATTATATTACTTAATTGGAGTGACTAAATAGGAGCCAGTTTTAAGGCTCCTCAATATTTGTTTTTGATATAGATAATTAAAATAATTCCACCTGAGGTCTTGAGAGTGTCTGCTAAACGAAACTCTGCTTTAAGTGTCTCCGACTCTTTCTGGGTTGCCTCTTGGGATGCAGAACGCCTCCAGAGAGAGGTTGGAGGCAAAAGGGTGTCTAAAATTACATAGCATGCACTCTCTTGCAAACATCGGAAAGTTGATATGATAATTGTCTGGGATACTGATATTTATTTGTGTGTTTCTTTTTCCTTTGGGATGATGGATAACTGCAATCAACCAAACAAAAGATTTCAATCTATAGTAGCTGCAAAGAAGTCATTTGTATACTTATTTATATAGAAATGTAGCTGTATATCCTCAAATCATCTCTGAATTGGTGCTGACACTGTCCCCTTCCTCAGGGCTTGGAAACGATAAGAATGTAGGAATGGACTCACAAAAGACCACAAAAACTCAGACTTTAGATCTTATTGCAACAATGGATAGTTCTCCAAAAAATCTGTAGATTCCAGGCAGTGATTGTAATCTCTGCCTGTGTCTGCCCCCAAAATGCATTGGCTGTTTGATTAACACAATTATTAGACTTTTTTATGGACTCTAACATCGGTTTGGTCTGGTGCTCTTCTGTTTTCTGTCCCTGATGTAGACACCTTTGTCTCCCAACCTCTAGCATTGGGTAAAAGATATATTAAAATCTTCTGATCTGATACTAAAGGCCAAACAGCAGAAAGATAGAATCTTGTCTCCTATTGGTCCTTTGCACTTCATATTGAACTTTAGTTCGTTTGCACATTGTCACTGTTTGCCTGATAAAGGGAACCAATATGAGACTAAAAAATGGTGCTCCTCTGGAACTGTCCATGTGCCGGTGTAACTTCCTCGCTGAAGATCTGAAAAATCTGCCTTGTTTCATTACAGCACTTGCATCCTATGGGCCACTTAATGGTGTGGTGTGTACAAAATCTTATCTTATGTGGTGTTTTTTAAACGAAATACTCCATCCGAAAGTCATAGTTTAATTATATACAGTATGTGAATCCACATTTTGTTAGATTTCTATAGCTACTAGTTCTGCTTATACTCACCTTGGAGTCCAAGGCCTCATTCACATGAGAAAAAGCCAGCACGTACATCTTCATGCTGCGTCCACGGCCATGTCGGGCAGCTCTCAGGAAGGACAGGTGCTGCGTGTCCTACTCTATGGGAGTACGCGGCCATACGCCACCCTACGCTCACCTGCCCTGCACGTCCGTGTGGGTGCGGGTGTCCGTACTCGTACGCTGATAGGATGGATCCTGTTTGCATCCGAGCCGGGACACCCGCACCCGTACGGACCTGCACTTGGGATGAGCGTAGGGTGGTGTATGGCTGCGTACTCCCATAGAGAAGGACAGGGGCTGCGCAGTTATCACACGCAGCACCTGCCCTTCCCGGGAGCTGTGTAGTACGGCCGTGCACGCAGCACGGAGCTGTATGTGCAGGCCTTTTCTCATGTGAATGAGGCATTACTCCTCCTGCTATAACATTTTCACTTTGCCTATTGTATTCTCCTTAACACAAAATAAGTTATACAACAGGGAGAATGGAATCTCCTTGTATTAGCCATGGAACTCACAGCAAAGATCTCACGGTTGAAGCCCTCAGGGACATAAGAAATCACTAGGTGTTTGAATGCTCTAACATCTACCACAGACCAAAATGTTTTGGATAGACTGATTCTTTGAGCATATCTAATTGGAAGATAAAATGTGACATGCATATAACTGCCCTGACTTCATGTCAACTTACATTTGCATATGTCAGCTTGTATCAGCATGCAACAACCTGTACAAAATTTAACCTGCTTAGAGTCTTGTGCCATAAAAAATATGTAGAGCATGTATATTGTTTTAAATTATGTACTAACCTACAAAAGTCAGAACAGCCACAAGAAAGCATAAAATGAAAGTGTGGATCATTATTGGTTCATATAAAATATATAGAGGAAGGTAAACGTTTAATCCTATGTGTAGTAGCCATAATTCCAGACACTACAGAGACAATATGATTAGGGTTTCACATTGGATTTGTGATTAAAAGTCTTTTGTAACTGATAACTACATCATTAACAACAGGCCTGATAGCAGACACCACTAAAAACATAAATACATGAGGGAAATTTATCAAAACTGAAGCAGACAGAATCTGGAGCAGCTGTGCATGGCAACCAAACAGCTTCTATCTTTCATTTTCAAATCTTAAATACTCCAATAACTGAACAAACTGAAGAGAGAAGCTGATTGGTTGCCATTAGCAACTGCTCTAGATTCTGTCTGCTCCAGTTTTGATAAATTCCCCCCTATGTTTGTAACCTTTCCAGCTGTAAAGAAAAAAACAAATAAATAATATTAAAAAAATCAAAAAATCAAAAAAATATACACACACACACATCTACAGTACATAAATAGCTATATTGTCAGAGACGTAGTATATAATACTACGTCTCTGACAATGCCTCCCCCATCCAAGCTGCCACATAGTAGCAGTATAGCTATATATATAGATCTATAGATATATATCTATACATATAGATATGTATCTATATGTATAGATATATATCTATAGATATATATCTGTAGATATATATCTACAGATATATATCTATAGATATAGCTATACTGCTACTATGTGGCAGCTTGGATGGGGGCATTGTCAGAGACGTAGTATTGCCTGTCATGCATCCATTCCTGCAGTCTTAGATCACATACACATTTTGTGAACTCTCCTAAGATTGAGCAATCATAATCTGTAAAGTGGATTAAGGGTTAATTTACACCTCTGCATTTTAAGGTCTATAAAAAAGCAAAAACCGCTGCAGTGTTATGATAATGGACCCTTACTATGCCAAAACTGGACCTAGAGTGTCTGCAAAGCTATGTGCCATTATTTAGCTTTTTACTATGGTGTGTTGGTAAAATAATCCTGTACTGTTGTGGATTAGAAAACATTTCCAGAAAGTGCATAATGCATGGACATGAATGGTATGTGGAGGGGAAATGGATGCATGTATACAATGCATGTACAATGACCTATACAACCTATATATAACTTTTATGTGCATTTTGATACCACAAATGTCCTACTTTGGCTGCATTCACACCTGGGCATAAGCTTAGCCAATAGATTTGGATACATTTTTATGAGCATTTGTACATGTTTTTTAAAAGCATTTGCATCCATTATTTGTAGTACAGGTACAGAATCGTGCGTTTTTGGGGCACAGACCTTAAAATAGCAACACCTGGAAAATGCGCGCTTTTCAAATATTTTTTAGGCACTCCCATTAAAGTCTATGAGGCCAAAACACTTGATTCTGCCTGAAAAGAAGCTCATGTACTTTTCTGAGCTATATGCATTTCGCTGCAAGCGACAAAATGCTTAAATGTGAACAGGGGCCATTTAAAACCATGACATTCCTCTTGTTGAGCATTGTAGCGCTTAGACAGTCAAACTACAAAACACTCAGGTGTGAATAGGGTCTTAAGCCCCTTTCACATGGGCAGCCTGTTCAGATCCCTCTGTCAGTTTTTTAGGTGAATCTCATCGGAAGCCCAATTTAACTCTATGGGCAGCCAGATTTAAACAGATGTGTGTCTGCTTACATCCTATTACCCCAACTCAATCTAGGTCCGGAAAAAAAAGAATAGAGTTCAGTTTTGGCGGACTTAAGTGGAATGGATCAGAGGTAATCATATGTAAACGGACACATGTCCAGCTGGCTGCATGCACATCAAAATGTGTGCATTGGTGGTGACTCAATACAATTGCATTCACTTGTATTGGCATAGTACGTTGACATGCATTGTGTTGCATTTAAAAAAAAAAATGATTTACTTGATTTTTACACAAAGCTTTAGTTTTTTCCAGTTCAGGGTAGCTCACATTAACGCAGCGCACTGGTGTGAACTCCTCTTATTAACACCCTTTCATTTTCGGATGTCCTTGGCATGTGCTGAGAAACATCTGGTGTGAATGTGGCCTTACATCTGACTCCCCATAGACCTAACATGTGTCCCCGTTAGTTCAGTTCTTGGGGAAGAGGAAAAAGCAGGGTTATTCACAAAATGGTGAAGTGTTTGGGGAAGGCAGGAGAAGTGAACAATCTAGGACAACATAGCTGAACTGGAAAGTGAGCTGAGTTGGAGAATTTGTCCAAATCAGCTTTGTTGTCCTAGATTGTTCACTTCTCCTGTCTTCTCCAAACTCTTCACCCTTTTGTGAATAACCTTGAGAATGCATATGGGTGTCACAAGAGTAACATGTTTCTATACTGCTCCGATCTGCAGAGGATCCATTCACGGATCCCCTTTTGATTGGGGCAGACAACACCATGTGAAAGGAGTCCTTATAAATGCATACGGGAAAAGTATGTTCAAACACACAACAAAGCATCAAAATATGCAATTAATTCTAAAACAATATAATCCATTACAAAACATACTACAAAATTTGCATTTTTAAGTGATTAAATGTACACGGGCCCTTCTAACTAGAAACCAATCAGATAGGGCGGTTTATAAATGAATGAAATATATGCACAATGCCCCATGGCAACAAATCAGCCGTCCTTTTAAAAAAAAAAAAATCATAATTAATTAAAACTGATGCAAGAAGACATTTGTTTGCTATGGGTTACTGCACTTTGCATTATGTTCTTTGCCTTATTAAAAGATACAGCAAGCCACTTACTTTTTGTATCTATGACTATTGAAAAAAATAAAGTTGTATTTCTAATATGTAATTCTATCCAGGAATAAAAAACAAAAAGGAACATTAACACAGACAGATATTCCATACTACAATTGATACAGCCAACATTCCATCCCCAGGTGGTTTAGAAATCTTAGATTCAGAATCTAGATGCTAGAGAAAAAGCGTTAAAATATCTGTTGAAAAATATATATAAAAAAAGGCTGCAGAAAGCATTAACATTTCCCACATGGAAAGTGTTACTCATCAGAAGACGCAGTAACCATGTGTTCGCTTGGCTTTTCGTGAAAACAATGGATGGGATAATGATTCTGTCAAGAAATACACCAAGTCCAATTTGAACAAATGTCATCTACAGCACAAGTTACAGTAAAGAAAATCAGTGCTAGACTTACAGCGTGGCAGCGGAAAATCTCTGCTCGGCAGCTAGTGAGCTAAATTCAATGAAAGGTGTATCCAGTGTTTGATACAGGTACACCTGGTTCTTTGTGTAGGATGGTCCCGCCTGTACCTCTACATGTACGTTAATCATGCTCCACCCCAGATCTGATCATCATTCACAGGCTGTGAGTTTGGAATTTCTTAGGAGCTGTCAGATTTACCTTTCAGTAAAAGATGCATTATCTCACACACAACTGACAGTTTCCCTGAACTGATAATAGACGTTCACAGGAAGGATTGGTATTTCCTATAAAAACCCTTATTTTCATCAGTGACAGCCAATGCAGGCTGCAAATAACAGTCACTTGAATAAAAGTTACAATCACTGATTTAAAGAACACACGTGCAATGGTGAGCTTGGTGAATTGAGCATACTGTGTTTTATTTAACCACTGAACTACCATAGGACGTATCTGTATGTACTGGTATTTAAAGCAAAAGTAAAGTGAAAAAAATAAACAATCTCCGGAAGTAGAGATTTTTGGTAGACGAGGCATGTAAAGTCCCTTCTGCCCAAAAAAATGTCCTCTCTCCCCAGCGATTTTTTTTTTTTTGTGTACAGTGTAAGTCACATGCGCCATGCAGTTTACACACAAACCTTTGGCCACCACTCCTGAGGGGAGTTGCAGGGGTGTCCCTACACTTATCACCATCTGAGGTCGGGGGGAAGAGTGTGGCTGGTGGTGCATCATCACTGGTTGCCAGGAGCTGGGCGGAACTCCAGCCAGAGCACCCAATCAACTAATGGCAACCAGTAACATTAGTGAGCTGGGCTGCTGGACGCTGGCCAGAGCGTCACAGGTTGCGAAGAGCTCTTAGCCCTCCTCATCTCCATTACCTCTCCTCATCTCAATAACCCCTTCTCATCTTCATAACCCCTCCTCATCTCCATAAACCTGCCTCATCTCAATAACTGCTTCTCATCTCCATAACCCCTTCTCATCTCCAAAACCTCTCCTCATCTCCATAACCTCTCCTCATCTCCATAACACCTCATCTCTATAAACCCTTCTCATCTCCATAACCCCTCCTCATCTCCATAACCCCTCCTCATCTCCATAAACCTGCCTCATCTCCTTAACTTCTCCTCATCTCCGTAACACATCCTCACCTCCATAACCCCTCTTCATCTCCATAAGACCACCTTCTGCCCAGGCAGCGAACACATACGTTATTTCAATGGGTATTATCCATTCAATGGTATATTTAGCAGGCCAAAAGGGAGCAGATAAGAGAAGTTCTTTGTCAGAGATTACGTACACTTTAACAGAGCTAGAAAAATGCATACATAACCAAAAACACAAACCAATAATTACAACACAGTAAGTAATAAAAACATACCATGAACGGTAAACCTTGCACATACATACGTACATACACTATTTTAGAACACCTGTATAATATGCAGAGTTTTTACAGGTCATATGGGAGTTGCTGAATACCTGGAAATTACTTAGAGAGGTAAGTTTGTATGTTAATATGTTCAAATTCTACCAGCTGCCTTGAGTAAAACATATACTGTAGATGTATCCCTTTTACAACAAGAAACTTATAACATCCCAGTATGAAAAGGAGAAGAGCGTTTCCTGCAAAGAATTCCGAAAGTGTCCCTTCCCTCCTCCAGAAAACATAATGTGTGATTTTATGCAAAAGTTGAAAAATTTATGTAATATGTATAATGCAGTGGGTGTTCTGAAAGATATGGCTGACAGCATGGTGGGAGCAACATCAAAGCACAATGCACTGGTGGGAGAACCAGTGATCAGGACAAAAAAATCTAAACTAATCAAACTTAGGGAGGCTGAGTTAGGAAAAGAGATGCTCTACAGAACATGCACTGAAATTATTTAAATTTAGGATTTGCAAAATTTTAGTGTGCATAACTTATTACAATTACCTGAGATCCCTGTACACCTTAATACGTTCCAAGACCACTGCATCGTTGCTCACAGTAACTTCGTATTTCACCCCAGGCAAGCACAGGGTTAAAAGTGTGGACCATGAAAATATTACCAGTTATTTCACAGAAATACAGGAATCTAAAAAGCTATCTATCAGCATGTTAGAAAGATTTCAAAGACATCTACGGGAAGGACAATTATGTAAGTGCCGGCAGAATTAGCTAACAGTCAAATATCATACAAAGTACTTACTACCTGGCTAAAAACAATCCTAAAATGTTCTTATTATATGATTCAAGTGACTCAATAACCTAAAGGTAAAGGAAAGCTAAGATTTGTACAAAAGAACACTCAGTTAGAATACTGTAAGAAAAAAATGTCTTCAAAAAAGTTTTCCGCTATGCACGTTCAAGTTTTTATTCTTTGCGCTGCGCACATCCTGCTTACTTGAAGACTATGAAGGTTTCATTAGGCCTGAAGCCTAACAATTCTAAATTTTCTCCACAGGAAAGTCAATCAGACACCAGAGTGTCAGACAGTAATGAGCTGCCCCCCTCCCTGTCACCCATTGTAGCATGATCAGTAAACAGCAGCTCTGCCTTTACATGCAATACAATAATACAATGTACGAAAGGGGGAAGGAGGGGGGGAAACACACAATGCGGGGGGTGGGGGGAGGGGATAACACATTTATTTCACAGCACAGAGGCAGACATTTTAATGCAGATATGAAAAGGAAAGCTAACAAAAAATTTAAGTTTTTGTTCTCAAATGCATCAACTGCATATGCATGCTCCATGTACTCTTGGTGTACATTGCTGGCATATTTTAAAAACAAATACCTCTGCAAAGGTGGAAATGTGCTTTAAGGACTACAACAGGCTCACTAAGTATCTGTAACTAATATATAAAAAATGTTTGGTAAAGCTAATAACACTTTTAGAGTTGCATCCCCACATAGGTTTTTATTTTACAATACTCAGGTAAAACTGTGCCCTCTCTCTAGAAGTACTGTAAAGGCCCATGTCCATCTCTGGATAACATACACACGTACAGTACAAAGACAACAAGTAAATATCACATAACATATGTTTCTCCAAAGAATAAAGAAAAACCTCAGTTAATTCATCTGAGCCTTGCAAAGTACATCCTTAACCTCGATCTTAACCTCGATCGTGTCTCAATCCTGTATTATGTAAAATGTAACCTCAGTGGTAGTTCTTATATGGATGGTATGTAAAAATGGAACCACAAAGGTTACATAGCTCATAATATAGGATTGAGACACTTGAGCTTAAGGCCAAGGTTAAGGACATACTTTGCAAGGCTCAGATGAACTGACTGAAGTTTTCCTCTATTATTTGGAGAAACATATGCTATTAAACATTCACAAACAAGTCTTTGGATGTGTGCATGTTATCCAAAGGTGGACATAGACCTTTACAATACTTTTGCATAGAGGACACAGTTTAGTGGTTAATTGCAGTTTTATGCTTATTTAATAAAATATTTGTTTTGAGGATTCCAGTGCTGGAAATATATTTTTCTGTAGCATACCTTTGGAAGGAAGACTAACCTGTGCACAGAATTAGGTATGGGAAGCCTTCATCAGGGGTGAGCTGTGTTTCTGTTTGGACAGGACCCAGTTTGGACCTAAGTTTTGATGGGGTTTTTGTTAGATCACGGTATTTTAACTGTTCATTGTAAAAAAAATATATATATAGGGACACAGCTCTACAGATAATGAATGAGTCCAATGTAATTCTAAAGACATGTTTTTGTTTTATGAACAGCTATTGAATTTATGCAACGGACTCTGGACTGCTTGAAGAATTTATAGACCACAAGTCTTTGTCTATTTAATTCACCTCAACATCTCCAACTTTTTTTTAAAATTATTTTTATTAAAGTTTTATGATAACATCTTCTCCAACTTTAATCCAGACAGTTGAGTCATGCAAATTGGAGTCCCCAACACCCCTGTGCAGGTCTCACTCCAACTTATAATATCATTCAGTACAGATTTATTTACACATGGGCATCCTATGGTCACCTAGCAGATACACATGGCAAACCTGGAAGTAAGCTCTCATTGTTGGCCCAATGAGCTGTGGCCAGGGCATTATCTGCCACGCAGTTTCACATAAATAGGCGAGATGTTCGTGACATCGTTGACCTTTATGACCACATGGCCATATTGGTCAATGACATTGACCTAATGTGGCTACATGGTCATATTGGGTCAATGACAATGACCTTATATGCCACATGGCCATATTGGGTCAATGACAATGACCTTATATGCCACATGGCCATATTGGGTCAATGACATTGACCCAATATGGCCATGTGGCCATATAAGGTCAATGATATCACCAGCATCCCATCCATTTGTTTACCTCCAGCTGCAGGTCGGGCAATGCCCTGGCCACAACTGCTTGTGCTAGCACTTACAGCTTCCTTCCAGGTTCAGATGACCTTTAGCTGAGGTTTTTGCTGATCCCAAGCTCATCCTTACTCTACAATTAAACTTATACTGAGCAAAACACCTCAGAGAAAGAGCCCAGGTGGACTGCTTACATACCAGGAAGTGATTTAATATACTTTGCAATTATTGAATAGTAGTTTGGCTCTTTCTTTTCTGTGCTGTTTAATGCTGATGCATCATCATGTGCCTACTCAATCCAGCATTTCAAAAACTTCATTGATAAATTGTAAATGCACAACATTTTGTTCCAAATATCGACTATTTAGTAGTTCAAAGGTACTTGTGCTATATTATCCATCTTAATTGCAAGAAGTTATAGTTGGCGGGAAGATCTAATTGCAGGAGCCCCTGAGTGGTACAAAAAGTGATCGCGTGGTCAGCCCAGCAACATCCGCCCTTATTTGAAACATCCATTTGTATGACCCGACTCTTTATCTTCTAAAATAATATATCTTAATATTTTATTTCTTTTGGAAGTTGCCAAACTGTTTGTTTGTTTTTTTTACCAAGATTTGCTGCTCAGTTGGCAATACTTGTAAAGTTCAAGCAGAGATGTAGGAGAGGAATTAGAGCATTTAACCTAAGCCTCACACAGAATATCCGAATTCCAGACAACTATCTAACATCTTGTATTTTCAGTGCCTTAAATAAGTGAACCTGCTAGATAGTTCCAACATAAGGTCTAAACCTTGCTACTATTACAAAGTGAGCAGCAATTGCTATAGAATGGGAAATGTCTGAGAGAAGAATTGCAGAAAAACAAGGTTTTGCTGAGAGGTGTGATAAACAAACAGAAAAGGTCAAAATGGTGTATTTTCTTATTGTCGAAAAAGGATCTTTAAAATAAAACTCTAGTTTTGTAGAAAAAAAAGTCTCCTCCAGGTCAACTATAAACATTGCAAGTATTTTAGCAAACTTTACTGTAGATCCTTACCTGCTTCTGTATCTACTATAAAGGAGCTGAAATGGAGGTTATATCTTTACTATAATCACATCATGAGTCCCAATGTTGTAATGGGAAACTCCTGATGCAGTAAACCTAAAGACATTGATGAGTAAACCACATTTCAAAGAACGAGACATAGAAATAACTTATAAGAGATTAAATTCTTAAAGCAGAACTCCAGCCAAAAGAGAAAATAGCACATTAAGCGATCATTTAAAAAAAAAAATCAGGCTTGGTTTCCAGAGTTGCGCCATGCAGTACTTCTGTTCCTACTCTATATATTATCATTCTTTTGAGTTTAATGACAGCCAGCAAAATTTAACCAACCTCTCTGAGCCCAGGATTGGGTCATGGACCCACCTGAGACTGTGAATGAACTGTAAAGGAGAAGCAGCACATTGATGAGCTCTTCTCTCTGTCAGTCCTTCCTTTCTATCAGTCAGCATGCTCCTTGTCAGCACATGACCTTAATGGCTCTTTGCACTGCTTCTTCCTCTCCCACTCCGAGCTCTGCTGTTCCAGGACTGCAAGAGGATGATGCCAGTTCAAATTCAGGTACAGGTACTTACATTGATTGCATTTAAGAAAACACAATTATTAATGTACTAATAATTACAGAACTGCATGAATGTGTCTTTTATTTTAGCTTAAAGTGAATCTAAACATACTTATTTTCTTCCTTTTTGAATAGAGTAGGGAGATTGGATAGAGTATGGAGATTCCCTGTCTCTATGTGCTCTTGCAACAACTGTCACTGTAAAAGAAAATTCAAAACCTTCGGTTGTCACCAGAAGATGAGTAGATGGTAAATCTTCCTATGGTGACACTTGTTCCAGGGACAACTGTCTAAGAGGGGATATAGCTCACTTTGAAGAGCATTCATGTCACTTCCTGTTGCACCTCCTGAAAAGAAGTGCAGGGCAATCTCACTATTGGGGCACAGGCATCCAAAAATTCTTCAGAGAGAAGAGTCGCTGTAAGAGAACATCCAAAACTTTAGGTTGTCACCAGATCATGAGTACATGGTAAATCTTCCCATGGTGACACTTGTGACAACTGTCTAAGAGGGGATTTATAGGAGAGGAAGTGTAGGGCAATCTTCCCCAATAGGACACAGACAGCAAAAAATAAACTGACAGAGGTTTTAACCTTTTTCTAGTCTAGATAATTTGCAATCAAGCAAACTATCGGACTGATAGCTATAGGCAACTGTTCCAGTTTCGTTGCTCCAGTCTTCATAAATCTGTTCCCATTCCTGAGTAAACATGAAGTAAACTGATGAGCGTCAGAAAACACATTGATATTTATAGTATCCACTTCACAGAGAACAGCTACTCAAATTAAGTTTTCGTTAGATATAATGAAGCAGAGGCTGAGTGGGTGGGTTTGGCTTTGTTCCATGCAGCAACAAGCTAATCCTCTGTACTCCAATATTCCAGCTGAGGGTTATGAGTATGAGATTTTTTTCTATAGCAACCTAAACTCCCATCAGTGTGTCAGCTTGTAATGGCTCATTAATCGCCAGCAATTCACACCTCAGATCATTAGTGCAATGAATGTTGGATCAATAGCAGGCTGCATGACGGTTTATCAAGCTCAGTCACTTATTGCTGCTTACACCATACAGTTCAATTAGGCACAAATAACCAATCAAGAAATGTTTGTGCTGGATCATTATTGTTCACCTTTAGAGGTGGAGTTTTGCTACTCAGTGCTCAAATGATTTCTTGAATTCTACCCGTCGCTACAGGTCAATCTGTGCTAAAAAAAGTGATTATTTTTTAACAGCCTCATTCTGCAAAAGTGGATAGCAGGTAAAAGCTATTTTGAGTTTCCAAATCAATGAAAGAGTGTATGTGTAACCAAAGCTTTTATTTTTTCGTTTAGGGAGTGTAAACTTCTCTGTTTAATTTTTGCTACCTGGGTTTTGTTGGGGAGATTTCCCTATATTTCCTGTCTTGGATATACAACAGGAAGTGCAAAGGGAACTCTCTCCAAATTAAGGGGCAACCCCCTCTTAGACAGCTGTCACTGGGACAGGTGTCTCCTTAGGAAGATGTATTATTATTATTTTTACTACAGGTATTGATATATTGCTGACATGTTTTACATAGTGCTTTATAAAGGTGCAAATGGACATCAGTCCCTGTCCTCAAGCAGCTTCCCATCTAAGGTCCCTATCTAACATGCATACAGGGTTAATTTAGACAGGAGCCAATCAACCTACCAGCATGCCTTTGGAGTGTGAGAGGAAACCGGAGTATCTGGAGGAACCCCCCACACAAGCACATGCAAACTCTTTGCAGATGGTGATTGATTTTGAACCGGGGACTCCCAGTGCTGCAGGGCTGCAGTACTAACCACTGAGACACTGTGCTGTCCTCACCTCTTTTCTGGTGACAAATCTAAAATGTTGGGTTTATCATCATTTTCTGGCTGGGTGGCGTTGGTTATAAGGACAAACATAAAGGATGAATCTTCTCAGTGGGACACAAACAACAATAACACCTAACAGGGGTTTGAACCCTTCCCTACTCTATCCAGGAAAAAAAAAAGTTTTGCCTATAGCTAAACTTTAAGTGATCTTGTTACCAGCACACAATGGAATCATCTATAACTGCAGTATTAACCACTAGTCATCAGCCTTCAGCCAGTCAATGCTCTCAGGATTCTAGAATTCAGTCACATAATACATAGGGGAGGACTGGAGTCAAACAGAATCAAGCCCTTTCTCTGGTCTAAAGAAAGCACCATGCAAAGTGCACCGTGGTGCTTTATTGATTGTTGGGCCTGGTGAAGGGCGAGTGACCCTAAAGTATATGGTTTATTGGGACACACCTTTTCACATCTTCCAGCATCAGCTTCTTTTATAGTTATTGGCCTTCGGCCCCACAGCGTCTCAGAGGCACAAAGGAAGTAGATTATGCAAGACTTCCTTTTACCAGACACTGTGATTGGGTAGCTGTATAATACCAAACAAATGTGTCCCAATCTAACTCATGTCTGAATAGCGATGTATAGCCACTAGGGATGGTCTCGATGTTTAAGCCGAACATCGGTAGTTTGTGTGTTCGGTGAACACACGAACCCACAAGGTACTGCGTACCTCAGAGTGCCTTGTGAAGCCCTGATTGGGTAAAGCAATGCATTTGACCACAGGTCAGTTGCAAGACTTTGCCCAATTACAGCACAGTGAACTGTAAGAGCCATGATTGGGCAAAGTAATGACTTTGCCCAATCATGGCTCACAGCTAAGTCCTGTCAGGTCTTGGACAAATGTAAACAGTTGGGTGGAGCTAGCAGTGATGTCACCGCTAGCTCCGCCCAATTGTTTATGTTTTGCCAGCATCTGTCAGAATTTTTTGCGAGCGGTGGGTCTGCAGGCATTGGGTTTAAAAAATATATATTTCTATTTATTTTTTCTTGTTTTACTTTGTCAAGTCGTCATTGTCATGGACAACGCTGGATGTCCTGATTGTCCCTAGATTTACGTCGGTGGATCAATTTTTTTTATTTTTTTATTAAATGACTTGTCAAAATCCTTTTTTTTTTTTTCAAATAAAGTATTTTTTCAAACGTCTGGTCTTTTTATTTACAATTTATTTTGACCCTTTAGTGCATGGGTATGGGTACAAGTACCCCTTACTTATGCACAAGGTGGGGGGCACATCTGGGTGCCCCTTTATTAAAGGGGTACCCCAATGTGAATAAGCACCCCTGCCTGCACCCCCACAACCAACGCCCCAGGGCTTGTGGGGGAGAGGGTATTTAGCAGCAGGCTACCACCAATGTAGTATTTTCACAAAAGACTACCTGTGTCAGGAGCCACACCTGAGAGGCACGGAAGCTTAAGGAGCTGAACAAGTGGCTGAGGGATTTGAGTTCCTGGATAATTGGGTTATCTTTTTGGTCAGTTACGGGCTCTTAAGTCATATAAGAAAAAAACATTGTAGAATCAACCTGTAACCTAAAGATAAGCAATAATGGAATATTAAACACTGTACAAATTACAAAGTTATGTTCACAAAAGCAAAAAGTAAGAAGAACTATGACTTCTGTTAGTTGAGGAGCACATTGACTTTGTGGGAATTTAATAAACCTTGTTGGACAGCTCGCATGACAAGGCTGCTAATATTCAGGGGTGCACTCTATTTCGGAGGGGCAGAATTGGTAGAGGAGGTGGAATGGCATGCTTGTGTATCGATGTGAAAGTGAACATGTGGGATGATATCACTAATGAAAACTGTGAGGGTGTAGAGTCATTATGGTTGGAGCTGTTTACGAGCACATCGAATAGTAAATTACTGGTGGGAGTATGTTATTGGCCCCTCTAACATAAAGGATGAAGAAGAGTTTCAGCTCCTTTCATAGATTGAAATGGCTGGGAAACAGGACAATGTTATTATTATGGGTGACTTCAATTATCCTGATATTGATTGGGCAAATGGATACTGCACACTCAACAAAGGCCTGTCATTTCTTAAACTTATTGCCGGACAATTTTATGGAACAGTTGGTGGAAGCCCCAAAACGGAAATATGCTCTGCTAGATCTATTCATTTCAAACAACATGGAGCTCATTACAGATGTGCAAGTTATAGACAACTTGAGTAATCGAGGCCATAGTTTAATCACATCTACTGTAAGTTACAGAAAACGGACGCAGGTTGGTACAAGAACCATAAATTTCAAAAAAGCTAACTTAATAAGCTGCAATTCTTACTGCATTATACACAGTGGGACCAACTATTCTAAAAAAAACAAAACACAGAAGGCAAGTGGGAGTGTTTTAAAAGTGTATCAAACAAGTGTGGTTAAATTCTAAAGTAAAAAAAAAGCATATATATA
>NW_017306357.1:395795-402989 GCF_000935625.1 Nanorana parkeri | reverse complement strand
CCAGAACTTTAAAATGTACAAATTGAAATGGACATTCATGGCATTTCAGAATTAACAGAGATGCAAAATCAGTGCACCAGGTCCATATGGCTTACACCCACAAGTCCTAACAGAGCTTAGTTTTCATACAGTTAAGCTGCTATTTCTAATTTTCAAAGACACCTTACTGACTAGAATGGTACCAACTGATTGGCAGAGGGGAAATATGGTACCATTAACAATTGTTTTAAATGTAATAATTTAATGTAATTTCTTAAGTAGAATTACTCATGGCTCGGTCCGCCCAGTTGTAATGACAGTTCAGCATCCCCAAATGACCTGGGGACACTGAACTGTCATTAAACAATAACAATCAGGCAGAGCCAGGTGTGACGTCACGGCCGGCTCCACCCAATTGTTATTCATTGTCCAGGAGAAGACTAGCCACCCAATAGAAAACAGTTGGGCAGAGCTAGCTGTCACTGCTAGCTCCATCCAATTGTTTTTTTTTTTCTCTTTGAAAAAATCTTTATTTTTTTATTTAACAATTTATTTACATTTTAAAAATCTTTTTTTCAACCTTTAAAAAAAAAACTTTTTTAATTGATGTTTTACTCTGCTCGGTACCATGGAGGTACTGAGCAGAATAGCAGAGCCGAATGTCGCTCGCCTATGTGAATAGGGCCGAATGGCAGCGAGTAAGCTGCCAGAGCTTCGTCTCAGCTGATCCAGAGGTTTGATCGGCTGAGTCGAAGTCCTTCTGCTGACCGAAGTGCAGCCGAAGTATGGCTGACCGGCAGTGCCATAGGAGAGCATGGAGCCAGCTTCCCAGGCAATCAGGAAGCTGGGTGGAGACTAATGACCCGCCTCCAGGCTTCCTGTTTGTCTGGGAAGGCGGCTCGATGCTGACTGACTGGGAAGCCAGCTTCCCAGCCAATCTCCATGGAGTCAGCCAAACAGCCGACTCCTTGCTGATTGGCTGTGAAGCCGCTCTATGACAGCAGAAGCACCGGTATCGGCGAGTACCGAAAGCAAAATATCGGTACTCGTACGCGATACTGAAAAACCGGTAATGGTGCATCCCTAATGGTGACTATAGTAAACTGTTTACTCTGCGGTCCCTGAAGAAGACACATGGCCACAATTTGAGGTTGGAAGAAACCTTAGATTGAGGAAGGTCCTGTCACAGCTCTCTGCTGTGACAGGGGAGGGGCTGGATTCCCCCCTCCTCCAGTGCTGACTGGCGGATCGGACGCAGGTGGGCGCAGCTGGGTGGATCCAGACATAATTGTCGGGATCCGCTGCGGCAGTAGCTCGCGGTATACTGAGCTTAGGGTGACCAGAGTACGCTAGTTTCTGTCCTCCCGTTACCCTAAGGAGAACTATGGGGAAAAGCCTTAACCCCATAGTTCTCCTTTAACAGTAAGAGCAGTGACAATGTGGAACTCCCTTCCTCAAGCAGTGGAACTACATATCCACTAAACAGTACAAGGGCTCATTCAGATGGGTGTCCATGTCTGCACGGCGTGCACGCCTGTAAAAAGACTGCATGTAATTGTGCACACCAGAATCTTCTTTCCTATGGGAGGATGCAGCTGCACGCAACTGCACAGTCACCAGAACTTGTACAACCATACGGATCCTGGTATCTGCACTTGCATGCACACTGTCTGTGTCCAAGTGCGGACACCCAGACCCGCATAGTTGTGCAGCCTGTGACAGCATGTAATTGCATGCAGCCACATCCTCCCATAGGGAAGAACAGGCTACTGCGCAGAATTACAGGCAGCACCTGTCACCTCTGGGATAGGGTCTTTTTATGAGCATGCACGTTGTACGGGCGTTTACGCACCTCTGAATGAGCCCTAAGACACATTGGGGTACCATGTGCTTAGCAGCCCAGTCACACCTGCTGGCTGTGTGTGAGGACATGCATAGAGGCTCTGTGTGTTTTTAGTGGGCTGTTGTATGCTCAACTAACAGGACAAAGAAGCTCATGCGCGTTTCTGCACATTTTTGGCTTGTTATTGCATGCACCAACACATGCCTCTTATTCAGTGGCAGAACTATTGCCATAGTGTCCCAGGAGGCTGCTATGGCGATACAAAATTTTGCTATGGGGCCCTGGGATTTCTAGTTACGCCCCTGGTCTTACTTGCTGCGTTTAGGTGCCACTAACATTATTTGCACTGCAAATAATGCACGCAAAATGACGTGCGCATGTAATGACATGCACGGCAAAGTATGAATGGGGCCTTATGGCATGCTGCTGTCCGCAATTCCACAGCCTCAGGACCTGCAGACTCGCCATCGTCTATCACTGCGCTGACGTCACAGAGCAGACACCACAGACTGCACCCGGGTGTGTTGCAGCAGATCACAGCGCTGACACCCGCCCTCTGCCCCCACACTCCCCCGCACAATGTCTCCCAACACAGCCCCGACACACCGCGCCGCACTTCCAGCACCCTGGACAGCGCTAACCCCGCCCACTCCGTGACGTCAGGTCCGGGCCCCGGGAATGATAGCCTTCTTACGGCCGCTCTACGTCACCGGTTGCTATGGCAGCGGCACAATAGCGTCTCTGGGCAGTGTGCGGATGACAACAAATATGGCGGAGAGCAGCGGGAACACAGAGACAGGTCTGTTTTTGTTCTTCTTTATGTGACGTGTTTGTAGGAGGAGGGGGAAGAGGGCTAGGGAGCATGCATGTGACTGACAGCGATTGACCTTTTATTGTTAATATTGCCCTTCAATGGTGGCTGTTACTAGGGTGCTTTGTGTTTTACTTTCGCCTTGTCATAGCAGCAGGATGTCTTTGCTCTATGTATTGATTGCAAATATATCTAAATATCCCTATTTACAGGCAAACATATATATATATATATATATATATATATATATATATATTATATATATATATATATATATTCCCTTGTAGACGTAGCAGTGACATCATCACTGTGCTGTACACAGCCTGTACAGCGGAGCTGTGGGAGGGTCCCAGCAGGCTCCACCTACTGAAGAAAACTGTAGGAGGAGGCGGAGACAAGACCAGTCACCCTGCACAAGAAAAAGTACTGTAGTACCTGGAAGAAATACACAAAGCTCACCCAGATTCATGTCAGAGCACACAAGACTCTTGTATTTAGACAATATTTGATCATCCCGGATTTCAGCTTTAATGTAATTCAGAATATTAGGATTCAGATTAATGTAAAAGTGTGAGGAGAGGACATCTTGAAATGGACCTACACAAAGGGGGTGGTGTGGGGAGGGGGGTGAATAGCTGCAATTTAATTTCTTTACTTTGTACCTGGTAAGACATGTCTGGCATTTCAAAGGACAGTGTAGTTCTAGAAGTGTATAATTAACACTTGTTTCTTTTCCTGACCAGTTGCAAACACCATGTTTGAGATCTGGATTGTACAGAATTATGACTAAGGAATGAAGGAAAAGCCAGGTTTAGAATATTGTGATAGTGTAAATAAGCTTCGAGGAGATGACTGTATTTCTAATGATGATGGGAAACATTTGCTGCCAATAACTATTCAGGGAACAGCCACCTCTTTGCATAATGGTAAATCCAGGTCTGAGTGCATATGGTGAGTGTTGGGCACAACCCCAGCTTTGGTGACTTAGGAGAGAAATGTGCATAATGTAGATTTCAATTTTGAATCTCTCTCTCTCTCTCTCTCTCTCTCTCTCTCTCTCTCTCTCTCTCTCTCTCTATCTCTATCTATCTATCTATATATCCATCATATCTTTCAACATCCTCAATTATTAGGTAAATGTATGCATGCTTTGGAGCAAAGTTAGCAGTATTTGCAAACTGCTCTGCTGGCGCATATACACCATTGAACAAAGACTGACCTCAGCCTTGCCAAATGCATAGAAGAGTTCATATCAATGAGGAGAAGCTGTACTAAGCTGTTAAGCTGTTAGGGACAACGAAACACATCGGTGAGGATCAGAGAAAGAAAATTGCACAAGTGTGTAGTATGTCAACCCAAGTGTAGAGACACAGCCAGGCTACAGGGGCAAAGGGGAAGAGATACCTAGTCATAGGTTGCTTGGCCAATTCCAGCTCTCAGCAAAGCACATTGGGTGTTTTGATACATCTTCTGTACATCTTTAAGATTGCTGGATTTGAAAACACTGATGGCGCTATGGTCTTGGCAATACTCAAACCCTTATCCTTGCACTGATGTTCAGGCTATATTCAAAATCTCTTAGGTCAGCTTTGTAAATCTGTTCCTCTGTAAAAAATGTATCTTAATAGAGTTGCTGTTGCTTGGCTCTGTTTATGTAGCTCTTCTTAGGCAAATGGCATGGATGGGCCAACTTCTGCTAGAATTGCTATTTGTTTCGTTCTGGGCAATAAAATATGGTAAATCTAAATATTTTATTTTCACATGTCAAACTATATTTATTTATAAGTCTACGTCTACATGTTATGACATTAAAGTGACACTAAACTCAGGAATTAAACCTTAAAAAATAAATTCAAGTACCCAAACTATTAACAAAAATGTATCTTATTTGTGTATCACTCGGCTGTAGATCCTAAAATCATCTCTGAATTGGTGCTGACACTGTCCTTCCTTCTGCAGGGTGGCTACTTTTGTCCACATGGTTCCTGTGTGTGTTGTAAAGTAGTCACCGCTCCAAGCTTGCTCCGGTGATGGATTACAATCTCTTGTTTAGTTTATTCATTTGTAGTCAATCATGAGAGTGAGCTTGGAGTGGTGGCTACCTCACAACACACAGGGACTATGGGGATCAAAAGTAGCCACCCTCCAGAAAGAAGGACAGTGTCAACAACAATTTAGAGATAATTTGAAGATCTACAGCTGAGTGATGCACAAATAAGGTCTAGTATTGTTAATAGTTAAGGTACTTGAATGTATTTTTAAGGTCTAACTCCTGAGTTTAGAATTACTTTAAAGTGAAGATCTCACTTGGGAAGTGGTAAAAAGTTCATCTGATCTCCTGCCACCACCTCATTCATTTGTCGTGTAAAATACCTGGTACTTCCGGGCATTGTATAATATTAGACCATCTCCACTTCCTCCCAGATGGAAAGATTAGCATGTGTGGGGACTGGTGGAGGGTCAGAGGAGGTGAACTATCAAGAAAATGTGCTAATTTGCCCTGAATGTGCAAAGTGACAAGTTTCCTTTAAAGGAGAACTATGGGGGTTAGGTCTTTTCCCCATTGTTCTCCGAAGGGTAACGGGAGGGCACAAACTAGCGTCCTCCCGTCACCCTAAGCTCAGTATACCGCAAGCTACAGCTCGCGGTATACTTAGACGCCGCAGCTGAAACAGACCCCAACAATTATGTCTGGATCCGCCCAGCTGCGTGAGTGACAGCTGACTCTGCCTATCTAGAGGCAGAGCCAGCTGTACCCGACCCCTCCCCCGTCCGTTCCGCCAGTCAGCCCTGGAGGATCGGAGGGGGAATCCAGTCCCTCCCCTGTCACGGCTCTGTCGCCGGTAAGTGTTCGCTCACTTCCCGATCTACTGAGCCGACCTGTGACAGTCTCATTGTCACAGGTCGGCTAGAACTATGAGGATGAGTGAAAAGCACTCACCTCATAGTTCTCCTTTAAAGCTGTTCTCCTCTCCTCGACCCCCTCCCCCTATTTAACTCCCCCCTGTAAGCAATTGCAAAAAATTTAAATCTCAATTCCCCCAGAGGACTTTCTGGTGCTCAAGTTTCCTTTCTTCCTCGCAGAGTGGAAGGATCCTTCGGGTGCCCATGCCCTTTCCTGGGTGATGTGGACACTTTACATTGGCTGTCCTGGGACTTGGGGGGGGGGGTCCTTCCAGAATCCAGAAGGCTACAGTGGCATGATAAGGGCAGGGGGACCAGATTATAGTGTAGGATCACTGATCTCCACTCCTTGAAGGATCACTGCATAGAGTCATGTGATGGTAGACTCAGGCAAGTTAAATGTTTTTTTTTTAATGGGTGGAAGTGGGTTTGGGGCTTAAATTTGTCTTGGAGACTGGCTTTAAAGAGCCCCTTTCAGCACAGGGTCACATGTATACAAAACCATACCTGTAAAAAAGAGAGAATATACTTCCCTCTCTGATAGCCAGCATGTTGAAATGGAGCTGCTTTGCCGCTTCCCAGCTGCTGTGTATATAGTACACTTCTGGGAGAGTAGAACGCCTGCTCCAACACTGTAAGTTGTGGTCTCTTCCACCGGCTGTTACACTACAAGATTTACAGGCCAGTGGGAGGGATAATAGTGCTTGTCAGAGGAAACAGGCATTCAACCTACCCAATTAAATACTTGTAATGGCCAGGGAGCATCAAAGTGACTTCTCGGCCCCCTCCTCCCAAGACAGCACCCTTACCTTAAACTTCAAACCGAAATACTAGAGTCTATAAAGGAAAGCTGCCAGAACCCCAAGTGAATGGAATAGAAGAGTTACAATTATTGAAGAAACCCTGTGATTAAAGTAAATTGGAGGTACCTCCACATACCTACACTGCCTTATAAACCCCCCTCCCACAAACCCACTCCCCTCATGGCCAAATCTAACTGGAAAAGCTTCAATGCTTTTGGGTAGTGTCAGAGCTTACCACCAAGCCTCACCAAGACATTCATATTGAACCATCGCTATGATGGGCACCCTAACAGGCCAATAGGAATGTGCAGCAGACAGGAAGGTGCAGACAAGCTTTTTGCAGATAGCGCTGAAGCTTTGCCTGTCAAAATGGCTGGTATTTGACCTTGGTAGTGTTTGGGAGGCTACTGCAGGTATCTACAGTACTTTATGCCTGCAGTCCCCATCAGTACAGTACTATAAATGTAAAACTTTGATACCTTCCTTTGGGTGAGCTGGTGGTTTCATATTCATATATGAAATATTCTGTTGCTACTTTTGGACTGCATTTAGTCCAAATCCAAGGTCTGGAGATTCATATATTGCACTGCACTTGAACCTGGTACAAAATCAATAAATATGCCTGCACTTTAATTCCACGACTGTCAGCTCCTGTATTATTGGTTATTCATGCACAAAATACTGGTGTTGAACATTTTCAAGGGGAGTATGCCCCCTTGGCTGATTATCATGGAGGCAGACCATCCCAGTTAAGTGGTTGACAGCATGGCCCTTTGATGTCCAGCCTAACTTCTAGAGGCATCACTTCAACTTATGGAGCAGCTGTAGTGAAGTAAGTTGTGTATTCTTCGGGG
>NW_017306357.1:370025-395731 GCF_000935625.1 Nanorana parkeri | reverse complement strand
GGGGGGAGGGGGGGAGGGAACTGACGTTCCTCCTGCCTCATTATAATAGTTACATGAATCCTCTTTAACCTAGCTAATTACACAGACATGGTGTTAATTATCTCACTTGTGCATGAAAATTTCTATGCCAAAGACCAATGACGTATTCTTGTTAGTGTCACACTGTTTAATATTATTATATATTGTTACCATTCTACAGCTGCCAGGGTTATCTGTGTCCATGTCATGTTAATAAATATCCAAAGTCGTGACTGCAGTTTTTTTCCCCTCATTAATTTGGGAACCATACTACAAACTGCTATTTACCAGTAATAATTATTGTTACAATGAAACATTTCAGTGTCAGAAACCTGACACACAATACTAATTATTACTAATAGATTATTGTTATGATAATTAACCATTTTTTAGGGTTGTGAAGACCAGAACATTATTTATATCGTTAATCATATACTATTATTTATTAATTAGTGCCCTTCTACTACAATATGTACATTAAGCTCTACTTTGGGTTAATCAAGTAGAAACTGTTGTAGCTTTTTCCGGGCTGCACATATAAGCAATTAAGTAATTAAACACATATAATGCTGAAGAGGACATATCAAAGAGGACCTGAACATATGAAACTGTGCCCAAGAAAAGGCAGGCAAGGGGAAAAGGACTAGTCAGTGGTATTGCTTGTGATATTCCAGCAGCTGATATTTTCCCTATTACTGACTTACCTTGCCTTGTTCTGCATTCCGTCTCTGTATGGAGGCAGACATCTTAGTAGAGGCAGGGCTTTCCTTCTTCATGTCAGAACCTCCAGCAAGGAGAACAGTGATCAGGGCAGTAGTGACATCACCAAATCTCTCTTTAACTCTCCTGAGACTAGCAGCCAGAGGCAGCAGAGGCTTAAGTCTCCATTCATGCATGTGCGGTTTTCCTGCGCATTCGCGCATACGAACATGCGCGTAAACGCGCTAAACATAAAAACCAATGCATTGTAATGGGCATTGTTCAGACTGTTGTGGCAGCTGCGCAGTACGAAAGCGCGCGTCCTGCAGAATAGTCCAAACATGATTTTATGGGCGGATTATTCGCGTTCTGGCTATAATAGTAGCCGCAAACATGCGGAATCCACACGCATGTTACCGTTTGCACGGTTTCACTCCGCATGAAAAACTGCAGAAATTGCTACCGCTATGTGTGAATGGAGCCTGAATGTCACACTGCAGATCTACAGCTATAAGGGTGTAGGCAGGAAAGACACCAGTTTAAATTTTTAGGGTACTTGTTAGGCTCAATTACCAATTCTAAATGTTCCCTGTAAGATACTTTTTTCACTTTTTAAATTCAAGTTCAATGAGAAATTTTACAATACAAAATAACTATTCCATGCACCTCTGAGATAATCTGACATCATGTTACTTAACTGTAGGCACCATGTAGCCCAATTCTGAGAGTGTTCCCTTAGTCATTACCCATCATGTCTTAACTCCCCTGTGGCCTCAGGTACTTTCTTGTGTGATCTCCTAATTTTTGTGCCTCATATGAGTTTGCATATCATTGGAAAAGGTTGCTGCACCATAATACTGTCACATGAATGTCTGTCACTATAGGGTGGTGGACACACCCTAGCTAAAGTGTATTTTTGGGCAAAATAAAAAGAAAGTGAAATACATCTCATAAATACCTGCCCAGTTCCTCATGTTTTATTCTTTTAAAAACACTACGAGTACAGGAACATAACGGATAATCCTGCCAGAAATCAAGTGAGCTCCTAATTTCCTGTGCAATCTACCTCTATTGCACTGATATCCCAAGCGATGTTATCTGCCCTCTCCTTATATTATTGAGATGAAGAGAGGGGGAAGTGTTCTGCAGTGTAGCAGAAGAGACCTGGGCAGAGATGACAACACTGCTTGGGATTGTAGTGTAACAGGGGCAATGTTGTCAAATCAAACAGAAAGTTAGAAGAATACTACAATTCTGGCAGGACAGCATGCATTTCAGATATAGGTTTTTATGTACACGCAACATTTTTAAATAGACAACACATAAGGAAATGTACGTGTTTTGTAGAGATCTATTGCATATGTTTTTTATTTTATTTTGCCTAGACATTACCCCTTTCAACCAATCAGAGAATGACTAGTATTTATTCATAATAATACTAGGCATTCACTGAATGGCCACTGTGCTGCGCAAGTGATGCTCTGTGTTTTAACAGCAGAGGGGAAGTCACGCAGACATCAGCAGAACAGAACCAGGAAGATCGCCGGAAAGCACTGTAGTAGCTGCAGCTACTACACTGTTTTGCAGGATCTCCACAGTCCCCTTCCAGTTATAAAATATAAATACTTACATTGGGCCAAGCTGGGTTAACCTTAGTATATGAAAAAAACATTTATTCCTTTTAAAGGAGAACTATGGGGTTAGGGCTTTTCCACATAGTTCTCCTTAGGGTAACGGGAGGACACAAACTAGCGTCCTCCCGTCACCCTAAGCTCAGTATACCGTGAGCTACTGCTTCGCGGTATACTGAGACGCCGCAGTATACCGCTAGCTACAGCTCGCGGTATGATGAGACGCCGCAGCTGAAACAATTCCAGACAATTATGTCTGGATCCGCCCAGCTGCGTAAGTGACAGCTGGCTCTGCCTATCTAGAGGCAGAGCCAGCTGTACCCGCCCCCTCCCCCGTCCGATCCGCCAGTCAGCGCTGGAGGAGCGGGGAAGGGGGAATCCCCTCTCACGGCAGAGAGCTGTGACAGTATACTAAGATGCCGCAGCTGAAGCGGATCCCGACAATTGTGCCGGGATCCGCCCAGCTGCGTGACTGACAGCTGGCTCTGCCTATCTAGAGGCAGAGCCAGCTGACCCGCCCCCTCCCCCGTCCGTTCCGCCAGCCAGCACTGGCAGATCGGAGCGGGGAGGGGGGAATCCAGCCCCTCCCCGCAGAGAGCCGTGACAGGATCGAGAGGTGAGCGAACGCCGGTCTCATTGTCACAGGTCGTCTAGAACTATGAGGTGAGGGAAAAGCACTCACCTCATAGTTCTCCTTTAAGTTTCTAATGCAGTGGTATAATGTCACTTGCATTTGCCATGCTAACCAGCATCACATGTTCCTTGCTGATAAGGTCTTCTAGGCTGGCACAATATTGTACACAGGCTGGTTCTTTGGTTTAGCAAGAGCCATGACTTGGTTAAAATAACATCCAGTGGATGGAACATTCAGCAGGCTTGTATAAAATCAGCATTTAGTGGCGAGGTAAGTAAGATGACACATGGCGCTGACTCGAGTATAAGCCGAGGGGGGCACTTTTCACCCAAAAAAATGGGCTGAAAATCTCGGCTTATACTCGAGTATATACGGTATCCTTTCTCTTTTTCTTTTTGGAGGGACATATTTGAAGAATGTTTAGCAATGCAAATATGCAATTCTATATAGACATTTGTAGATATTTGTCATATGATAATCCAGAATACCACTCATCCGTATAAATGCAGGAGGCATTTTGTTACTGTTTCCCTTTATCTTCCTTTATCTTACACAAGATTCTGTCAAATGGTGACCCTTATACCTCTGTGCAGAGGCCGTGAAGTTGGTGACAGCACACTTCAAGAAGATTGACAGATTGCTTGACTTGAGGTGCCATCACACCTGGAACAGGGTCAGATGACAGTATATATCATATTCCATACACAAGATGTTGCGTGTGAAGATACCAATGCAATATTTCATTCGTATATTAGACTTCATGACATTTTGTTGCTTAATTGTATACTGTACCTAAAAGGGAAACTGTTATCTGAGTATACCATTGGGAACTACATTCCCCATCTAGACATTCTAATGCATTTGGTACTTACAAGATATGTAAACCCAATCACTTAGATCTCATATAAGCTTTAACGTGTTTCGTGTTATTATAATTTCAAAAGTCTACTTGTGGTCTCCATCAGAAGCATATGTGACAGGATGGCAATGCAGGAACACAGTTGGGAGGCAGGGACAGAATGCTGTCACCTTATAACGAAGTGTCTGGACAAGAACCTTAATGACAGAATCACAAGGTATTATTTTAATGAAAGCCTCAGATTTAAAAATATTAAAAATGACATTTGAAATGACATCAAAAGATTTAAGTGATTGAGTTTATTTCTATTTTACACTAACCAGTAACTGCAAACCTAAACCTAAGCTTCAAAGTAAGACATAATTGTAGCACAGATAATATGATCTTTATGAAAGTCATAGAGTGTGACGCTTATCGTACTATTATGCCAAATTCCACACACCAAAACAAATCTATGCTGTCATATCTAAATGACACACTTTTGGCACCAACCTGGATACAAAATAATCAGTGTTTAAAACCTTAAGTCAAATGACTGGTGCCAAATGCAGCTGATCTATCACTCTGCCCTGTATTTTTGTTTTTCTAATGCCTCTCTTGCGTAAGTCTTGAGAAACAAAAATATAAATGTTATAAACATTTGAAAATAAACATAGCTGTACAGTTGTAGATCTGCGCGGCCACATAAAAAAGGGGCACAGGGGTGGCACAAAATAAATGACTAAAGAGAGCAGTGATGTATTGTGATGAGCAAACCAAACAAATTTTGCTGCGCTGGGTGATTACAACAATTTAAAAAATCTGCAAACTCTGAACTTGCACAAACCCCATTTAAATCTTTGGGAACTGATTCTTGTGATTTATTTCTGGCCTATTTCAGGGGCAATTTGCAAGCTTTTGTTAAAAAAGGGCACGGGTAGCTGGGCACTGCCATAGGGGACATGTACCAATGCAAACAAAAATTATTGCTGCTAAATGACATTTCCCGGCCACTTTGTTCTGTTTGTACACAAAGCAGCCACAGATTTGGGGATTCCCCTCAGCAGCTATACTAGACTACTCTCCTTGATGAGAATCTGGTAAGGATTTAAACTGGGGACAAAAAAATGACTATATTTGGTCAATGTTGCCACCTGAGGCGCCTTGCTGTTTTTTTGTTGTTTTCTTTTCTCCTGTAGGGCACGTGGTCTGCTATGTTTTAGAAGAGGGCTGCACACTCTGTACCCTGTTCTTTAATTGTCACCCAGGCTGCATGCCTGGATAAGGCTCTGGTATGAATTTTTTAAGGCCTTGCATCAGCCTGAGCCCCCCCAAATCCGACTAAAGCCTTTTTCATTCATGCAACATGGCTGGCAGGGCAAGGCGAGGGATGGCAGAGAATGTGCTCCTCCCCCTCATAAACCAGACCAAGCACCATGCCCTCAACATTGGGAGGCATACCTAGCCCAGTGGATGTGGAGGTCTTCAGGGAAAGGGATTATTGGGATATGGAATCCCTCTTTAAAAAAGGGATCCCGCCGCTAACCCCCCCCCCCCCTACACACACCTAAATTATTAAGTTTTATAAATGACCTCTGGTTACTCTTTCACTAAAATGTAAATTGTAAATAAACATCCAAACACCTTAGGAAAAAAAACAAAACATAAATCACATCACCCAGCAATGTAGATCTATTGTCAGTCACAATGAGCAATGCCCCAACGACCCACTGTCACAAACATGATGACCCACGCACAGCAATCTTCCTCTGCTAAACTCTCATCACGACTGTTAGCGCCCTGACACTGTTAGAATGTAAACAGGAGCATATTTAGTCAATGACTTAATCCGGAATACCGGCTGGCTTGTTTACTATGTGAAACTGACAGGTGGGCCAGGAAGTCATTCATTTAGTGATGATATTAATACTGCCATTAAATGAATCACTTAGAGGTTCAGGTAGGTGAACTGGCCAAATATGGCCATTTACTGTAGCTGAATCTTGAACAGCAACTCCAGCTGTTCAAGATTCAGCTACAGTAAATGAACTCCTCACATGGAACCTGAACTGTTGACCTGAACCCAAAGCTTAAAGCTCTTACCCAGTTGTTATAAAGAAACCCAGTGTTGGTACACTGTGAGTTAAGTCTTATACCTAACATATGCTGAGTACATTTTCAGACAAAGGTCCCTCCATGGCTCTGCAGCTATAATCAGTTCAGTGTAGGAGTTGTGTCAGGAAGAGCTGTGATTTCTTTCTTTCACTTTGCTCTTTTTTATGAAATGTTTTTCTTTTAATGAGGATATATTTTTATAAGGAACACAGAAAAAAGTATGGATAAGCTGTACTTTGCTCTGTTAGAGCTAAGAAATGTACTTTTTGCATGCTAATAGTAATTATAGACTCAGATAGTTGAATTTGTGTAAAGTTATTTCGCCACTTTTTATTTTTTCTATTTACAAAAAAGGACTTGTTCTAAATGGATACTGCCCATGTATCCAAACTTCGTTGTACACTGAGCTCTGCTTTTCAGAAACAAAAAAAAAGGTTTGATTTATTGCACAGTATGCTTGACCTTATGGAAAGTCAATAGGATGTAGCTTAATTTGTCTTGATTTTCTTGGATGGTATGTTGTCAAGCACACGGCTAGATAAAGAAAGAAAAGGTCAGAGGCAAGTACCGATAATGAGAATCACTTCTGAGACCCCAAATAAATCTAACACTTAGTTTCTTTTTATGACCTTGGACTTGTACCTTTACTACCTTAGTTATCTGTTGTTCATAAAGTGGAAAAACGAAATGTATTACATTAAAGCTGAACTCGGAACATCATGTCCTGGAACAATTGCCATTATGTGCAGGTGAACACAGCATAGCTGAACATTATGGCAGACATACTGCCTAGTTTCATCTCCTCCAGGGCTGTATTTACCCTTGTCGCTTCATTCACTGTTGCTGCCATCTTTTTTTGGTCTTGTTCCGAGCCTGGCATCTTCTAGCTTTGGCCATTGGATAGCCACTGGTGATACTACATGCACACTAAAGTTATATCATCCCAGCACCTGTCTCTATTTTCAGCATCTTATCATTCTCCTATCCATCTGTGGGCCCCAAAGAAAACTTCAAGCGTCTATTGCACGCACGTGGCCATCAGAATTAAGAATGGGATGTGTAATGATATTTCTCCAGCTTTACTAGTGGCAGGATAACTTACTTTTCTTGAGGAAGGAGGCACCATTGATTTTGCACACAGGCCTACTGCATTCAGAAAATGCCTCTGACACAACTTTTACTCTTTAATATTTACATTGGAGCTCAAGTTTAATTTGATTGTAAATGGTGTTGGTGTGCCAAGGTTTGGACAAACTGTCGGTGCTCTCTGGACCTCGCTGGCAACAAAGTCACTGTTCGGTAGAGGTCTTTAAAATTGAACTCCAAGCACAAGGCTGCCTGCAGAAAACTACAGGAGGGGGCAGATACAAGACCAGTCACCCTGCACAAGGAGAGGGAGCAGCAGTGACCGGTCTCTATTACAGGAAGCTGCTGCATAGAAGTCAAGTTTCATACCGGATTACTGCACAGATCTGAATAAATACACAAATCACACCAAGATTCAAGTAAGAATACACATGCCTCTTGTTATATAGACAATATTTGCCTGTTCCAGAGTTCAGCTCTAGCCCTCATTCACACAAGAAACCGTCCTGTACAGATCCGTGTTGCATGCATGGCCGTATTGGGCCACTCCTGTGAAGGACAGGTGCTGCATGTGATTGCACGCAGCAGCCTGTTCTTCTCTATGGGAGTACACGGCCATACGCCGCCCTACAAATCACACGCAGCACCCGTCCTTCTTGGGAAAGTGCCGATACGGCTGTGCATGCAGCACAGATCTGTACAGGCCGGCCGTTTCTTGTGTGAATGAGGGCTAAAGCTAAACTCTGGAATAAAAGAGGCGTGTGTATTCTTACTTGAATCTTGGTGTGATTTGTGTATTTATTCAGATCTGTGCAGTAATCCAGTATGAAACTTGTCGAGCCAAAACTTTTTTTTAGTCTAGATTGTTGGGTTTTTACTCTTATTCAGGGCTCTGTTAGAGAGATTTATTTTTCCACCTACTATCGCAGTGACAACAGTTTCACTAGATGAGAAAAGGTATATCTCCAACAGCAACACAGACTGAATAAAAACACTTTACTTTAGTGGAGCAAAGGAGGGCTCATTTCCTGTTTGGTTAAACTGTTGTCACAGGGACAAAAAGGGAGGACAAATCTCTCTAATGGAGACTTGAAGAGCATTTCGAACCCAACAGGGGTCCAAACTCTTTCCCACTCTATCCAAAACAAAAAAACTGTTTTGGGTATACATACACTTACATTTTTTTACATGACCTGCTTTGCTGAATACCCGACGAACAGAAATTGGCACATGCTGTTAAAAAAAAATAAATCGAATCCTATGGGACAAGTCATATGGCCTTTCACTGAGTGTGATTCCGGATTCCTTATACATAGGCAGTGTTTGCGATTTTTTTTTAACCGCAACACTGTTATGTTTTATTCAGGAGACGCTAAACAAACTCAAACAAAGCACAGGTGAAGAGAAAATGCTTGTATATACAATACCAGCTCAGCAGCATTTTTTATCATCATCATATAATTTTTATTATTTTTTCATTTTCTATTTGGGCACGCATGGCTTCTTACTATATATCAGCGCATTGGTTCTTCTTTTTAATATGATGATAGAATTTGTAAGCCACGGGGCTGAGAATTGGCTCATTTACCAAGTGCTGAGTAGCGCTATTTATAAAGAAGCATTTCCTTCCCGGTTACAAGAAGACCACATAATTGTGAAGGAAAATGGACCGTTCTGTGCAAATAATGCATAAAATGACTGTGGAAGTGCAAAATGATTGCATCCTCACAAGAAGAGGAAAATACAATGTAAAAATAGTTGGTATGCAATCATAGAGTGATTTTATTTTTAGATTGCTTCCTCTCTCTTATAATCACCATTTCTTACAATATAGTCACTGTATGACTATATAGTATGAGGAATATGCGCTTTTTGGACTGGCATTTGTGATGATACTTCAAGCTCTGTGCTTGATGTGAAGACGATCTTGTTGTTTGGTGCATCAGTTCTGTTTTGTATAGAAAATGCCTGATAGGATTTGTTTTGCTCAACAATCAGGGAGGTTTTAATATGGTATCAATTATGCATAGAAATTCCCACACAACTTACCAGTGGAAGATTACATAGCAATAAAAACTTGACAGAGGGCCTAAGCCTCACCCACTCTATTCACATAAAAAAAGGGTTTTAGCTGAGTGGTTTATGGCCATGAGGCTGTGGGTGGGGGTGACAGTGTCCTGGGTACTAGGACTGATATGTTGGTAAGTATCAATATGTTGAATGTAAAACTAAATCTGACAATCTAATTTAATTCTATTTTAAGCTTTATTTTATAGAGTTTATTAAAATGTATTTAAATAAAAACTTATTTTAAGTTACTTAAATAAGGGTGGTCTTCTTATCCCTGGACACAGCATCATGGGGTCAGAGGTCCAAGATAGTGCAGTGTCCCGGCAAATTCAGTACAGTTGGCATCTGTGCATATCATAATACTAGAATTAATACTGTCTGTCCCAGGGCCCAGGAACTTTACAACTGACCATCTAAATGTGGATCAGTGAGGACATCCATCATACTAAAAAATAGGTGGTGGGAGGTAGGTGGGTCATAACAACTGGTATAATATACTCAGAAGGTGCACATGTTTTTGGATGCCTGAACTTCATAATAAACCACTCTATACCTACTCTGCCCTCCAGACTACAGGTCACAAAAAGACTGGTGATAAGGATATCTCTTCTATCTCTACAGCAGTCTGTACCTTTTGTTCCACACGCTAGTGAGCTTGCAATGCCTTTTACTGCTTGTATTCATATGTACGAGAAGAACTAACCTATTGCTAGAAAGCATGTTTACTTATTCACTTCCTAGGAGAAGGAAGACAGCCTATTTTCTACACTCTACCACAGGGGTACCCATAAGGTCGATCGCGATCTACCAGTCGATCGCAAAGCTATCGCTCCGTTTACCCGAATATGTCGGACGCTAAAGCATCCAACACATTCGGCTCTCCCCTCCTGTCTGCATCCGTCAGTAGTACTTGCCGCACCTAGCGTAGGTCGTGTAGTCTCTTCCATGAGACACTTGCTCCGCCCCCTTGGTCCGCCCCTCCGTCTTCTTCACTGTCCATAGCCTCCAGCAATCGTGACACTGGCAGCTCCTCCCTCCTCCTCCCTCTCAGCATATTTGACTGGCCCCTCCACGCCTGCAGCTTTGGACACTCCTCCCAGTCTGCACGTTGGAACCACACCTGAAGAGCCAGAAGCAGGTAGGCCATTGGCTTGAGTGGGAGCTGATAAGGGCTGCGCAGTTAAGATTTGTAATGCCTTGTACACACCATCCTCCGTGCGTTCCGGCCCTATTACGTCCGGAACGCATTGGATCGCATTGCAGCTAGCTCAGTTTGCTGTTCGTGCGGGAGGGAGTGTGTTGAAGTGAATGGTACCGCAGCCACGCCCTCTGGCCGCAATGGAATGAGCCACACGGGAACGCAAGGCACATCAATGCCTGCGGTCCGGTCAGGACTGGACCGAACCGTAGGCATTGATGTGCCTTGCGTTCCAGTACGGCCGATTGCATTGCGGCCAGAGGCCGTGGCTGCGGTGCCATTCACTTCAACACACCGTCACACTCCCTCCCGCACGAACAGCAAACTGAGCTAGCCGCAATGCGATCCAATGCGTTCGACACAATAGCGCTGGAACGCACTGTGGATGGTGTGTACGAGGCCTTAGAGCCGGTTCACACCACAAACAGTGCATTCCAGAGCCGTCCGGCTCTGAAACACACTGTATCGCACTCTGGACGGTTCCCTGCGTTCAGGGGCGATCGCCTGCACCCGAACGCGTGGCACACTAGTGCCTGCGTTCCGGTCCAGTGCAATCTTCAAAAATGCTGCAAGCACTTATTTTGCAGATTGCACTGAACCGGAACGCAGGCACTAATGTGCCACGCGTTCAGGTGAGGGCGATTGCAATACGGGCGGGGGGCATGGCTATGGTGACATTGACTTCAATGCACCGCCGCACCCCCTCCCACACCTGAACGCAGATAATGCCTGAATCAAAGAATGCAATGTTTTAGGACGGTGTTTAGGGTTTGTTCGCACGAGTTACAGTACAGTACGTTCCAGCACAGTTAGCTGGAACGCACTGTATCGCATGGTAAACCCCTCCCCCGTGTTCTGGGCTGGGAGGGGCCGTGGAGGTAAAGTGAATCCCGATCGCACTGGACCAGAACGCAGGAATTTTTGTGCCGCGTTCTGGTGCAGGCAAAGGAAAAAGGGCATGGCTGGTGTGCCATTGACTTCAAAACGCAGGAGGGAGTTTACTATGCGATACAGTACATTCCAGCAGCTAACCGTGCTGGAACGCACTGTGCTCTGGGGTACATCTGTATTGTGCTGGGGTGCATCTGTATTGTGCTGGGGTGCATCTGTATTGTGCTCTTGGGTACATCTGTATTGTGCTCCAACATCTGTATTGTGCTCTTGGGTACATCTGTATTGTGCTCCAACATCTGGATTGTGCTCTTACATCTGTATTGTGCTCTGGGGTACATCTGGGGTACATCTGTATTGTGCTCTGGCGGACATCTGGATTGTGAATTTATTAAAGCAAAAAACTAAAATATCACATTTAGTTAAGTATTCAGACCCTTTGCCGTGGTCTCAGTAACAAATTTAATGTGCTTGTTTATTAAATAAAGGTGTTGTTTTCGTTGGTAGATCTCATTGGGTTCGTCCTTTGAAAAGTAGATCTCAATACCAAAAATTGTGGGCACCCCTGCTCTACCAGCTGCAAATTACATGATACATGATGCTCTCACTGCATTAAAGATCTTTGTATTTAAAGTAATTATGGTTGCAGAATTATATTATATTCTGGATAGGATAATGGAGAATCCACAGTTCAGTTTATTATAGCTTTGAATGATTTGCTTGTTACCTGTTAGTTTGGTTCTCTAAAAGATGAAATTATAATGTTACATGCCGTACATTGGATGTAAGATGCCCTGAATGCAAGAAAATGGGACATTTTGAAAAATTGCCATACTACTGCTAGATAGCTTCAAGTTACGGCCCTGGAGGTTACTGTCTTAACTCTAGATAAATATGACACTTCCATTGCAGATACACTTTGTGCCCCAAAAGGCCCCTTTCAGTCAGGCAGTCCGATCAGGTCCGCCTGTGAGCTTTTTAATCAGATCTGATTAGAAGCCCAGTGTTAGTCTACGGGCAGCCGGATCTAAATGGATGTGTGTCCATTTTCCTCTAATTACCCCTACACCATCTAGGTCCAAAAAGCAAAACTGAACAAAATTCCACTTTGCGGACCTGATTGTGATGGGTCAGAGGTAATCTAATGTAAACAGACTTGCTTACATCTGACTCCTCATTGAACTAACATGGGTCTGGTAATTCAGTTTCCCCCCATCCTCAGATGGAGGAAAAAATTGGATTGACATATATGTCACAAGAGTGGCATCTGTTCCATACTGATCCAATCACATCCTCACAGTTACTACTGTTTCTGCTAACAATGACTTCTTCACTATTGATGCTTCATACAGGATCTGCTGTCTCTATTCTGCCTGAGGAAATCTACCAGAAATACTTTGCAAATCAACCACTTACTTCACCCACTCTGAAACTGGTTTGCTATCTTAGATACCTTATTACTGTGCTTGGTTGCCTGCCAGTGACTGTAAATGTTGAGTAAACAAGTGGAAAAATCTACAATTTGGAGAATGGCCTTATTACAACAGCTCCAATTGCCCCTATGCTACCAGTTTCCAAAGTTTCACCACTCAGTGACACATCAATGGGCTGTGCAAAGAACTTTGTACACACAAAACTAAAGTGTGATCAGATGGGAAACGTATGGCAGAAACTGAGATGCCCACCTTTCTCTGTAACAGAAGCTTTTATTCTAAGAACTTAAGAAATTACTAGAGCAAGATGTGATTGAAAAAATTGATGCATCTGAATGAGTATCCCCTATGGCAGTGACAATGAAGAAAACAGCAGATATTAAATTGTGTGTTGACCTTCGTGAACCAAATAAACTGCTGTTATTGATAGTCATTCCTTGTCACATATTGAGGAAGTATTTTCAGAGCTCAGAGTCGCTAAATGATTTTCTAAGCTGGATCTTCAAAGTGCATATCATCAGGTTTTGCTGGATAGGCCCCTTATTGCATTTATTACCCATTAGGGCCTGTTTGTTTTAAGCATGTACATTATGGATAAGCTTCAGCACCTAGTTGTTTTCAAAGACTGATAATTTCAATACTCAGTAATGTGCCTGCTGTACAGTGCTATTTTTGTGCTCGGCCAAACTCTCCGGTGTTTGGCCTGGATCTTTACGACAGGTACCATTACATTTTTAATATCACACTGAATCTGAAGGAACAAAACTGAATCTTTCTAAATGTTGCTTTAGACAACTCTGCTGTAACTTCTGGGTCATATTACTGTATATCATAAAAGGAACTATTGCTTAATCATGTGCATGTGAAAGCTGTGATACAAGAACCTGCTTGATCTGACTTTCAGACTCTACCTGCTTTCTTACTACATGCTATTCCAAATTTGTTCCCAATTGTGTCTCAGTTGTGGAGCCATTGACAGCATTACAACATGGAATTGCAAACATGGTCAGGTCAGATACTGTATAGCACTGCTATGAAACAGTTAAACAGCTTATTGTGAGCAGTGCAGCACTAGCATTATGTCGTCCTTTTCTCTCTACTATTGTTGTTACAGAAGCTTTCGATTATGACCTTGGTGCGGCCCTTGCACAGTGCCATGTAGATCAGGTAGAATGGCTTTTGCTTCCTGAACACTTACAGAAGAAGAACAAAATATTCAACTGTAGAAAAAGAAGCCCTAGCATGTGTTTGGGCAACAGAAAATGGGGAATATACCAGTGGGTTTGACAGTTGTGGATGAGCTACAGTACTTTATCTACAGTGCTTACCAAAAAGGGACTAGGGCAACCAGGAATGTGTATAGCCAGATGGTCAGCAAAGCGAGTCAATTTTAACTACACAATATTATACAAACTGGTTTGTTAGAAGAATGCGTGTCCCCAGAAATGCATCAGCATTCAGTAGTAGTGGGTTTGAGGCATGAGCAGAATGCCGGTTGTTATCCCTGCATGACACTTGTCGCTCCTCTTGATGCAGTGGTTGTTTCACAGTCCTGATTTTAAGAAGGTCCTTTACATGCTTGCATTTGTGAGTATAATTTGATTGTTTTTTGCACTTTATTGAATAAAAGTTTACCAGCACTAGGGTAGGTGCCTTGTTGGTTTATGTTTTTTAACAAACTGGTTTTAGCCTTACCTGCAGGTCCCAGTATGGAGCATAAGGATGTTGAAGTTTTTCCATTTACTTATCTAGCTGCAGTTATGGCATCTTTGTTCAAACAAGCTCGTCTTGCATGCCAGTACAAGAACAATTCTACAAATCAAATGGCCAAACTCAAAAAATAAATTGATCCCTGTTATATGGCCTTGCTACAGGATTAGACATGAACTGTCGTTAGTTGATGGTTATATTGGCCGTGGATCTCAACACCTCCTACTACCAGAGACAGTGAAAGATAATTTTATACAACTTGCACATGAGAGTCACCAAGGAATTGTAAGAACAAAGCAAAAACAATGTGAACTATACTGATGGCCAGGCATTAATGCCCAAGTACTAACTGCCATTCAGTCTTGCGTTACTTGTCAGATCTGCTGTGTCCCACACTCCACCACTCCAGCCAGTGCCATTTTCTGATTCGGCTTGAGTGAACTTGCTACTGGTATTGGAGGTCCCTTCAAAGAGGCACCTGTTGACTCCCAGTTTGTTATAACATTAGTCGATTATTACAGTAAATGGCCAAATATTAAATTTGTCTAAATATAACATCTGCTACTGTAATTACAGCTCCACAGTCTTCAGCAGGGAAGGTAATCCAAAGGAACTAGTGTCTGACAGCTGTCCACAATTTATGGACAGTTGTTCTCAGTAACTCAAATAAGGGTGATGCTCTAATACAGGGACACAGCATCAACGGGACAGAGGTTCAAGATGCTGGCATGTGCTGGCAAATCCAGTGCAGTTGGCATCTGTGCATATTATAATGCTAGTATTATTAAAATATGTCCCATGGTCCAGGAACTTTATAAATTGACCATCTAAATATGGTTCAGGGAGGCCATCCACGATACTAAAAAAATGAATTCTTAGGTCTGGGAGGTAGGAGGGTCATAAAAAAGTTGAGCTTCTGTGCTGAAGTCAAAATGTGTATAATTAAGCACCTCATGGCACTTAGGCAGATATCATAAATTCCTATAGGTGCCTGCATTTCATTCCTGCTAACAGTTTAGTAAGTTTATTTACTTTAAACAGTATGTCAAGCCAAAAACGTTTTGTCACTATTTACAATTGTGACATTAATAGTATTGCACTTTCTATACCCTGTTCCTGGTATGATATACTCACAAGGATACATGTGTTTTTTGGATGCCTAAACTTGATAATAAAGCACTCTATAACTACTCTGCCTCCCAGACTACATGACACAATAAGACTGGTGGCAAGGATATCTCTTCTATCTCTACAGCAGCCTGCAACTCTTCTTCCGTGCCCTAGTGAGCCTGCAATGCATTTTATTGCTTGGATTTGTTTGTGTGAGAATTACATACTTGCTGCTAATCAGTCTTGCCTATTGCTAGTAAGCATGTTTACTTATTCACTTCCCAGGAGCACAAAGACAGCTTATTTTCTATACTCTACTAGCAGCATCGTATATTGAAAGACCTTTCACATAAGCACCTATGGACTGCCAATTTGCTAAAAAAAATTATAGATTATTACAGTAAATGTCCAGAAATTGTTTTGTCTCAGTAGAACATCTGCTACTGTAATTCCAATTCTCTCCACAGTCTTCAGCAGTGAAGTTAACCCATAGAAACTAGAGTCTGACCACAATTGTCCACAATTTGTTTCATCTGAAACTGAATCCTTCCTGAGAGAGAGAAGTATTGTGCATAGGAACATTTTCATTATTCCCAATCAAATGGGGAGATTAAGAGATTGAACAGAATCTTCAAAGAAGCTCTTCAGACTGGAACCCTTACAGGGAAATCTTTGAAAGTTTTTACATGTCTACAGAGCGACTAGACCTGCAACTTCACCATCACCAGCTAAACTACTACATGCCAGACAGACACACACTAAACTATATACTGCATCCCAGTACCTTTGAAATCATCAGTTGCTGAGGCTGGTAAAGATCAACATGATAATAGTAAGACATCTACTGATTGCAAATGTACTGCGAGAGGAGTAAACTTTTAGGCTTGATTTATAGTTAAGAAATGTTGCTTATGAAAACAAAAACAATACACATTTTCCAAACCGCATACAGTGACAAGTCAACAAGGACCTTACATTTATGAACTATTTAGTGGACATATATTCAGTGCCAATGATCTTGCAGCTTTTGGCAGAACTTCCCAGAAGTTTCATTTGACGTTGAGTTTCAAGAACAACCAAACTTGTGAACCATACCTACCTAGGCGTGCTCAAAGAATCAGAAGGCCTACTGTTTGGCCTAAGAATTATGTGATGTATGTTTTGAGTTCTAATCCTTGTTCTTGTTGTCTGTATTTTGTTAAAACTGAGAAAAACATGACTCTTTTGTAATTTTAGTGGATAATGTGGTGTTCATATCACCGGCTTGTAGATGTTACAGTTGTTACATGTATATTACTTTCTATACTCCATACAAGTTAGTTTCAGTTCCTGTCAGAAGGCTGCACTTGTTTATGGACACTTGAACTTAATAACACACTCCATAACTACTCTGCCATCAAGACACAACAGGAATGCTTACCATTAGCTCCAAGAGAACAGCTCTCGTATCCTTTGTAAATATGTTGTGTCTTCTGCTGCCATTATTTAGTTTAAAGGTGTGTAGTAGGAAAGAGAGGTCCACTTGAAAAGGATGGCAGGTAAACACTTCCACAGGAGTCCAAAGAAAACTAGATGATCAGTGTTGGGTGGATTTACCCTTTAAGTGACTACGTTTAAATATCAGAATATCCTGTCTGTACATTAATTTTATTGGACTTATTACTTCCCACAGCTATAGATAATTATTGTGACAGTACAGAATATGTAAATATCCTCCCTGACATGTCTTATATTCCAGAAAGAACATCGAAGACAAATTTCCTCTCTTCTTTATCTGACAAGTACAATGCAGCATGCATGCTCCTAGACACATCCTTCAAACAGTTAAATGTATTGTCATTTTAAATGACATTTCCATTAGTCTATCTCCTACAACTGGTTGCCAGTTCTCTGCAAATTATAAATAGATTCTGTCTGCTGCTCAACTAGCTCATTTTTGTAGCACATAACAAATAACAGTATTTACAGTCAGTCATTTAGTGTTTCACAAATGTGAAGGTAAAATGTTCTGCCTCAGCGTAAAAATTGTGAATTAGCTGGCTGTAAAATGTAGTAATTGAAAAATATTTTGCAGAAAAGTAACATTTTTGCTACACATCATTTGTTCACTGTTAGACGGCATGCAAATTAAACTTATCCTACCATTCATATAATTGAAATTAAAAGGCGAACAGTGACCTGTTGATATTTTGCTAAAGGTTTTTCTTAAGACAAAATTGAAAAAAAAAATGTTCATGTAAAAGTAGATGAAAACAGTTTTTTTTTAAAGTGGGGAATAAGTATATAAGATCAATTCCCCATATCATGAGTACCCCTCCATGCAGTAGCACACCAAAGGCCTTTTGCTGAATCTGTAAGTGGAATGAAAAGGAAATGATATGTAATGATGCTTTGTGAGTACCAGAGTTGAACAGAAGCTAAGGAACAGGAAATAAAAGTTGCTGATGCCTAAACTTTATAAGCTCATTCTGTAGTTAATGGAAGGCCTCATGCGCCGTATCAGTTATTTTGGCTCTGTGCTATAAGATCTCGGGTAGAAGCTTGTGAAGTTAACTTTAAGGGTTAGGTCAGGAATTAGGCCTTGTCTACACCAAATGCAGAGCAGATCCGGTCAGGTTTTTGCACACGCACGCTAGTCTTTTAGATGCGTTTTTGACACGTTTTTGGCTAAATATATATATATAGATATATATATATATATATATATCTATATATATTTTAAGTTTAGAATGGGCTTTCAGTGCGATCCAGGCATTTGAATGCGTTTTTGATGCGTTTTTGATGCGTTTGCAGATCACCTGCTCTGAAACTGCACGCTGCGATGTGAACTGGAGCAAAAAATATCATTGGAATACATTGGACGCAGTTTTGATCCGGTCTGCAACTGATCTGCTCTGCACCTGCTCTGCGCTTGGTGTGAAAAAGGCCTTAAGGTTCTGGGAGGAATCTGGTAAAATTATAAGGTTGACTGTTAAGAGTTTGTTTTAAGGCACGGTTTAAAGCATAAGTCCAACAAAAACTTTTTTTTTGGTTTTGGATTTTTTTGTGTGGGTGTTAGTTAGTCAATCTTTTAAAAAAAACTAGTAAATGCACCAACATTGAATTGATCTCATGATCAACGTGCATATACTAATTGTTTGCTATGAAGCTGTTGGAGCATTGGACTTATGGGTGCAGTAATTGCACTCAGTGCATCATGGGTGCAATGCACAGGCTCTTTCAGTGCTTTCCCCGCCTCAGTTCTGTTCGGCGGTACAGACCAGCAGTTATAAGACTGAAGGGAGTGCATCTAGAGTACAAAAGGAAGAGGGAGGAGGTACCGCCACTGTGCCCTGCACAGTCATGCTGTTGCAATGGGACATGTAGTAATTTAAGGTAGAAAATCCCAGACCTGAATATTGTGGGTGTGTGGGTGTAGCCACAGAGCCATGCTAAATTCAATTAATTAAAACTTTCTGACAAAGGAAAAACCCCTCATTCAGGTAACTGGAATGATCAGTTTTGAGTTTTAGGGATGGTGTATGTGACCATGCTATATGTTACACCCTAAATATGGGTGTAGCATGAAAAAAGCCAACATGCCACATGGCGCTAAAAGCCAACATGCCACTGTGCCCTGGCTCCTCAAGAGGCCATTGTCAGGAACCTGGAGGGGAGAGTTCCCATACCCCTGTCTGCTAGTTCTAAACAGAATCTATATTATCTAATGGATAATCCACCAAATGACTGAAATTATCAATAGGCAATTCTGTATTGATCTTTCTCCAGAAGATTTTTCATGGTCTGGTGACTAATGGTAGCTCAGCCAAATCCTAGGCTTGGGGGGGACAGTTAAACAAAAATCTCCAGTGCAAATAAATATCCATCCTTACACGTTTTGCCGATAAAAACGCGTCTTTGTTCAGGTATATCCTAGGTCCAGTGAACACCTATGTGTTTGGCGTACAAACTCAAAAAAAGAGCATTCCAAAGGTGGAGCTGCTTATGAACATATTGCTTAATTTACTAAGCTGGAGCATGTTATTCATTTTGTGCTTTACAGGCCTATATCAAACATTATGTACACACTGCTTTCTCTTTAATTGCATATAGAAAACAATATTTATTTATCGAATTTTCTACTGTCCTTCTTGCAAACGGTTCATGGCAAATTATAATACAGCACGCTCTGCTTGGTCATACGGTCATCTAGCAAAGTATGTATTTCACTTTTATAGAAAATCTATGCGTGTTAGCTGATGTAATTCCAAAAGCTGGAATGAAAACGTCATGCAGTTAATACAATGAAAATTGATTCTTCGTCTTCACTTTTACTCTAAGGATAAATGAACGTGAGCTGGTGATTCATCTGAATTCATGTTCTGAGACAACACTGAACTTGCTTTGTATGGTGTTCTTATAAATATACAGATATTTTTATATACAGAAAGCAATGTCCTTGCAATTATTTTGTTGAGGTGTTGAAAAAAAAGTTGGATTTAGCTGTTAGATCTCTGATGGCTTTGGGTTCATATAGTTACTGGCTGATAAAGCTGGAAGTATGAGAGCAAGGTGCCCCCTGCTAAGTGTGATACCTCTCTAACAGACTTCCCCCCTCTCGTTTAAAAGAGCACATTGCATGCTGAGGTGCTAAAATAAGCAATTGTAATAGCACTGGCTGACCCCGATGGCTGTTACATGGTAGTCACTTGTGGCTGCAAGATCTTGGCCACCCATCGACGCAGTGATTCTTTGTATTAGGCTTGGGTTTTCTGATGTTGTTTTTTTAATCCATATCAACATATCTGGGCACAGTTTGAAATATTTGCTAATTCTGACTTAGGTTTGTTGTTTGTGTCGTGTTGGTTACTATGAATGAAGAGTTTTTCAAGCTGATAAATTCACACTCTGTTTTGTATAATTATGGCATCTTTACAAATTTTCCTATTTATCTAGTAAAACTATATTTTATCATTTGTGTTCCTGTATGAAGTCTATAAACAGGGCACATTTAAAATTAACCAAATGAAAGACAAAAAGGCTTAGATTGTTCACACAATCAACCTAATAAAATTAATGTACTGGACATTCCTATTTTGTAAAGCGCTGCACAAATTGTTGGCGCTATATAAATCCTGTATAATAAAAAAATAATAATAATTTGCTCTAATGTCCACCCAACTTGTTTTGTTCCAAAGAATGTTCTCTGGGGGCTCCTGAGGACATTCTTTAAAGGGAACCTGTCATGTACACTAAAGTGCATGAACCCAAACTAGTACCGCACTACCTTGGGTGCTGGCCAGGGACAGTTTAGAACCACAGTTCCTTAAAAAATGCAATCAAAGGCACTGCTTGTGTAAAATATGTATCAGAAGACCGTTCTTGTCAGACCAACCTTTTGGCAATCTATAAGGAAGTGAGTAATATTTGGACAGAAGAAGCCCAGTAGAGGTAGTTTATCTGGACTTTGCTAAGGCATTCAATACAGTACCCCACAATCCTTTAATTTGCAAATTAAAGGAGAACTATGGGGTGAGTGATTTTGACTCAACCTCATAGTTTGAGCCGACGTGTGGCAATTAAACTGTCACACGTAGGCTCCATAGATCGGGAAGTGAGCGAACAAATATCGCCGCTCGTTCACTTCTCGATATTCTCCCTGCAGAAAGCCGTGACTGTCACTCACAGCTCCGTGCAGGGATTCTCCCCTCCCCGATCCTATCCCCTAGCACTGACTGGCGGAACGGTCGGGGGAGGTGGCGGGTACAGCTGGCTCTGCCTCTAGATAGGCAGAGCCAGCTGTCACTCACGCAGCTGGGTGGATCTCGACAGTAATGTCAGGATCCGTCCCGGCTGCGGCGGTCTCAGTATACCGCAAGCTGTAGCTCGCTATATACTGAGCTTTGGGTCTCGGGAGAACGCTAGTATATATCCTCCTGTGACCCTTAGGAGAACCATGGGGAAAAACACTGACCCCATAGTTCTCCTTTCAGGTTTATTGGTGTTGAAAAAACTGGTTGTAGGAACGTATCAAGAGGGTAGTGATAAATGTCTCTAAATGGTCCAAAGTGGTGAATGCAGTGCCCAGGGTTTAGTCCTAGGACCAATCTTGTTTATTCTGTTCATCAATGATATAGAGGTCGGAATAAATAGCTCAATCTCAGTGTTTGCTGATGATACCAAGCTATGTAGGGAAATATGTTGGCAACAGGACATAGAATCACTGCAGCAAGAACTTGATCAAATTGAGGAGTGGACAGCAACATGGCAGATGAGTTTCCATATAGAAAAATTTAAAATTCTGCATTTGGGAGCTAAGATCGTGCATGCAATATACTCTTTGGGAGCTACCCAGCTAGGGGATGGAGAAGGACCACAGACTCAGCAATAGCATGCAATGCCAAGCTGCAGCTAACACTTCAAGTAGAATACTATCCTGTATTAAAAGAGGGATTTTTTCCGAGAGATAGATAGAAATATAATTATGCGTTATCAAGGATGCGACATCCTTGAGCCAGAGAAAGTTCAGAGGAGGGCGACAAAATTAATAAGGGTGATGGAGAACCTGAGTTATGAAGATGGAATACAAAAATGTGTTTTTAGAAAATAGATGTCTAAGAGGAGATATGATTACAAACTCATCAATGGGAACTGCAGTATAGGCAATAAACTATTTAAAGCAGAAATCTGGGCAAATATTTTTCTTAACCCTTACAGTGGGGCTACCCCTGCACTGCAAAGAATAAGTGCTTGTTTTTGTCTAGGTGCTGAAAAAAAAGTTATACCCACATGATGCTCAGAGCCAGCTTTCTCTTAGACTGGTCCCTGGAGCCTCATTCCCCCTGCACTTCATCAGCCCAAAGATCCTTGAGTCATCATGTTCTATACACAGTGTATAGGACGTGAGGATGCCAAGGAACATACCAACCCTGTAGGACCAGCCAGCTTTGCGATTCAGGTGAGTATAACTTTTTTTTTAGGACCTAGACAAAAATGAGTACTTAAACCTTGCCATGCGGGGGTAGCCCCACTGCAAGAGTTAAGAAAAAATGTGCTCAGTGTTCTTCTTTAAATTAAGAACTCTAAGGAAGACACAAAGGCAAAATGGAATTTTCTCACTGAACCTGAAACTGAAAATAAAAAAATTGTCAGGCCGAAACTGAATATTATTTTTTTCTAGCGTTTTTAATTTTTTTTAAAAAATATTGTATTTGTATTCATTTTTTTCTAAACTTTTAACATTTTTATTTTATTTTAATGTATTTATTATTTTTTTATAAATTTTTTATTGACATATCAGTCTGGACGTCACAACACTTCTTAAAACTCAATCTTACAAAAACTGAGCCTTTACCTTCGCAACATCTCCAAAATACGCCCCTTCCTCACCAATGAAACCGCAGAACTACTCATCCACTCCCTCATTAATTCTCTTCTTGACTATTGCAACCCCATCCTCATTGGCCAACCACTACACAGGCTATCCCACCTTCAGTCTATCATGAATGCTGCTGCTAGACTTATCCACCTAACCAACCGCTCAGTGTCTTCAACCCCCCTCTGCCAATCCCTCCACTGGCTTCCAATAGCTTAAAGGATACAATTTAAAATATTAACAACAACTTACAAAGCCATCTACAACTATGCCCCCGGGTATATCTCAAAGTATCACCCTAACCATCCCCTCCGCTCTTCCAAAGACCTGCTTTCCAGTTCCCTCGTCAACTCCTCCCATGCTCACCTCCAGACTTCTCTAGAGTCTCTCCCATCCTATGGAACTCTTTACCTTAACCTGTCCGACTATCTCCCACTCTGACTGCCTTTAGGCAATCCCTTAGGACTCATCTCTTCAGGGAAGCCTATCCCACCTCAACCTAACCACTGAACCATCATGTTCTCAAACAATTCATCCCCACACAGCTACCTCCTCATGTATCATTTGTCCCTCCCTTTTAGACCTTTTAGATTGTAAGCCCTCAAGGGCAGGGCCCTCCTTACCATCTTGTCTTGAATTGTATTGTGATTGTAATGTCTTCCTTATATTGTAAAGCGCTGCGTAAACTGTTGGCACTATATAAGTCCTGTATTATAATAATAATAATAGGTTCTGACAGATGTTATAACCATTCCTCACTCAACTAAAGTGTTTTTATTGCTTTATCTTTATTCATTTTTCTTCACTTCCTGCCTCATGTGCCACCAATCACCAAAACAGGAAGTAAGGGGAAATCTTTCAAACATACTGCAGACACAGATTGCAGTAAACACAAAGATTTAAGCCTTTGCCAACTCGATCCAAGCCTAAAAAAACTGTTTTAATGAAGGTTCTAAGTTAACAGCTACAGTATAGCAGATCTTTACTTTTCTACAAAACTGCATGCACCCTTTAAATTGTTGTATGCTTATATCTAGTTGTCTACTCCCTAATCTTTGGCCTGCTAAATAGTTTTATAAATTGTATTTGTTATATCCATGCAAGACTTTGATCTGCCTGCATACCTGTTATGATAACTTGGTTAAAGAATGCATAATAGGAAATCGGAACCATGCTAAGTAAATGCTAATTAAAAAAGGAGAATATATTGCTGTTTTCAAGCTTATGTATTTATTTCTTAATAATTCACTTTCTTCAGATAGTGCAGGAAGGCATTATGCAGTAGAGACACAGAATACAGATATAGAAATTTAATTTGTTTCTTAATACCTTTTAGTAGAACGACTGAGCGAAATAATTGTTTTGCCAACATGAGATATCTTTACCTACTTTTTTTTTTTTTCATTTCTTCGTGAGAATGTCTTATTAACTTAAGTTATTGAAATAGAAATTAATTTCTCTTGTTCGCGCGGTGAACTCTTGCGGTGTAACTTGCAGGAGTTATCTTGATCAGAAAAATATTGTAATTGACAGTGCTTATACTCTTTGTGACCTTACAGAGGGATGGCACAGTGAAGCCAAATGTAGACAGTTTTGACAGTTGTTCTCCTGCTTTAGGGCTGTCAGCGAGTGTTAATAGTGTCACCCAAAGTGATAACGAAGGACACATATTTCAAGACAGAACTTTATGCATTATGAAATGCGAGAAGGGGAACATAACAGTTAAAGAGAACATGTCAGATTGAAAAAGTGACCAAAGTAATACTGCTTCCAAAGTGAAGGCAGCTTATGGTGCGTGCAAGTACTTATAATAAAGTGACTCTATCGTTAAAATGAAAGGTGGTCACCATGTGCACAGCTAATAATTGAGTTATGTTACTAAAATGAACGCTTGCAATAAAGTTCTCCCTGAAAAGAAAACATGGAATACCAACCTCTCCTGTTGCCTAAGTTGCTGATCTTGGCATCAGAGAAAAGATACTGGTGCCTGAAAATCCTACAGAATTAGACATTTACAAGAGTGTTGATTTCCTGGTCACCAGTTGTGAGTTTTGGTTCCTCCATCCACCTCTGTGTCACTACAGAGCACAGTACTGACAAATAGCAGGTGCATTGAATCACCAAACACAATGAGAAATCAGGAATCTAGTAATCCTGGACGTTTGTTTGCAGGATCTCTCTAAAATATCTTTACCACTGAAGGGACTGGCAGCACAGGAAACAAGAGAGGTGAGTTTTCCATGTTTTTTTGCAGGGAAGACTTTATTATACTGTAAGGTTTTATTATAGTAACAGAGTGGCTTTAAAGCAGACCTTTACCCATATATTTAAACTAACAACAAACACACCTTTAGACATGTTTAATAATGACAATTTACATAGATACTTAAAGATAATTACCAACTTTGTATTCTTTGCATATTTTATTTCTCTTTTCTTCCCCAGTCTTCTGTCAGTGGCCATGTTTACTGAGGGCAGATTACTAGCTCTCCTTTTACTTCCTGGATTACTGGCACATGTGACTAGACATGTGACTAGGACACGTGACCCGGCACATCATCTTAGGGGAGGAAAATGCCTTCCCCTGAGATCTCATGAGATTACAGATTTCCCAGCAATGCTCTGCTGATGACAAGGCAATCCCGGTGTGCATTGTGTTGGCAAACTGAAGTAATTTGCACTTTCAAAGCAGGAAGTCAATGCTCTGGAAGTGTAAGTATTTCATAATCACAGCATTTTACACCTGACAGGTCTATGTTATTATTAATCATCATACATAGAGGGATGCTTTGGTAGAATTAGATTTTTGAGTGTAAAGGTCCGCTTTAATCCAAAATCTGCTGTGTACATTGGGTCCCCCTTCCGTCAGCTGTGGAACACACTATATATAGGTAAATTTTTGTACATTCTGCCCCCTTG
>NW_017306357.1:354515-369989 GCF_000935625.1 Nanorana parkeri | reverse complement strand
ACATCATTATGTCTGTGAAGGTTCACATTTATCCAGGTCACGGTATAGTAGAAAGAGCAAGCAAAACTGTTGACACAGCATACTGTTCCATCAACTAAAATACAGATACTGTGTATGGACAGCATTTGTGAGGACCAGACTGAATTGCACTGGCAGGCAGGGCGGAAGTCTGGAACCTTTTATTATGGTGTTTTGTGGTGTGCGGTAGGGATGTTCAGATACCAAGTACGTACTCGGTACAAGTATAAGTATATGTACAGATACTTTTCCAGCTCCAAGACTAGACTGGAGAAAAAAATCAAAAGTTAGGAGGCATACAGAGCTCCTGGGATTTGTACATCTCTGTTTTAATATATGATAATTTTTTTAATAAATATATATATAAGGGATGCACCGATACCATTTTTTCAAGTTCAAGTACTGATACTTGTCTAAGTACTCACAGATACAAGTACTGATACATTTTTGTTTATTGTCATGTGACAGTTTTTCTAAAACAATACAGACTAATGATTTCAGGACAGTGGTGGAGCATCAGAGCCAGGTCCCAGCTGCAACCGCTGCAACCCTGGTAGTTCTCATGAAAATGCCAAGTATAGGCACTGGTATCTGAACTGGTATCTGAACATCCCTGAAATAGGCTGCAGTAAGTTCAGAGCGAAACTGGTGCTGGAACCTGGGAACACCCTGTCCTGAATTTTCCATCTCATATTCAACAGTATTCAGATGACATGTAAAATGGCATTTAAAGGGATTTACCTAGGAGAGTAGCACGATGTAGAATGTCAGATTCAAGTTACAAGAATTCAGCAGACAGAATAAATCTCATAATTTAGTTAATGTTACTTTTTTAATGTTTGACACAAATAGTGGGCACAAATACCCTTCTTATATTTTGGCAAATCTGTAATTCTCAATGAAATGTTACTAGGCATTCTTAGTTAAATGTCTTGTCGGTGTAATTTTGTTTTTTTCACTGACCTTTGCGGTCCATTGACTCAATTTTTTGAGTTGCGTGTGCTTTCCAGATACAAGAGAGCGTATAATATTTTATAGAGCTTGTAATTATTGTTGTAGCATATATGTGTGCGTGTGTGTGTTAAAGATAAATATTGATAATGTCATTTCGTACCCTTGGCTTTTTGAAACTTGGTTATGTGCTGTTTTCAATCTTTGTAGTGTGTATGATTTGTGTCTGAAATGGAAATGGTGCTCTTTGCTAATATAATGAATGGTCACTTGAGAATAGGCAAACTCCTAAAGCAAATCTGATTGTCAATTCGATGTCTTTGTTGTGAAATGTATTAAACCATTTCAGAAGTCATTGTATTTGTATCTATTGTTGAGAAAAGGCAACAAGAATCAATACGTTTAAAATAAAAATATGATGGTGATAATATGCAGATGGTATAGAGTCAAAAGAAAGATATTTCAGCGTGCACATGTTTTGACTTATTAATACAGTAAATTGGTGACCGAGCTACTCAAATTCAAGTATTTTCATACTTCTACCCAGACGAGAAAAAAAAGCTATACATCAAGCCCTCACTGATGCAGGCAATGTGGAGCAATTCATTCACAAATTTCCCCCCAGAAACACTGAAGGATTTCCATGCTCGGAGAGGGTGGGGGGGGAGGGTGAGCTGAGCTGCCGATGAACAACTTGAACAACTTTACTTTTTCTGCTTTAACTTTGGGGTTTAAAGCATATGTAAACTCTAAGGCCTCGTTCACACCAGATGCAGCGCCTTCCGGCCCGATTCTGGGCAGAACGCACTGCGGCCGGCTTACTTTTTTGTGGGGCAGGAGGGGGCACATTATGCCTCCGATCCGGTCTGGTCCAATAATGTGCCTTGCGATCCCGTGCGGCCAGAGGGCATGGCTACGGCCATTCACTTCAATGGACTGCCAAATGCGAGGCAGTGCGTTCTGGCTAGAATGGGGTTGGAGCGCACTGCATCTGGTGTTAACGAGGCCTAACAGTGAATGTCTCTTATTTTTAATCCCTTAAAGTGAAACATCAGCCATAACTGTGCTTACTATAGCAAAATAGACAAATGTATTCATAATTTCTTGGATCGTATGTTGCCCAAAGCTAATCTTCCTCTACTCTGGCACCACCAGTTTCAATAGCAGATGCTATTGGTGGCCGGTTCTCCTCCATTAATGAGGTCATCGACACATCTGTTTGGAAAAAAAAAAATTGTGATTTTTCCCGCAATCCCTTAAGATTACACAGGATCGCAAGAAAAGCCCATTCTTTTTTTTACAGTTTACCTGCAGGATTTTCCTGAAAGTGTCTTAATCAATGTAAGTGAAAGTACCGCAGGACTGAATAATGAAAAATGGCCTGGACAGGAAGGGGGTTTAACACACCGCTCTTCAAGTGGTTTGAATAGGCTTATACATGAGATGACTATATTTCTGCTTATGATGGTAAATGTGTGCCCAATAACAATCCAGGGAAAATTTGCTTCTTGCCACTGCCACCTTTAGGCACAAGCCTACTGTCACAAAATCCGGAAATCCGTGCCGGATTTTCGCTTTGCTCCCTGTTTCTGGGCTGTCAGCCTATGGTGTCTCACAAGGCTGCAGCCAATCTGCTCTCCTTCTCCCCTATTTAGGAGTTCCTCACTTGTTGCTCTTGGTGCGAGCAACAAGTCTTTTGCCTTGTTCCGTACCCCTTGTGTCTCTAACTACCCCTGGGATCCTATTCCCTGCGCTTGCTATTGGATCCCTGTGGCTTTTGGCTTCCCTCTACCAGCTGGTATCCCTGTTTGGCGTTATCCCCTGCTTTGCTCCTTGCACCCCTACTATAGTATTTCAGTGGTTCCTTTAGTATATTGTTGCAGGCCTTAATTGCCTTCACCTGTGCGCCTCTCCAAACTGCCTTCATTGCCTTACTTCTACTGTGTTTTCCCTCTCCAGTCTTTGTCTGTTTGCTTCCTCCTATTTACTGCTTGTTGTACTTCTACTCCGTCACTTACCTTTCAGTGTATCTTGCTTTGCTGTCACCCCTTTATTTCTGTGCTCCTCTCTTACCTGGTGGCTGTGTTGGATTCATCCTTGTCTGCACACCCCTGTGTGCATACATCCCTTTTGTGCTTCTTTGTGTACTTTTCTCTCTGTTATCCTGCTTCTTTGTATGCATGTGCCACGCACATCTCGTTTACTTTTGTACGTTTCACCTTCCTGCTCCTAGGTGTGCCTCTAAGCTGCTTACCCTTCCCTGGTGTCCTTGCTTATCTATTCTCTTCAGTATACTCTGCTGTTCTGCTGTGCGTTTGCACTTTTGCTTGAGACTTTCTCTCTCTTTCTCTCTCTCTCTCTCTCTCTCCCTCTTCCTGTCTTCCTCCTCCTTGGTTACAAGTTTCTTCCCTACCTGTTTGTATCCGGTTCCACGCTGCTTCAACTAGTCCCTTGCGTCTGTGTGGGTGCGCTAGAGGGCCGCAACCTGGAAGGTGTCCAGCAGCCAATCATCCTCACCACTAGAGGCTCTGTCGAATACCTGGCCTTTCTTAGATTCTGCGCCTCTAGTGCGTCCTCAGAACGCACAGACCATTCGTTCCTCTCTCCCTGTGACCTACATCCCCGATATCCCGCCTCTTTGACTCCTACCAACTCCGCAAACACAGGAGCTCACGTGCCCTTGTGCCCTGGTCCCTAGACCGTGGCACCTACTTATGCCTTATGGTTACATTGTTTATTTATAAGTCTGTTCTTTATTTGCCAATTTTAATATTAGATGATTATCTTTGCATAAGATACCAAACACATAGAAACTCGCCTTTTGTTTAAATATTTAAAAATTAAGCTCATAATTAGCTGGTCATTCTTCATATCTAAGGATAATACAGTCAAGTTTGCTATAAGGACAAGCATTCTGCTCTAGCTGTTGTTACAAAATATTACACATGTTCAATTCATCACGCTGTCATAGAGCTAATGTAAAAATGGTACAACGCATTATAGATGTTTTCTGTAGAGAAGCTTCCCTTGGAATAAACAGTATAAAAAGCCATTGTTCTTGGCGCCTTCCGCTGAGCCAGTTTTTGGGTAGATAAAAATAAGAAACCACATGCCATTGTGTTGTTGGGAAACTCTTGTGCTGCTGTCGTTAGACAGTCTGCGATAAAGTGCAGGTGCTAGCTATTCTTCGTAGCAAGCTCTGGTGCCTTATGAAGCAGATTTGCTCATACTGCTTGTACTGTACATAGATCATTTTCCACGGCAGCGGGGAACTGTTTTTTTTTCCCAGTGGAATAAGTGACTAAAGCATGTCTCCGTCTGTAGATTTTTTGGGAGAGCAGATGGCAGACAGGCACTGCAGGATACCAAGAAGACAGCATTAAACATACTGTATGCTGCAGCAGTGGTAGCTGTTGAAAGATTCAAAAATGAGTAAAATAGCAACTGGTAAGACGTTCTCTTTGTTCAGTCATTTAGATACTGTACCTTGTATTCTCCTGCCCGCTGCTGGATTCATGATGACCTTGCTTAGTTGGTTGGATTATTACAGCGCTGTGACTGGCAAATAGAAGAGAAGCAGATTTTATTTGTTTTCAGTATACTAATTATTTAGACAGGAGGCTGACAAGCCATTGATATCTCCTACATCAATAGGAGATACAGAGTAATATCAGCTGATCATTTGCATAGAGCAGTAAAAACAAATTATTCATCCCCTAGGCAATGGATGTGTTGAGCGTTGACTATTTTGTTCATTCTTGCAGCAACCCACTGGCGTTTTTTCACCCTGGTTAAGGTTATCCAATCACATATTTTATTTTTAACATGTTTATGAAGAAAAAAAACATTATGCAAATGTTGAAATTGCCCTCAAGAAAGCACCTCATATCCTAGGTTACTTATACATGTAAGACAGCGACCGGCGAGACTTGTAACTAATATCTTAGTCATACAACACAAATGACTTCTTCTACAGAGAAAATCATATATTTGCAAAAAACACATTCAGTAATACCAGAAGACATCTATATAATGCTTCAAAGTGTATGAAAAGCACATTTGTACGTTAAGATTATAACAAACGTAAGTCATTCATCAGAAAATGGATAAAAAATTCCAGCTCAACAGATCTTTTTTTTTTAACTGGTACTGTTGGTCTTGTGCTAGCTGTGGCTCGGTTAGAATAACTTGCCCTAAGTCTTCAATTTAAAGTTTGGGACTTAGCCCAAACTATTTTCTTTACTTTGATGTAGAACAGAGAACCTCTGCCAGGCTTTTATTGAAGTTTGTGTCAAACCCTGAAACATAACACTTGACCTGACCCCAACATGAAGGAGAACCAGGAATTTTAAAAACTTACCCATGCAGCGGGGCTACCACCGCACTGCAAGGGTTAAGTGCTCATTTTGTCTAGGGAAATACAGCAGATATACTCAAATGATCCTTGGTCCTGAAGAATGTCCCTCAGTGTCCTCATGATGCCAGCGGAGCCCAGGGGAGAAGAGGCTGCAGGGACCAGTCTACTAGATAGCTGGGACTGAGGAACAGGTGAGTATATCTGCTTTATTTGACTCCCCTAAGAAAAATGAGAACGTAATCCTTGCAGTGAGGGGGTTGCTCCACTGCAATGGTAAGTTTCTTAAATTCCTGGAGTTCTTCTTTAGCCCTTTGGACCATGTCTGATGAGTGGTCCTAAAAGTCCACTTACCTTTTTCCTGTGTAGTCATCCCCTCACCATCTGGACCAGGCCATTAAGAGAGCATTTCTGTTAGGGTAAATTATTCCTTTGGGTGATCCTACTGCTGGCGAAACATCTCCCATCTAACATAATCCTTAACCCAAACTTTTATTAATTTTTAGTGTATGGAAGACATTGTTTTGCCATCTTTGTCCCATTAAGAAGGATCTTTCCCTTCACTTCCTGTCCTATATACACAACAGAGAGTAAAACCCTCTAAAGTGAATGACATCACCCTGAGATGGTTGTCATTGCAATGAGTGTCTCTAAGATTTCCCATCTATTCCTGTTCAGAGACAACCCAATATTTTGTATTTGGCTTTTGATACACTTTAACCTAACACATAATCCCCTAAAAAGTATCACAGCAATCCGAGGATGAAAAAACAAAATTACAAAGTTCCTATGTGTCTCAAGGCTTAGAGACTCATTCCCATTCACACCAGTTCAAAATAAATGTGTGTGAATGGGGCTAGTTCACACCACTACGTTCCGTGGCATTACGTTAGGTTTCACGAAAAAAAAAAAGAACATGCACTACTTTTTTTCAGTGAAACATAATGGAGCCATTACATAATTTTTTTGGCCCACTTCCATTGAAGAATGGATTGCAACGCAACAGATTGGAAGGAAATTGGAAGGTATAATTTGCAAGTCAGTTGACTTGTGATTTCCTTCCGATATTGGTGTGAATGCACCCTAAAAAGTAGTGGCATAGCTGTACCAAAATCAGAAAGCACAGGGATGCACTCTACAAATGTGCATTGCATTCCAGTAGCTTTGGTGTGTGATTAGACTGGACTAGTAAACAAAAAAATAAAAAAGAGCTCTCCTCCAATCAAGGAAAACTCCCTGCTGCATTAGGCAGAAAAAAAGCCTTAAGGGGGAGCACAGTCATGTGAATTTGACAGCTTTCCTCCAATCAAGGAGCACTCTGTGCTGCAATAGGCTGAGAAAATTCTGTGGAACTCTGCCAGCTACGCACTGTGGCCAACATTTTATGAATAAGCTATAAGAGAACAGTGATCCACTGTTCATTATAAATGGATGCTTTGACTTTCATTATTGAGTGGAGTGTGCCTTAACAACCAAAATCTTTTGTCAACTCTTCATGTTAGATGCTTCCTGAAACTATTGCACAGTTTATTTTCAAAGTAAAAGCATTCAGTGGAATGCTAACTTAATGCAGAAAATTTTAAAATTTAGATTTGATTCCTGCAAACACTATATTTATTAGTGTACTTAAAGTGACACTAAACTCAGGCATTAAATCTTAAAAATGCATTCAAGTACCTTAAAGTGACATTTTTTAACATAAACCAATACTGTAATGTGTGCCTTACTGTAATCCATAGTAGTTTCCCTTCTCTTTGCGGCTCTTCCTTTTAAATCCTCATGTCTTCGCATGCTTGGGGAGAACTTCCCTTTTCAGCTCATCACCTCTTCCTGTAGTACTGGCTCAGGTTACAAACCTATACACAGACACCATGGGGGTGACTTACTAACCTAAACACATGCACGCACGCACCAGGTGCGTGTGATTTTCACACAGCAAAACGTATTTATCAACCAAAAAGTCTGTAAAAGCATATTTCTACTAATGCCATATATGGAAAAATCATGCACATGATGCATATATAATGCTGCTTCACAGTTTAGACAAAAATGGTTAGCTCATGCATTTACATTCCTGCATTCATCAACGCAAGCAACACAACATAGAGCTAATTTACACAACATCACCTTGCAATTCATGCTTGGCTTTGCACAACACACCTGCTGGGTGTGTACACACTACAAAGGTGTTTAGATTCCACCCATAGATCATGCTGGGAGGGAACACACTACAGAGGTGTATACATGTTCGCGGTGTGTTTATAAGGTTAGTAAATCAACCCCCATGTATCGATACCAGAGACAAGGCAGTCTGCTGCAAAACAGAAGTTCTGCCCAGCATGAGAACAGATACAGATTTAAAAGGAAGAGCAGCAAAGAGAAGGGCAACTACCATGGATTACAGTAAGGCACACATTACAGTATTGTCTTATGTTAAAAAATCTGAGGGTTTAATGTCACTTTAACTATTAACAAAACTGCACCTTATTTGTGTATCACTCGGCTGTAGATCCTCAAATCATCTCTGAATTGGTGGTGACACTGTCCTTCCTTCTGGGGGGTGGCTACTTTTGTTCCCCATGGTCTCTGTGTGTGTTGTAAAGTATGCTACAACTCATAAGGTATCGCTTTGCAAAAGTTTGTTTCTACTCTAACAGATTTGTCTCTTTTGTGGATTTTTTTAGTTGTATTTGTTTTCGCTCTTGGCCACTGTATGCATCTGTAAATACATAAAATATTTTCATTGGACATGTTTGAGGGTGTGGGGCAGGGTATCTTGCTTAAAAATGCTGGTGCTAAAATGTGTCCCTCTTATTCATCTAATAAAATAAGGGGTATGATAACAACCACTTACAAAGCCATCCACAACTCTGCCCCCGATTAGATCTCAAACCTTGTCTCAAAGTATCACCCTAACCGTCCTCTTCGCTCTTCACAAGACCTCCTGCTTTCCAGCTCCCTCATCAACTCCTCGCATGCTCGCCCCCAGGACTTCACTAGAGTCTCTCCCATCCTATGTAACTCTCTACCCCAACCTGTCCATCTATCTCCCACACTGACTGCCTTTAGGTGATCCCTTAAGACTCATCTCTTCAGGGAAACCTATCCCACCTCAACCTAACCACTGAACAATCACTTTCTCAAACAATCACTTTCCCGCACAGCTACCTCCTCATTTATCACTTGCCCATCCCTTTTAGAACGTAAGCCCTCATGGGCAGGGCCCTCCTTACCATCTTGTCTTGAATTGTATTGTGATTGTAATGCCTTCCTTATATTGTAAAGCGCTGCGCAAACTGTTGGCGCTATATAAATCCTGTATAATAATAATATAATAATAAAGTTCCTTTTGCTATTTTTAAAAATTACATTTTTTTATTATATGCCCCTGACTTTACGGACAACAGATTTTTTAATTGCCTGTTAGTTTATTCCATTAAACATTCATAGTCAGACAGTTGCTATTTTGAGGCAGCCCACTTAGCTCTCTCCATAAATGTTGCACATGGACAATGTAATTTGTCAGATATCTCCGTTCTTGAGGAAAGCTTGCTGACCTAGAAATAGATATGTCCAATCATGGAATGATGACGAGATGTTGGGACTGACAACTGCGTACATGATACTATGTGAAAAGCTTACCTTTCATCCTCATTATGTTGTCATTTGACCTCCAGGCTCTAATCCATTAACCGCTCCCATACGGTAAGGCATTTAACTGTTAAAAAGCCCTTTCTGGCACCAGCACAGTTGCACTAATACATTATTAATTTAAATGTATCCATATCTGGTCAGGAGTAAGAGAGAAATTGATTGTACACTTTGGAGCTTTTAAATTACGCATTTTGTATATTTATTTGGTGGCTTTCTTCCAGTTCTCGAGTTAAGTGGCCACATAGATTTGGAAATGGTTCAATCAGTTCCCGGATTCTTTTATAAGCTTTATTTGATTGTTTATTTTTATCAAGAACATTATTGTACAGTTTCCCTTGACGGCTACAAGTTAACATCCCATTGTATACTGGAAAAGTGTAATAGCTTATCCTGGAATTTAGGTTGTCATTCCTTTATGATACACGCTCATTGCAATGCACCTGGGAGGAAAAGACGGAGACAGACTACAGCAATGAGGCAGAAGAGCAGAGAGCAGGTTTAGGAGACATGTGGGTAAAGCATTGTCAGAGTAATAGACAATCCAAGGTCAGGTCTGGAAAATAAGTTAGTAGTTAGGTAAACAGGCCAAGGTCAATGACAGGCATTGTAGGTTCAGTATCAAGTCACGGTTGGAAAGTCAGTGAAAAATGTAATGGTCACAAGGTAACTTTTTATCTACTGCGCCCAGTAGGAGGAGTTGGAAAATGAGTGGGGTTTTGTGCAACATGCTGTCATTTCCCCCAGGGCCTTAGGACCTCTTTATGTGCTAACTGCTCTCTGAAGAAAGATAAAGAAAAAAAAAAAGCATTATAATTAATTAAAAGGGTTCAGATTAAATCCAAAGGGTTTTCTTTTGACCTGTCTCACTGCTAGGCCTCCTCTTTAAAACAATTATAATGCAGGGTTACATTTGGGTTAGCATAGATGCTGCACATCTTTACTCAGCACCTTCCAGACACAGAATTGAAGCTGAACTCTAAAATACATGAAGCATTTTTTTTTTGGAAATATAACTTGGATTAAATTATTATTTTAATATCTGCCTGGAGTTCAGCCTTTATGGATCTCAGAGAATCATTATTGCACTGGAGTTTGGGATTCTAAAAGATTCACATACTCTTTTTTTTTTCACTTTATGGTTAATTTATACTTTTCTTTTTAAAGAAACGGTGTATACAAACTCTAGGAAATAGAATCCTAGGTGGGGACAAGGTAGGCTTCTTGTAGAGCAAATTCCTTGCACTGTAAATGAGAGCCAAACAATACCAATCAGGTACTAGGATTCACTAACAGGTCTATTCATAAAAGGGTGAAGAGTTTGGAGAAGGCAGGAGAAGTGAACAATCTAGGCCAACATAGCTGAACTGGAAAGTGAGCTGAATTGGAGAATTTCTCCAGCTCAGCTATGTTGTCCTAGATTGTTCACTTATGCTGCCTTCTCCAAACTCTTAACCCTTTTGTGAATAACCCTGTAAGTTTAACAGGGCAATGACAGGTACTTTTCAATATGGAGACTGCAGTGCTGGCAGAGGCTAGTAGAGGTAGTTACTGTGGTTCACCACGCAAGAAACGCAGGAGGACCATCACAGCAACTCGGCATAAGGTAGGATTTTGCAATAATTACACCTTAAAATAACTAAATTTCACCTATTTGATAAATGTTATGTTTCTGCACCTTTTTCCATAGAAAGCGTTCTAGTATTTTTCTGTCTAGAACATACAAGCTTTTATGTGGGGTTTTTGCTAATGTCAATAAGCATTTCCAAATGTAATGATAATTCAATAGAGGGTTTTATAACCAGTAAATTGCAAATGGCTTTAAACAGCAAATTAGAGTTAAGCACTGAAAAATTATTTGAATCCCTTAGCATATGAAATAGCCTATTTGAAAAACTGGACATTTTTTTTAAATATTGTAAATTCAACCTTTTAAAGAACTCCAGAAACATTTTTATTAACCCTTGCATTGGGGCTACTTCCGCACTTCAAGGGTTAGCTGCTCGTTTGTGTCTAGGTTAAAAGAAAAAAACGTATACTCACCCGAAGCTCTTAGCGGTCCCTGTAATGTCTCTCCCCCTCTGCAGCGGTCTAAAGTTTCGTAAATAATCAACGTCTATTTACAGTTCATAGACATGAAGACGGTGAGGAAGATTCCACTGTGCTTCGGTGGAGGGGACAGGCTGTAGGGAGTGCTGTTAGCCAGCTCAGGGCTTCGGGTGAGTGTAACTTTGTTATTTTTCTCCCTATACACAAATGAGGACTTAAAGGAGATCTATGAGGTGAGTTCCACTCATCCTCATAGTTAGAGCTGACCTGTGACAAAGAAGCTGTCACAAGTCTGCTCTATCAAACGGGAAGTGAGCAGAGACATGCACAATCTGCTCACTTCTCGATTGTCTTCCTGCAGTGAGCGGTGTAAGTCACCGCTGCCCACAGGGATTCCCCCCTCCCCTCTCCGATCCTCCAGCACTGATTGGAGGACAGGACAGGGAGGGGGGCGGGCTCAGCTGGCTCTGCCTCTAGATAGGCAGAGCCAGCTGTCACTCACGAAGCTGGATGGATCTCGACAGTAATGTTGGGATCCGTCCCGGCTGTGGTGCTCACAGTATATCAGGGCAATAGCCTGTGATATACTGAGCTTTGGGTCATGGGAGGGTGCTAGTATATATCCTCCCGTGACCCTAAAGAGAACTATGGCGAATAAAACGTACCCTATAGTTCTCTTTTAACCCTTGCAGTGTGGGAGTAGCAACAGGACACTAAGAGCATTCCCCAGTGTCTTCTGGTCTGGCACAGCTCTGTGGCTTGCTCAGGCTAGTACAGCACCCTTTAGGGCAGTTACCCCCGTATACCGTGCAAAGCCTCACGGGTATACGCATAAGGAAACATGTCTCAAGCAATCTCATGTATGTAAGGCCTGCATTCTTAAATTTCCTGGTGACTGATGCAAATATTTGAACTGTGGAGAAAGAATAAAACATGGTTGTAACTGCTGATTACTCATTACATAAAAAAAGCTTAAAAGAGATGTTGTAGCCGGTTTCCTTAAAATTGTTGCCACATGGTTAGCATCACCCACAAAGAGGTGGGGAATTACACAAACCTGTGATTTGTCCGGAATGGGCAACGCACAAGTTTGCTTTAAAGTGTCACTAAACCCTCGCTTAAAAAAACACATGTCCAAGTCAGTAATAATAAATGAAGGCCTGTCTTACAGTTTATTTTGCTGAATAAGCTTTAAAAGGGGATTTTCTTTTCCCCTGATTGTGCTCTGCTCCACAGACCTCCAAGGCACTGTTCCCGAATGTCCAGTCTGCAGCTTCAACAGTGCACATACGGTGTACTACCAGCCTCAGACTACATCTCTCATGAGGCATTGCACTGGCATTCAATCATGCACATGCATGACCAATCCATTCCTGTAGAAGAAGCAGTTTGGGGTGGCGTTAACTCACTGGCTGTGTCCACACATAGTTATGTAGCCCGCTACAAGAATATGCTAAGGAGGGTGGCTACGCTAGACATACAGGGAGACCATGAGCAACCACTCTAAAAAAGAAAGTGCAAGACTCACCTGTTTTAAAAAAATATATATATCTATATATCAGAAGATTCTGATAGGACAGTGTACTTCCTTCTATTTTGTCCTGCTCCTTAGGAGCTTGCCCTCCATCCTTTGGTGTGGTTTGGGCTGCCCGAGTTTACTTTCCAGCTATGACTTCTTTCAGGCAATCTGCTTGCCTCTTTGTCCTTCCTGACAGACCTCACAGGGGACTCCTGTGTCTCTTTCTACTATTTCTTGTTGCATTAGACGGATCATTGTGCATTCCTATTCTGCTAAAGGCATGGCTCTGTCCTTTCCTGTTAAGACATATTCCACTAGAAATCTCAGTGCCTCTGGAACTTTTCGGCTTCAAGTCTCTGCTCTTCAGATTTGTAATGCTGCCATCTTGCCTACTATTTACACATCAACTAATTTATATCAGGTGGATGTTCAGGTCTCTGTTTATGCAGGTTTTAGCCATCGGGTGCTACAGGCTACTGTCTAAGTTGGGGTTTTTCCCTTTGTTTATGTGGGCCTGGTGGCGGTTGGGTTGCCCACCCCTGTATTGCTATTGGATGTACCAGTCATCTCTGAATCTATCAGGGTTCTGTACAATCAAGAAAATCAGATTTTTGACTTACAAGTAAAATCTGTTTATTGGAATACAATACTGAATCTGCCTGTGTCCTGTACTGTACTCCAAGAAATCTATTTTACTGGGAACTAAAAATCCTATTTTATGTAATATATATAGTAGGCAATGATGAAGAATGTTAAAATATTTAAAAATAAATGCAGAATTCGCTCAACAGTGACAGCAGAGACTCAAGGGAGGGGGGAATGAATCAATGGTGTATTTGAATCCAGTTGAAGACTAAGGAGAAACTACAAAGGACGAACCCAGCATTAGAAATAATCTGTTCTTTGTGTGAGTCCAGGAGTTGTGCTCCTTTCACATAAAGAATGATTTTCTATTCTGTATTTGCAAGTTGCATTTACATTACACATGCAGCAAGGATACTCTTTCTCTTTTTACTCTCGGCTTCCATTGATGGGTAACAAAAGGTACAGTGGGGTTAAGCAAACTACATGAAAAGCAAAGCATTTACCCAAAACAACCAATTCAATTTTTTTAGATGTGGAGAATACCTCTACTTAGTGGCTTTTCTCTCTTTTCTGCTGCTTAAGTGAGCTCTGGAAGGCAGTTGACACTGCCCACTAAGCTCCACCTCTAAAATCTGGTTGTGGATGGCCACCTTAAAGCACAACTTTGGAAAATATTGTATTGTAGTAACTGCTTGCTCTTTGTAATATTCTAATTTTCTGAGATTGTGGATTTGGGGTTTTCATGAGCTGTAAGTCATAATCATCACAATTATGACAAATCACGGCTTGAACTATCTTGCTTTGCATGTAATGAGTCTATCTCATATATTAGTTTCACCTTTTAAGTTGCATTAGTGAAATAAATGAACTTTTGCACGATATTCTAATTATTCGAGTTTCAACTGTATACCGTAGTATCAGGTTTTGCTCACTAAAGATTATATTAGATTTTAGTGACTGGGTTAACATACTTAAGTTCCCACCCACCCACAAACCTGACAATTCCCGCAACTATAAATACTGAGAAAACAACAGTAGGAAACAGCTAAATGACTATAGAATAAAATATTCCACCTTCCATCATGATGGCTCCACTATGGCACCAATTTTCTTTGCTCCGGTTGTCATAAATCACCCACTAAGCCTGGCAAAAGACCAGGGCTTAGGGTGGCCATACACAAGTCAATTTACTGTTTTCACATGAATGATGCTAGATCTTTCTGGCATCAGATGATCCCAAGTGAATGATTAATAATTGCAGCTGTTTTTTGTTTTGTGCAAATCAAGAATATTTTGTTTTTAACAAGGCTTTTTGTGCATTGACGAAAACACATCAGAGTTCCCTTTTCAAATCAGAAGCCCCTTCACACCAGGGCCCCCTTTTAACTTCAGAATCCTTCTTTTCAGAGTTCCTCTTTACATTAGGAGTCCCCTCTCACACTATGAGCTGTTCTTTACATCACAGTCCCCCTCTTTCACATCAGAGTTCCCCCTTCATATTACAAGCCAGGAGCCAGCATTGCAGAGGGCAGGAGGTGGAGCAGGGTTGGACAGAGGCGAACTTCCATCCTTTTGTGAATGGATCCCACCCTCCCTGGATTAGTGACATTCATTTCCATGGTGCTGATGGCCAGCCTTCTTGCCTGCACCATGGAAAGGCATGACACTGTGCAAACATTTTGAGGCACCCCACTATGCAACGGCACCCTGGTTCAGAAAGTTTGTTCTACAGCATAAATTATTATAGAAGCAGCCTGTGTGGGCACTAGATTTTCTATTCAGAGTTTTCTGTGAAATTTATTATGAGTTTTAGCATGTGTGTTTATGCATTGGAATCTAACCAAAGTGGTGATGGTCATTCCTATATTATAGTTTATAATAAGAATAGAAAAGATGATGTTTTTTCGATGAAATTACAAATTTTCAAATGCACTTTAGAAGTCCCTATTCTGACAAGCAATGGCTTCACTTGCAGATTTACAACAGACATTGAAATGTTACCTGCCATACAGAGAAAATGATTTGGTTTGATGTAAATCCAAGTGAAGGACAATCACCTGGATCGATGGAAATTGCTCTAAATCACTAAAAACACATGGCAGAAGGGAAAAGTTTACCAAAATGGTTTGAAATTACTTCAACTGAGATTTTGTCTTTTGTGTGGCTGACAGGAAGTGGTTTAGGTATCTTGGTTAGGTAGTTATCATGAATGTTTACTGTTTGTGGAATTGATCAAGGTTTGCAAGAAAGTGGCACATTTTTGTAAACCCTGAAGATATCTCCCCATGCAGAATTTTTTTTCTTTAGATTTTACTGTGTTCTTTAGTGTTACTTTCAGTTCGTAGCA
>NW_017306357.1:343952-354495 GCF_000935625.1 Nanorana parkeri | reverse complement strand
CCTATTCATTTAACAAAAAAAAAGTCAATCTGAAGTTCTTTTACCTTAATTTTATTTCTTTTTTTTACATTGTTTAAACTCTTTAACTGGTGTTTTATATCAGTTTTATAACAGTGTATATGGCTGGTGTATGTGGCTGGAAACTCTCAACACACAGTTCATCTTATTGTAACTACCGGTAACAATTTAAGCACTGAAATAATCATATTGTCAAATAATTGCATTGAAACATATGGCCACTTTTAATTTCTTCATAAATAGGCAGATCTCCCACCAGAACCATAATAAGATGCCTCCTACTGTGGCTTTGACTGCGGAACCCAAAGGTCTGCACAAGCTTTCTTTTCGAATTTGTCAATGCTTTAAGCTCACTTTGGTGAACATGATGTTAAAGAAGTTATTCTTATTCTTATTTGTATTATCCTGAAAGCTGATCTCTATGCATAGATTTACCCATTAAACCTTCCTCTCTCTTTTTGTTTTCACCCTGTACCTTTATGGAGAAACAAATTTTATTACGCTCCATGACATCATCACCAGGCTTCTAAAACCTCTGCAGGGGCAGATGTTGGGAGGAGCAATCAGCAGAGAGTCCTATCAAAGCTTCTACTGTCTTGGGGACATCCCCAGAACTACATTTTTAAAGAATCTTTTTACTATACACAGTGTATAAACAGACTTTTGGGAATCAAGCCAGCAGCATTGTTTTGCTGGGTAATAAATCAAAGTATGCATACCCTGTGACAGCACTTGCACTACTGGATTGCTAAACAGTTAACATTAAAACTCCACTGATTATGTGCTCAGCTACAGGGTAGCTTCTAATAAAGCAATGAGTGCTAAGAATGTATATAAGGAGGAGTATGGAGATGAGAAAAGGGGCGTGATGTGCTATATGTAATCCAGAGATGTAGAACTCCACAGGGCTGACCACACTGCTTGGCATTTCAATACAGCAATGGCAGCGTTGTTGGCTTACTTTAAGGGTACGTTCACACCAGCAGCTACACTCAACTGCATGGCTGCTGGTGTGCGTGTCCCCGGACAGTGCCGATGTGCTTGATTGATTTTTTTTTTTTACAAACTTTATTGAAATGTCACAGGTAACATTTTATTCAGTTCTATTGGCTCCCTGCGGTGTGATGCAGTTGTGCCACGTCTCACTGTGGTGCGATTGAAAAAGTACTGCATGCCAACGTTTTTTTAAGCGCACACCATCGGAACACAGTGGTGTGGACCGAGCCCATCCATGACAAGGTAAATTGCTTGGTCTTGCCTTGCGTTCAGGCTGAGCTGGAAAAAACATCCATCAGAGCCCAAAGGCTGATATTGTGACCTGTCCCTAAAAAAGTTAGAAGCTCTATAGATTTTTAAAAGAGAACTATACCCCTACCTTTTTGGCCATAGTTCTCTTTAGGGTCACAGGAGGACATTTACTATGTCCTCCTGTGACCCAAAATTCAGCATATAGAGGGCTATTACCTGCTATATGCTGACAGCGCAGAGCCGCGCTGTGGCCAGAAAAACATCCCGATAATATGGTCAGGATCCACCCCACCACCTGATTGACAGTTGGCTCTGCCTCTCTCTTGTCTTTGGTGGTGTTCAGTCTCTTATAAATATCATACTTTGTATGGGCAATGTCAACAATGTAGAAAGTAAACAAATGCTATAAATGGAATGTTTGAATAGATAGACAATGACCCTGATTGTGATTTATTTTATAACATGCGCTAGTTCTTTGTTCATCCATACTGTTTCCACAGCAGTGTAGTAAGTATTGGGTATGAGTTAGGTGACAGGCTCAGCTGCCATTCAGAATATCAGTGAGTGAATCTTGAATTTAAATGCTACACTATGATGTTGAGGTCCAGTTTTTGCCAAAAATAATGCACAACAAAAGCCAAGCATTTAAGGGAGCTAAGACTTCCTTCCTTCACCAATACTGAAGAATTACATACATTATAACTGGAATGGTTATATTTTATGTGTGTTGAGGTGTCGGGGGTTTCTTAGCCCCTGGAATTTGTTGGCTTTGTGAATTTTTTGGGAATAAACTTGTATCTGGACTACAACATCAGTGTGGTGGTTCCGTTTAGAGGCCCTCACTCCCTGAATAGCCTAAGGTTACCATGGTAGGCCTATGGTGTGCAGATGCTGCAAGCCTAGTGTCCAGATACCCTATATCAATACAAGTTCCAGGGATGCAGCATCATCTATTTACACTCTTAAGCACTGATAATATCAGAATATCAGAACATAACTGTGGACAACAAAGTTTTCCTCAACTTAACATCTTTATAGCAGCAATATACAAAATATTGGTAGACATTCAATGAGATTGGGTGGGCTTGGGTAATGTGGGTAGGCAGTACAAAATCAAAGGGCAGAGACATGGTCAAATTTAGGCCAGGGGCAAGGCATTTTGATGCAGATTTCAGAAAGACTGCACTAAAGAGCTAAGTACACACCAGGATCAAAACATAAATAGCTGTCAAGAGGACTGAGAGTAAAAGGAAATCCAAAGTTTTGAGTTGTCACTTGATTTGGAAAAGAGTTGAAATCTGCTAATGGGGACATTTGTTCTAGTGACAACTAATAGGAGATTTTCCTTACTTTGGAGAGCCTGTTGTCCAGGACAGGAAGTAAAGAGAAAAAAAACAAAAAACTTGACAGAGATATGACTACTTAAGCAGCAGTTCTAACCATTCCCTGCTCTATTTATAACCAAAAAAGTGCATAGATATCTTTTCACAAATTTACCACTACTGACCCTAAACGAACACGTTGGAAGGGAGTTCATACTTTGTAGACTTCACTGTCTGCTTGTTACAGGTCAATTATTAACTAGAAAGTGTACCATGCCATGGTGCTGCAGTGATTGGTGGGCATGGTAAAAGGTGAGTGCCCCTAAAGGACACACTTTCCCACACTTTGCAGAATCATATATCTTTGCAGATCTTGGCATTTGGTCGCTTGACATCTCAGAAAAAGAAAAGGAAGGTGGTGCTGGAAGACTTACCTCTGGCAGATGCTGTGATTGCAGGGCTGAACAGTAAGCAGGTATAATGCCCACCACGTGTCAATGGCTGCAGGTCCCTTTCTGATTAGTGCCTGAATGGTGACGTTTTTTTCCCTGTGTTTTCTTCCAAATTAAAAATTATTTGTTCCATTGCAGCTATTCTTATTCCATCTGTCATTTCTCTGTGCCATGCAGAAACACGTACCTGGTTGTTATGGGAAGCCCCATTGTTTTTCCTTTGGTCTCCACTTTCTAAATGGATTCCATTCTTTTACTAGCTGTGAATGTACATTGTACATTGTAATATCCTATAGATAAGCTGCCCATTTGCAAGTAATCTTGTTCCATGTGCATAACATATGCGGCCACTACAGTATTTCAGCAAATCTTATACTTTTTAATATTTATCCTGCTAATCCAGCTTTTAAACGATTTCCGTGAAAAGGGTCCATTGAAATGTATGGAATGTAATGTGAATTCTCCACAAGCCTTAATGCAGGCAAAATTAGTTGTCATTTCAATATACTAAACACTTTATTTGCAATTATCTTGGTACAATGAATATAATCTCATTTTGCCACTTTTATGTAACAATTCCATTAGTCACAACACTTCTCAGTCAAACGTTTAATGCATTATGCGTTTGTATAAAAGCATTTTACCCTGCTTTATGCAGACTTGACAGTAAACTACAATTTATATAAAGAATATTTTTAGATGTTGTTTTTTTTTTCCATTCCTCTGACACTTAAAGTGTTTCCTTTTTCGGTTCAATTGATTTTCAATATTAGCAGGATTTTATTATAATATATTTCTCTAATGTATTGTGGACCTCTGTAATGTAAAGTCAGCACGTTATTTGTTTCTCCATGTTTCTTTTTCCAAGCCATATAATTAAAGTGTGTACTAAGTACAGGAGGATAGCGTTTTGAGCTTAAAGCCAAACTCCGGGGGGATCACAGCACTGGGTGTAAATTATCACTAAAAATACGTGTGTTATGTGGGGTGGGTTGCTACAAAGTATAAAAATCTCTTGCAGCATGCTGTCTCCTACACGTAACTCTTCACTTTAGGATGCTGTGGGAAGCGAGGAATGTGAGCAGTGAAATGCACCGGTCACATCCCTACCCCCTCCGTGCTACTTGCCCCTTTCACAAAATGCCTTGTATTTTTCCTCAAAGTGATGTGGAGAGATGATGTCACATCTTACCCGCTTCTCTCCTTTAATCACATAACACTTTGTATTCATTGAGAAAAATATAAGCCATTTTGTGAATGGGCGAGTAGCGAGGGGGATGTGCTGTCACTACCTGTAGCACCCAGAAGACCGGCGTTATGTGAAGGGGCCCTCATGCTACAAGATAAGGTTTTTATACCTTGCAGCCACCCTCTGCATATAACATACAGCTTTTTAGAGATCATTTACACACCCAAAAAGAAACTACAGTGCGGTCACGTGACTGCCAACTTTCTCTCTACACTTCACTGGGAAAAAGCTCTTCTTACCTTCGACTTATGTCATTAGGCATTCATCTATGTGCTGGGAGGCAAAGTGATGTCAGTTGCCAGATAGGAGGGACGGGTCTGACTGTGAATGTGTTAATTTCCATGGAGGAAGGGCAAGACTGGACACAGCTGCATACCATGCTGTCACACTTTAACAAGAAGCAAGGTATGCACACCTGAAATTGGCAGGTGCTTACTAACCCATTCCCTGTTGCCTTAATAATTATGACGGCAGCCTTACTGGCAACAAACTCATGGCAGTTATATCAGCTGAAATTTTTTTTTTTACCATTGCTCTGTAGGCTGCAGGCTTTTTTCGTACAGTAGATCACTTCTACAGTACTCCAAGCCTTCTGCACTCCCCCCACCCCTCCACCATTCACTCCTGGGTTTGGATAATATGCAGATTAGCATCTCTCTAACTCTCAACACCCTGACTCTCTCACTATCTTAACAAAATTAGCTGCACTACTGGAAGACAGGTAAATATTTTGGCATCACAGTGTATGGAAATTGTACAAAGTAACTCAAACCCATAAAATCATTTTAAAACAAATACCCCAACAATGGCTCCCCCCAAAGTTATGACTATAATGTTATACAGCATGTGACCTATAAACTAGTGTAGAGATCCCAGAAGGGATAACATGCACTTGTAGTCCCTGGTCTAGAATACTCATATTCTGTGACTATACATACAGGGTAAGAAAAACATATCAGGCTTTTTGAAATCATAGCATATAGTATGTATCCAATAACCCTACACAGTACACAAAGGTTTTTCCCATATACATAATAGTAATGTACCCACATAGCCACAATAATAACCCCTAATGCGAAACATTACAAGAGGCAGTATAACCCAGAATATAGCAAGGAATAAAATGTTTTTTTTTTTAATATAGAGTGTCACTTTTGATATAACATATGATATAACTTTATATACCATTAACATCATTATTTTGGGGAGGAGCTGTTGTTGTGGAATTTGTTTTTAAAGGCATAGTCCACCTTTTGCAAAAAAATTTCAAACTGCACCCACATTAATAGAATAAAACTGCATTAATTACATTTTTGCAGTGAAGTCTGCAGAGATTTACAGCCATGATGAGTGTGTCATGGGTGCAATGCACAGGCTCCTGCACTGTTTTCATCCCATCCCCATGTCCATATGGAGGTATAGACCTTCTGTAATGGGGCTAGAGTAAGAAAACAAAAGACTACAAATGCGGTGATCTCTGTGGACTGGCGCAGGCACAATCTGTGAGTCTCTTTGCCGTGGTGACAGGTGGGACTTGTGGTCTTCCCATTTAAACATACCTGGAAATGGATGTGTGGATGGATGATGTAGCTGTGCTGACTGAGCCTGGGCACTAAATTCCAACAGAATTCTGCAGGGTGAAGCACCCCACGAGTCAGGTAAGTTGGGGAAGGGGGGGTGGTTTAAGGGTTGGGGGGTTGAGGAATGTGTCCATGTTTTATATTACATCCTAAATATAAATGTAACGGGAAACATGGCCCTGAAGGTGGACTATGCCTTTATGGGTTAGGGCTACTTTGTACAATGTCCATACATTATGTAATATCTGAAAAGATATAAAAATAAACAGCAATAGTAATAACGTCCATATTTGTTTGGTTGTCCCTGTTACTTTACTATGTGTTCCTTCTGAAATGCATCATAAACACATTTAAAGACTCATATGAAGATGCAAAAATTCTACATGAAACTGTTTATTGGACACATGTAGACAACATGCATGAAAGTGTCTTCCTTTTCAAATTCAAATAGTGCTTTCGGTGGGATCCTAATAGATTCTATTTATAGTATCAAGAAGACAACAGGATATTTCATTCCTGTGTGAAGCAAGCCATAAAATGGTGGGAAGGTGGGTCATACCTCCATATATGGAATATAAGTAATAAGGGCTATAATTATCTTATGTGATTGCCAGTGGTGGGTGAAGATAATAGGATTTATCCATGAGGAATGACTGCATAATGGAGAGTTCCTGCAGGAAATCCACTGATAATTATTGCAATATATTTGCATGAAGCATTATTTCTCTAAGACCAATGTGACAATCACTCTGCTGGATAATCTGGTGTTTTATGTCATTTGTTCATCTTCCCTTTATTGCCCTCCCCGCATAGTAGAGTGGTAATTAGAAGACTTCATAGCATTACTGAGTGTTCCGCTTAAGTGGATACTATATATACGGACTAATGCTGCCATAGCATACATACAGTAAATCAATAGAATACATTTTAGCTTAAAGTGACATTAAACCCTCAGATTTTTTTATACATAAACCAATACTGTAATGTGTACCTTACTGTAATCCATGGTTGTTTCCCTTCCCTTTGCTGCTTTTAAATCCTCATGTCTTCTCATGCTTGGGGAGAACTTCCCTTTTCAGCTCAGGGCCTCTTCCTGTAGTGCTGGCTCAGGTTACAAGCCTATACAAACGTATACACAGACACTGTGTATCCATTCCTGAGACAAGGCAGTCTGCTGCAAAACAGAAGTTCTGCAGAGCATGAGAACAGATACAGATTTAAAAGGAAGAGCAGCAAAGAGAAGGGAAACAACCATAGATTACAGTAAGGCACACATTACAGTATTGTTGTATGTAAAAAAATCTGAGGGTTTAATGTCACTTTAAAGGGTATGGAAACTCTAACAATAAAACTACTCTCATTTGCTCCCTTTTGATCTGTATAAATAGACTATTAAAATCATTTTAATATATCTGTTTGATACCAAACAGCCGCAAGGGTCAAATACTTGTTTTTGCCTAGGGTCCCATTAAAAACACTAGATTACTCCTTTCCTTGCCCCACAGGCTTGTCCTCCCCATGCTACCTGTCGCTCCGTCTGTCGGTTGCACTCTGATATAACGTACAATGCAGGACCACCAATCCTGCATTGCAAATGAGAACTCTGAGGGCCCACCCACAACTCAGAGGATCAAAGTGAAGGGGAGAGTGTCAGTTCCTGAGGGAGTGAGGAAAGAGGTTCATAAAAGTGCTTTTTAAAGGGTATCCATGATCAAAACCTAAAAAGTATGTATTTCTATATTGAATTTTCATAAGCTCTATCCCACTCCAAATAATCATATCCATCTAGAAGTTTGTAAACTTATTTATTGAAGATTCCCATAAGATGTACTTCCTCAATTCACTGACACAATTTCATTAATCCTTGTGAATATGCACTTTACTGTGTTACAACTATCATAAAGCCTGCCTTCTGAACTGCAACTCAACTTGTGAACAATGTAACATTATCATTGCTTGCTGGAAGCAATGCATGATGGGCTATGTATTACATCAAGCAGCAGGGAAAGAGATGCAAAGCACACTGGGAATCCAGGAAGTTGATGAAAGTGATGGGCAGACGGAAGGCAGCACTCGCTACATAAACGGGATATTTTTTCAAGTAAGCTTTGATTGTATTATCAAAAACCACTCTAGTATGTATTCCTATTACAATGCTGATGTTATAACAGGACTGTTTAAGCTGGGACATTAAAACTTCCTTAAGAGTACCCTAGGCAACAAGGATTGTTTTAAACCTTGTAGTGCAGGGAAGACTTACAGCAAGGGTAGTTTTTTTTTTTTAAATTTCCCCGGAATTTAGCTTTAATGCTAATCTACTCTCAAGTCTGTGTTAATAGACTTATCCTGAAATTTGAAAGCAAAACATACATATGGCTTATGACGCCACATATATTTTTTTTTCAGAAGTCATTGAGCTGATTGCTTTGTCTGACAAAAAGTTGAACAATGTTCCAACACTACAGTAACAATATCCATTTGAATAATCATAATGTAGATACTGTGAGATTTAGCTTTCAATGGTAGCACATTAATGACAGAGTCCACTTGCTTACCACGTCTTTTAAAGGGCCTCTTTGCCCACTTTTATTATAACCAACATAAAAGTCCACACCGGTGTTTCCCTCGCAGGGGTCTTCAAACACAGTACAGCAAATAATGCTTGTCCAAGTCTCACCGACCTCAGGTTGTCACGCATACTCCACTTGTAAACGGCTCTCTCAGCCTCCTCGGCTGTCTTCCTGTGCCTCTAGCACACACAGCCACCTGGCTCCCCTCTGCCTTCTGGGTGGAGTCCTCCTGACTCCCGAACATCCCTGTTCCTCTTCCCAGCTGGAGCAAAGGAACACTAGCCCGCACACTTCCAATAAGTGCAGTGCACAGGTGTGCAATCAGGTGCTGGCCACTACTAAACAATGGACCCAGGAATGGAGATTTCATCCCTCCCAATTCTCTTAGAAATCTCCCAGTTCCAGGATCCCATGCCAAATCCAGAAATCCTGGGAAGAGCCACAAAGTCAGCTCTTTCGCAGTACAAAAACTTGCCTCCTGGAACCGCTCAGCCCCTCTGGCTGAGAGTCCTGGGTGACTACAACCCCCGGTTCTACCGTGGGATTGCCACACAATACCACAATACATAAACTTCCCGTTCACTGATATATTAGGTTTACAAAATTTGAGATACGGTCTGCAACTTCAGATTGCTGTACTACCACATGGTTTAAAGGTTCCAAATCTGAAAAACTAAATTTTAAAGTATACTGCTGCGTACTAATCCTTAAAGAAGAACTATGAGGTGAGTGATTTCCACTCATCCTCATAGTTAGAGCCGACCTGTTACAAAGAAGCTGTCACAGGTCGGCTCTATCGGTCGGGAAGTGAGCAGAAACATGCACCGATCCACTCACTTCCTGATTGTCTCGCTGCAGTGATTCCCCCCTCCCCTCTCCGATCCTCCAGCGCTGAGTGGAGGAACCAATGGGGGAGGGGGCGGGCACAGCTTGCTAGATAGGCAGAGCCAGCTGTCACCCATGCAGATGGGTGGATCTCAACAGTATTGTCGGGATCCTTCCTGGCTGCGGAACTCTCAGTATATCGCGAGCAATAGCCCGCTATATACTGAGCTTTGGGTCACGGGAGGAGGTTAGTATAGGTCCTCCCGTGACTTTAAAGAGAACTATGGGGAAAAACACATACCCCATTCTCTTTTAAACATGGCGGCTGCAATAGCCTACGCTTTTGAAACTTTTTCCCTTTTATTTTCACCGGGTGATCCAGCCAGTAACACACTTCCTGTCTTAGGGTGGCTCCACTCTATATAGGAGCAATGGAGCCACCTTTGGACAGCAGCATTTTCATCTGTGGAGAGAGTAGTTTTAGATGCACTAGCACATTTAGATGGAATTGACTAACAAATTAAATCCAAACTCCAGCTATCACTATTTTGAATAAAGGTTTTACGTTAATGAATCAAATCTGCCCCTTGTCAGTCTTCATTGCTTTGTCTCAAACCTCTATCTGCCACTTTTGCTGGACAGCTTGGTCTGTTAAAGGAAGTAACAGACTTACTGGCCAGATCACCAAGTGAAAATAAAGGAAAGAAAATAGAAAAAGAAAAGTAATGCAGCCACCACATTTAGGGCTTGGTGAGCTGCAGTATATTAACATTTTGCTTTTGGGTTTAGGTACATTTTAATAATATAGTAAACTTAAAGTTCTTTCTATTTTACCATTCACTGCATCTTGCAAAACCTTTTTATGTTTAATTGAAATATACAGTTTATATCTATACATCAATATATGAAAAAAAAAACACATCTAGATCTATCCATCCATCCTTAATATATATATGGTATTTCTTATATTAGTACCGTATATACTCGAGTATAAGCCGTCCCGAATATAAGCCGAGGTACCTAATTTTAGCAAAAAAAACTGGGAAAAAGTATTGACCCGAATATAAGCCGAGGGTGGGAAATGAGGAAGCTACTGGTAGATAGATACCAATAAAATGGCATTAATATTTATTTAAAAGAAAAATAACCTAGCTCTGTAAGTGGAAAAGGGGGTACAGGGCTACATATCATGTACTACGGATCATTTAACCCATTCATATTAGCAGAGGATAATTGTAAATCTATTGTTCAGTGCACTCTATATGTAGTATATTGTACA
>NW_017306357.1:319734-343465 GCF_000935625.1 Nanorana parkeri | reverse complement strand
CTCCGAGCGGGGTCATCTGGCAGTCTCCGGCCACCTAAATTAGGACCCGGAGACTGCCAGATGACCCCGCTCGGAGCGCCGCACACCGAGCAGCAGTGACGCGACGCTCGGCGAGGTAAGTAAGATGACGCGCTGACTCGAGTATAAGCCGAGGGGGGCACTTTTCACCCAAAAAAATGGGCTGAAAATCTCGGCTTATACTCGAGTATATACGGTATATGTTTAGTATATTAGTATAGCTTTTACTGGATTGTTGTTTGAAAAACTACCTCCGGCTCTAGCACGACATGACTTAGCAACAAAGCAGGAATGAGTTATCGATCAGCTTTTTATAAACTTACAGAAATTTACAATGTCGGCCATATTTAATGGGATTAGAGGGGATTAAATCTTGCCGAACTATTATTGTGCGGAAATATTTCTCCAAGCTAAGAATCCTTCCAGGCATGTAAACACATCTATGTCTGTCTGGAAAGGAGAATTAGAGATCATTGAATAGGATCACTCGCTACAAAACAAATGAGCCATAACCTTTGCAAAGTCAGGCTGTAGAGCCGTATTTTGCTATTGTGCATTTTGTTATGGCTCTTACAGGGACACAGTTTATTTGCTAGGTTGTTTTTATGCATAGTGGTTTCCCAATGAACAGCTGAAAAAAACAAGCTATATGACATGATTGAAAAATGAGTTTTGAGCAATGCATTAGTCATATATGGGGTTATTAGAATGTAACTCCACTAATGAGGGATATTTTTACAAATCATCAGCCAAACTACTTATTTAAAACCCAAAAAAACAACAACAAAAATCTATGGACATTAATAAACAGTTGGGTGCTCCACAAATGTACGTTGCACTCTGCAAGCCATAATCCAGTCTAGGTTGGCGTTTGGTCCATGTCTGGACCATGTTCCTCTTCAGTTGTTGCTTGCTAGGGCTGCTGGTGTCGGCGCAGCAGGTGCAATGCATTTCATGCACTCCTTCTTTCAACCGCACCGCACGGTATTGTGGTACCGCGTGTTGCAGCATGGTCGATTGCATTGGGGGTCTGAAACCGATGGAGAACAATACAAGTGAATAAGGGGGTTTTAATAAAAGAAAAAACTCAGTCACATGATCTGTCAAAGTCACATGACTGTCTCTAATCCAATCTGCGAACACTGTAGGATACTGCAGGTGAATACTTCAATCCGCATTTTTTGAATGGACAGCCCATGCTATGTAGTAGTACTGAGAAGTTTAACGGAGAGCAGATAGCGATATTCAGTCTCTATTATATATTATACATTTTCAGTGATAAATGCTATTTAGACTATATTTTTGACTGATTATTTTCTGTTTTACAGTTTCTGATTTTTTGGATCCTACCTTTTGTGTCCACAAACAAATATTCTTTTAATATTTGTGAGTCTGTCTTTGATTTCTTGAATAGAAGAACAAAAATTCTGGAAAGCCTAACCATGTAGTTTATCAGAATGCTTAGCTTAGGACCAGTGTGGATGGACTTTGGGCTTTTGACATCAGTTTAAAACACTTCTGATGTCATTCAAAAGTAATTGACAGGTGCATTTGACATTTAGCTGACTTCCTTCTAACCTGAACTTGACCTGCTTCAAGCTGCTTATGCATTCACATAGCCTTGCATGGGGGGAGAAGCAGTTTTGATGCAAACAAAATTCCATCGACATAAGCCCCTAAAGTGTTTGGGTAAACTAAAAAAATTAATATCACCCAAACCTCGTCGCTCTTGAACGACTGTGGCGAAAAACTAGATCTCTGCAAGATTCCGGGTCCATGTCCCCCCTTCGTCTACTCCTCTCAAACCCTTTAGCTCAAGCTCACCTCATAGGCATCCCACTGCCTCCATATGTAAGACCTCCTGCTTTCCAGCTCCGTCATCAACTCCTCCCATGCTCGCCTCCAGGACTTCACTAGAGTGTCTCCCATTCTATGGAACTCTCTACCCCAACCTGTCCGTCTATCTCCCACACTGACTGCCTTTAGGCGATCCCTTAAGACTCATCTCTTCAGGGAAGCCTATCCCACCTCAACCTAACCACTGAACAATCACTTTCTCAAACAATCATCCCCACGCAGCTACCTCCTCATGTATCACTTGCCCCTCCCTTTTAGATTGTAAGCCCTCACGGGCAGGGACCTCCTTACCATCTTGTCTTAAATTGTATTGTGACTGTAATGTCTTCCTTATATTGTAAAGCGCTGTGCAAACTATTGGCGCTATATAAATCCTGTATAATAATAATAATAATAACCTAATAGTATTTTGTTGGGTCATTGACTACTGCTTCACCTGTCCTGATGTGGTTTAAGTTTATGTGCAGGGTAGAAAATAAAAGCAGACATCTGATTGGTTTCTGCAGCTGCCTCATATTTCCTTCCCTCTAGTTTGTATGCACAAGGATCTCCCCAATAAATAAAGCTCAATGATTAAAATAAAATAGAACTTTCAAACTCGTTTAATATCATTTTACGATTACAAAAATTCCAGAGCTACAAAAACAGAACACATTGTTCTGGATAATTTACTATTTTCCTTGCCATTTGTTAGTTTAACGTCACCGTCTCTCTTTTCCACTTTTGACTTGTCACTAGTCATTTAATCACAACAGGGGTGAATAATTCAAGAAAAAGAAGAATCGGTTATAAACAGCCAGGGGAGCGAACGTTATTTCTACAGATGAATTTATTCTTGGAAAACAGCAAAAAAAAAAAAAGGAAGAAAATGAAATATCTTAAAAGAAAAGTGGCTCATTTGTTGCGGTCTCGGGACAGTAGGAATGATGCTGTAAGAATGCCTGCTCCCATGATGAGCCTGTTTAATCTGCTACTCATTTCCAAAGCTTAGGTTGCCATGGAAACTGGTACATTACATTGTTACCTGCACTATCTCCAATAAACAGAACACCTTCTGCAAGGCAAAATACAGATAGCGTGCGTGTTTGTGGGTGCTGTGAAACAGTCTCTGCACAAGTTGCACAATGAGCATTTTTCTTCTGCTTTTTTTTTTTTTTTAGAATGCTGGTAATAATAATAATAATCACATTTTGTTTTTTTTATTTTACTGGCTACAATTTGATTACATAACTGTTCTAAGAGATATGAAGTCTTTCTGAGGTTTTTGTGGCATACTTTCTTTCTAAGCCATGATTTACCCATGTGTTAAATAAGAAAGTTGGAAAATAGAAAGCTTTTAAAATAATGATGCTCAGTCTTTTTGCAGCTTCCACCCCAATGGTCTTATCCAGTAGGACAACAAAAAGTGCCCAATAATGTGCAAAGTGCAGTAACTCATAGCAACCAATCAGAATACAGTTTACTGGCAACTGGTCAGTTGATGGCCAGATTGGTTAAAATGAATTACTGTGCCTGCACATCATCATTGTTTATAACACTTCATCAGGGATGTATATAAGACACATGAGGTGCTGGTACCTAGAAGACAGGTGTAACACTGTTAGTAGTATTCTGCTGGTCAACAACAGTAAACTAACATTACTTATGTATATACTTTTTTACGCAGCAGTCTGGGAGACATTGAGTCTGAGACATTGATTTGCTAAATGACGAGCAAAGTGCAAAGTATTTTTCCTATCTTGAAGGTAAAACAATGTAGACCTGGGCATTTTATGGCCCACAGGCCATATCCAGCCCTTTGTCTGTGCCTGTCCTGCCCGCAGTCTGCACACAGGCTGATTGCCGACCTACACTTGGTTATGGCTGGCTGACAGTGGATGCGCCTGCCTCCAAGTCCGGTGCATCCACTGCCAGCCATAATCCAGTGTTGCTTGGTGATCGGTCCATGTCTGGAATGTGTTCCTCATCAGTTGTTGCTAGGACCGCTTGCGCTGCCAGGTTCATTGCATTTCATGCACTACTTCTTTCAACCGCACCACACGGTATTGCTGTACCATGTTGCGCCATGGTCGATTGCTGGGAGGTGCATTTAGGGGGGTCATTCAAATGAATGAACCTGCCGCACTATAACGCATGGGGGGTGCATTGTGCGGTACCGTGTGTTAATTGGTTTTGGCCCCCCTCAACACTCCCAGTTTGTCATGTGGCCCCCTGGGAACATTAATTGCCCACCCCTTCTCTAGATTACTCTGCAGTCTGGTTTAATATAGAACTACTATTGATCTCTACAGTACTCTAATCAAGAGCCTGCAGAAAAAGAGCAGATGTCTTTGTGTAACATAGTGGACCTTTGGCCAGGCTCTCGCTGACCTCTGTAGCTGCAGGAACTGTGGAGAAATTCATCTTTGACGTTCACTCTCCAACTAGCAACGGGTGGCCCAAAAAAGTATAGGATACAGCATTAAGCATGCCACTCACAGAACGTTTAGTTAAGACTTCCTGGACTAATAGCTGGACATCTAAGTGGACCTAGCATCAGATGTATTTATTCGTGTTAGGTAAATATATGCTACGTAATGCGCAAGTGTAATGTTTGCAGGTATTTATTACCTGTGACTAGGGATGTTCAGATACCAGTGCCGATACTTGGCATTTTCACGCAAACCACCAGGGTTGCAGCTGTGACTGGGCCCTGGCGCTCCACCACTGTACCTAAAATCAATGTTTTAAGAAAGCTGTCAAATTAAAATTAACAAAAATGTATCAGTAATTGGTATCTGTGAGTACTTGGACAAGTATCAGTGTTTTGTAGTCTTGGAGCTGGAATATTATCAGTACTTGTACTTGTACCAAGTACAATTCTTGGTACCTGGACATCCCTACCTGTGACGTTCACAGTATTCTCTCAGACAATCCCTTCCCCTGCTTTTCTTTCCACCAGGAAGGAGTTTTCTTTGTTCAGGCTTTATCTAAGGTCAGCATCTACTTCCTGTGCTGAGGCGCTGGCTTAGAGATGACACAATCATAAAAATCCTGTTGCCTGTGCAGTTCTTTACAGATATCTGCCAGAGATCTGCAGCCTCTCACCTTTTCATTTACTACAAAGTTACAAAGTTCCATCCTGATCAACAGGGGGAGAGAGTGAAGAAATGCTTCCTGCTGCCTAATACAGTGAGATGGCATCATCTCAGCCTAGGCAAAATCATTGGACTGGACTACTTTAAAAAAATTAATTGTACAGTTGTTTTTTGTTTTATACACCATTGCTGTATATTTTGAGATGTCAGGAACATAACTCTGCAGTTACTAAAGTTACTAAAGGTACACTTTGAAGAGTAACTCTGCTTTCAAAATAAAAAAAATTGAAACATCTTAAAAAAAAGAATACAGCATTTATTATTGTCACACAAGCCATTTTGTAATTTAATGTTATTAAAAATACCTTATCATTTCAAACTTTTCATTTCGAAATTTCAACATGCAATTTCCTATAGCTTCTCATTTCCCTTTTAGTTGTGATGGTGAATATTCCACAGGCATCCAGAGGCCCCAATACAACAAAAACAAGAACATAATGAAAGTAGTAAATAATAGTATATGTTGTTCTTTAGAGTTCCCCATCCTAATCAGTGACAGCTTCGGCAGTGAGCTATACAACGCTCACTATAATTTTTTTTAAAGCTGAACTCCGTGATAAGCAATGTTCTAAATCTGCCATAGAAACTGATTGCAATATTGTGTTCTGGAAGCATTTTGTACAAAGTTGTTGTATGGAATGCCCCTACAAATGTAATTTCCTGCTTCTGTGATTGGCTGACCGATTTTACCAGAAGTCCTCACTAAGGCACAAGTAACATTTTTGGCATCCCTTGCAATAGGAATTCCATTTTTGATGAGACACTCCCTGAGGATTAATTACTGCAGAAACTGCACCTTTCCCTATTACAACCCAATAAGTCCACCGGATGAATATAATGAATACAGACTAGAAATGCAAATTTAATTTTTTTTGTTCTGAATGGATATTCCTACAAATTTCGTAAAACTGAATTTGAACAAGTCCGAATGCTAATGAATCTGAATGTTCCTTTCAGAGAGGTTGCATCCATCTAAATTTCGTTCAAAACTAAAATATATTGGACATGTGACTGTTCTCTGGCCAATCAGATGATTTTTTTGGTCTGTTGGGGGTTGCATTACAGGTACGGTCATGTGACTTAGTTCCGAAACGAATAACGAGCCAAATGAAATTTCGAATCTGAAAAACGAAAGAGATAAAAATCCAAATTGATCTGAAAGCAAAAATGTTTTTTACAGGATTACATGTCTAATACAAATCCTCCCATTCCGGGATCAGTTTGGAAAGGACGTGCTGCAACAGCTATTTCTTCAGAACTGAAAGAGGTAGAAAACTGCAACAAAGTTGGTTAAAATCCTTGCAATGTATATTGATCACACAGAGGGGATTGATTTTTTCTCAGCAAAAGTGGAATTTAAGGTACAAAAGAATCTCGCAATTTCCTATAGCTTTTCATTTGCCTATTGGTTCTGATGGTGAAATTTCCACAGGCATCCAGGGGCCCCAATACAACAAAAAACAAGAACATAATGAAAATAGTAAGTAATAGTATATGTAGAGTTCCCCATCCTAATCAGTGACAGCCCCGGCAGTGAGCGATACAACGCTCACTATAATTTTTTAAAGCTGAACTCCGTGATAATCAAATATTGTCTAAATACAAGAGTCGTGTGTATTCTTACTTGAATCTTGGTGTGCTTTGTGTATTTCTTCCAGATCTGTTTAGAAATCCGGTGTGAAACTTCTCTATGCAGGAGATTCCTGTAATAAAGACTGGTTACTGCTGCTTTCTCCTTGTGCAGGGTGACTGGTCATGTATCTGTCCCCTCATTTAGTTTTCTGCAGTAAGCATGTAGTGGGTGGGGGCTGCTGGGTCCCTCCCACAGCTCTGCTCTCTGCACTGGCTATGTAAAGCACACACATGATGTTGATGATACTTTTACAAGGACATATTTGGGTTTGCAAAAGTATTTGGTGCACACCAAGCTAATTAATTTCTTTTGTGCCTACATCTGTCAATGAAAGTTTTTGTGCCCAGAGTTCAGCTTTAGCTATTTTAGTACAACTTGTATATTTGCAAGCTTCTCTCCCTATCCTGTTTGTTGTTAGATTCATGTCCATATGCAACTTATTTTAAGAGGTAACATTTACCAAACAATAAACAAGATCTATTTATGGTCTTCCAAACAGATTTGTGGACGAGAAAAATGATATTTTTGTAACGCAGTTTTATCAGGTAGGCTTTAGCACCTACACATGTACACAGTTTGCTCTTCGTTTTCTCTAAACATCTGAATTTTTTTTTAGCATGGCATATGGTGCACACCTGCCGCTTAATTGAGTAGAAATCCAAGTTAGAAGCAGTCCAGGGGTATTTTAATGTGCTGCAATATGTTTGTAATCTTTAACCCCTGTGTTCTTTTGATGGAACCCCTCGTAGTACAATGTTCTGCCCTCTGTTATTTCACATATTACTGAAACAGAATTTAACAGCAGATAAGAACTGTTTGGCCCACAGCATCTGACATTTCCTTTAAAATCTTGGACCTCATTTGATCTATGGCCTGAGGCTGGCTGGCAGCTTTTTGGCTGTGGGATAAGTGAAGGTTTCTCTGCTAGATGAAAGCTGCTAGAATCCAGCCGTTTCCTTGTATACATTCGCAGTGTTGAATACAATCAGCTTGTGGCTTATACTAAGACAATGTGTGCATATAGCTATGCAGCTGCTGAGCTCTTTTTGGCACACAGCAGTCGAAGGAAGACTACCTTTTCGAAGGTAGAGTAGTGGTGGGTTTATGACAAAATGTAATGACAACATCAAATAAAGATTTTAAAAAATTGTTGCTCAAGCCAAGTTTATTAACCCCTTCGTGACGGGAGACGTACAGTGTACGTCCCGTCACAAAGTGGCTATATGACTGGCCACGTACACTGTACGTGCCGAGTTATATTAGCCTCTGTAATGCTGGTAACTGCTGATTCTTAGCAGTTCCAGTCATTAATTAATGCCTCACTATTGAGACATTCATTAATGAAATAGTTAAGCTTTTTTAAAAGCTTCTTTCTTTCATTAATGAAAGAATGAAGCCTTTACATTGAGATACGGGTTCGCTAAATAGCGATCCCGTATCTGACAGCTGAAGATAGCAGAGAGGTAGCAGTGACTCACCTCTCTGCTATTCGTTTTGACAGCTGGAGAGCCTGGCCCGATGTTAAATGATACATTTCAACCACTAGATACAAAATGTATCTCGAGTGAAATGTATCACTTCTGATCGTCTAGGAACGATCAAAGACCTTTAGTGAGATCTGATTCTGACATGCTGTCAGGATCAGTCTCTAAAGTTATTATTAGCTGTTCCTAAGCTTGGAGCAGCCTGATAATAACTAAAAATGTTAAAAAGTTAATTTATTAAGCAGTCATAGTGATTGCTTGATATAAACTGACAAAAAAAAAATATTTTTTTTTTACACTTATTTTTTTTACAAAGTGTAAAAAAAAAAAAAAAAGTATACAAAAAATTAGGAAAATAAAACGTTTATATATAAATATATTTGTATACTATAATTATTATTAAAAAAATTCTAAAAATAATAATAATAATCAAAACTTGCTGCTGTGGAAGAATCACACAGCAAAAATGTAAAAAGTGTGTCAGTCATTTAGGAACAGAAACTAAAAACTAGCTCAGTCATGAAGGGGTTAAAGTACAAAATTATTGTTACTACAAAATGTGTGAATTCCCTAAAACATTTAAAAAGCGGTTTTCCCAAATATAAAACCATGAAGGGGATTTATCAAAATCTGGAGCAGCTGTGCATGACAACCAATCAGCTTCTCTCTTTTATTTTCAAACTGAAGAGAGAAGCTGATTGGTTGCCATGAACAGCTGCTCCAGATTTTACCTGCTCCAGTTTTGATAAATTCTCCCCTATGTCTCAAAATATAATACCCATGAATTTGAAAACTATACACAATATATATGAATCCTTCAAATACATTACCTCATTAGCATATAATTGACACCAAGCAAGGGTAAACCCGGGTCTGAATCAATAAAGTAATGAGCACCAACATTAATAATGTGCTAATACAATTTCATTCAAAATCCTGAAATATAATACATAATAAGATAAACTAACTCACAATGCTCATAAATTAACATGCTAACTTATATAACATATCAATACAAATTGAAAATAAAATATCCCCATAATAGCATGTAGTGTATATTGCACAAACGAAAAGAAAGTGAGCACCCAATTTGACCGAGGGAGGAACATAAAAAAATGCTCAGGAGCCATGTTTTCTATAGCATAAAGCCACTTTTCAAGAACAGCAATGGTAGTATATTTGATTGTGTGAATAGTTTCTTTCTTTCCTTTTTTTGTTTTTAAAGTAACTGGGATACCCAGGGTGAAGTTTTTTTAATTGAACAACTTCTAAATACCATAGCTTTATAGTAGAACCACTACATTTTATTGGCCATATGACTCCAACCAGCATAAGAAACAGCCGGATGGAAAACCCCTTTCCGCCATTGCTTATCAGAGGGAAGCACTGCATGTTATAGTGCAGAGGTCACCCAGTCAAACTAGAGGTTTGCTTAATTCTCGGAAATCCCAACTCCAGACAAATTAGGGGGTGTACTGAAATCCCCATTCATTAAGGCTGATGTGACAAGTAAGAAGGGTTTATTTTCTTTCACCAATGACAGCTAATTAAAAAATGATATTGCAATGTAACATGCCTGGCATGCTATTAGATAGGGTTAACCCTTTTGTTAATTAGATAAATGTTGGTTCATATTTTGGGGCATTTATGCAGAAATCCAGAAAAGTGATAATAAAGCGTGCCAAACATTGTTTGATAAAAACAAGCAATGCCTCTGATTTTCAGTTGCTTTAGTTATTGGACCATTTCCAGTGTACTAGAGAAGTGGTGGTGAACTTTTCTGACACAGGAAGCCTCAAGTGCACCCTTCAATGTGACCAAAGGGCTGCCCATGATATTGAAGTAATGTAATGCTAAAGCTGTCAAAAAGTAGAGAAATTTGACAGGAGTTGGTCAAAGACTATGGACATGTCACAGGAAATGTTCAGAGACTTCTGAACATGCTAAACAGGTTGTTGGAGACTAGGAAAATACTACAAGAGATGGTCACAGACTGCAGACATGATACATGTGATGGTCAGAGCAGAAGCTGTAAACATGCTATAGGAGTTGTTGGAGATTGGGGGATATGCTTTTGGAGACACATTTCATGAGTCATTTGTGTTCCTGTAGCCACCTTTAAATTATTTGTGCCACATTTGATATTTCTCTCAGAAAGATCCATTATGGAACAGGAAAATAAAATGTTTGCAAGGCCACTACCTGGTTCACAAGTTTGTTAAGTTTTACCAGGTGGATGTTCAGGCCAACCGTGATGCTACCATTGGCCGCAGGGTGCTTCCAGCTGCACTTTTAGTTCTTACGGTTTTGATCCTTGTTTTGTGGGCCTTTTGGCATTTGTTTGCTGTTTTGCCCACCCCTCAATTGACCTGCTCCATCTCCTGCCCTCTGCCATGCTGCCACAGCCTGCACTTTGGGACTGACTATGAAGACTGTCTCTGATGTGAAGGGGGGACTGAGGAATCTGATATGAAGGGAAACACTAAAACGAAGGATCTCCTGATGTGAAGGGGGGGGGGAGGGGACTTCTAATGGGAAGGAAGGACTCTCATATGAAAGATAAGTTCCTAATGTGAAGGGGGCACTTCAATGTGAAGGGGGGACTCCAATGTAAAAGGGGGGTTTCTGCTATGAAGAGTAAGGGAGCTGTTGATGAGAAGGGGGGCTTTGATGTAAAGGGGAGACTCTGATGTGGAAGGGGACTTCTAATGTGAATGAAGGACTCTGATGTTAAAGGGGGATCTGATGTAAAGGGGAGTTCTAGATGTGAACGAGGGACTCCCCCTGCTGCACCAGGGAGAGGATGACATCATCACTATCATCATCCAGTGCAGATTTCAGTGTCCTTCAACCCATTAAATACAGTTCAATGAGGTGCACTTAGCACACTACCATTAGCCCTGCCTCCCACTCCACCCTCTATCGCATATATCGCAACAAAGATGGCAACCCTAGCTAGAAGGAGCAACTAGGATTGCAGGTTGGGCAACAGTGTGCTAGACTAGTTCCCTAGCAGTTAAAGACACTTATTATTGAGACTTTCCAATCTGTTAGGGAATGTTCTTGCAAAAAAGTCCAGATCCTTTATTTATCTATGTAGCAGTGTAATGGATCAAAAGCAGCACACGTGACTGCGTCTAAGCCCTTGTTAGAGTCATGTAAAGATGAGCAAATATTTCCCCACAAACTGGTTTCAAAGAGGATAAGGGTTCACCACTCACCAGTGTAGATATATTTCCTTAAACTGATGTTCCATGCTAAATACGCACATACTTTCTGAAGTATCCAAGTTGTTTTACATTCATTTTTTGCCCAGTAGGGTACCTGGCTCAGCTTTGATTAAACATGTTTTACCCCTATTTCTAGAATTAAAGGCTGTGTTCACGATAGCTGTTGCTCATCTACTCCCTCAACGGGAGTTATTCAAAATCTGTCCAGCCTTATCAAAAACACACCTCCTGTAGCTTTCCTGTGAGTATATTCTTTATAAAGACAGCTGTATGTGCCATTGCATTTGCCAAACATGCTGCAACTAGAAACAGGGGTTAAAAAACTATTTCTGTATTTGATTGTGTGGGAATCGTATTTGTCTTACTGTTGTCCATCACATTAAAAAATACGAAATTGTTTGGCACCAATGTTAGCAATGAAAAAGCTTTTGTTTTACAAATAATGTGAGTTTAGTTAACTAAGGAGCAACTCTATTAAACCTATAAATCCCAGATAATGCTAAACAGAAAACCTTGTCACTGTTATTGTCTGACAATCTACATAAACAATATGTAAACCCGATCACTTAAATCTGATATAAGCTTTAACATGATAAACTAAGGTTACCAGATTTAAAAATGAAATCTGGGGGCCACCCTACTGACCACGCTCACTTTTAACCACAACCAAAAAAAAACACACACCCCATTTGTAGCCACAACAACAAAATAATGTCCTTTTTTAGCATGCTATTAAAAAACTGGGCATGGACAGTTGGTGCACCAGGCAGATATTTAAGGTATAAAGTCAAAATGCTCGGGCACTATAAGTAGCAAAATAATGCAGTGCACGTAGCGAATCATGGGTATAACCAAATAGTGATAACAGGCTGAAGGGGTTTAAATAAAACAAAAACACAGAGAACGCCTATATCGCGTAAAAACATTTTAATAAAATAATTTAAACAGATGCAAAACTACTCACAAGGATTGAGTTTAAAAAGGCATGAAACGGTAAAAGCATGAAAGGCTTAGCCCACCGGCTACTCTTCCTCCCTGATGGTTAACGTTTCCGAGGTCACGCCTCCTTCGTCAGAACCAATGGATTGGTTCTGGCTTTTACCGTTTCATGCCTTTTTAAACTCAATCCTTGTGAGTAGTTTTGCATTTGTTTAAATTATTTTATTAAAATGTTTTTACGTGATGGAGGCGCTCTCTGTGTTTTTGTTTTCCAGAGTTGAGGTTTTCCTAAAGCCTATTTGAGAGCCTGCCTCATTCACGGTTCATACTAAGATCACTGCAGATTTTCTCCTTGTTTGGACGTAAGCCGCTGGCGCTTTGTTATATACTGTTTGCTACTTTGGCGGGTTTAAATAAAACTTGAGCCTACACTGCTATGGGTGAAAAAACATGTAGCGCATGGAGTTCAGAGGTTAGGAGTACATAGCACACCAAGTGCATGGGTCAGGAGTGTGTAATGCATGGAGTTAACGGTCACGAGTGCATGATGCACAGGGTGCAGCAGTGGGTAGTACATAACTTAAAGAGTGCAGGGGTCAGGATCATGTTATAAATTGAAAAGGGTGGTCACAGTTCCAGGATCCAGTACACCCTGTAGCCTGCCCGTCTGGAATCAGCAACGCACCTGCACTGCGCGGTTGTGCAGCTGGGGACAGCTTTGGGGATGCTCATTTCCCAGGGACAGACCCCTCAAAATGGGGACTGTCCACCAGAAAATGAGGACAGATAGTAACAATATGTTAAAGTAATTTCAAAAGTATTTTTCAATACTCTTAAATCCACAGCATTCATTAAAATGTTGATCCTTCCATGACGCTCCCTGTTCAGGTACTTCCTGTTACAGGGTGACAACACTTGTATCCCAGTTCAGCTTCTGCATTTTCATTCTCTCACATGGACGTCTAGGTTAGACTACAAGTGGCTGTTTCAACACACATTACACAGGCATAGTCCACTGTTGTCACCACCAGGAAACCCACTCTAATCAATTTCATGCAGCCAGCGCTCGAGTACATGTAGATATGAAGTGGCTGCAGGAGATGATCAGTACTGAGATGCAGTAAAAGAGGGAAAAAGACGAAAACAACATTTTAGCTAACCTAAATAAACATACAAACAACAATGGTTTATGATAAACACTGCTTTAGCAAACTAAATATCATTAATTTAGGGTTTACATCTACTTTATGTAATTTTATTGAATAAAGTATACTCCCCCTTTATAATATATAGATGAGGAGGGGGTAGGTGTTCTGTAGTCCAGCAGGAATGAACTCAGACAGGGCTTCATGTATAATTTAAACAGACAGGTCCATTTAATACCTTGGTTCTCAACTGGTGGGTCGTGACCCAAAAGTGGGTCGTGACCCCATGTTCAGTGGGTTGCCACATGCCTTCCACTTTTCTAGGCTCCTTAGCCTCCCTCTAGCGTAGCACTGTCAGTTCTTGTGCCGAGCAGCCATTCAAAATATGCTGCCCGGCTCTGAGTGTCAGCTGCAGGTGGGGTGGGCTAGGGCTGTGGCCGCGAGGGAGGTTCATCCATAAGTGCATTGCTTACAGCTCCCTTGCGTGTCCTGTAGAAGAGCCTGGAAAGGAGTGGTCACATTCCGGCTCCCGCCTCCTCTACAGGGAGTGTAAGGGAACTGTACAAGTGGATGCACATATGGATTGAGCTCCGTCACAGCAGAGGCTGAGGATCCACTCCAGTTCTCGTCAGGTAGGGAGACAGGGTGGATTTAAAAATGATAAGAAAAGAAAACTTACTTTTTTTTTTTTGGAGTGTGTATAGTGTGTGCGAATGTCTGTCAGTGTATGATTGTGTCTGTGGTTGTGTGTGTCTGTCAGTGTTTTTGAGAGCCCATTCACACTAGAACAGTGCATTAATCGCACAGTCCCATGCGATTAACGCACTGCCCCACGCAATCGCACCTACCGCACATTCTGGTGGGCGAGGGAATTCATTTAAATTACATTTAAATTACACCCCAAACGCATCTCCCACCCACAGTTCTATCGCCTGAATTGGAATGCCCGGTACCGCAATGACGCGCATCCATTGCAGTGCAACTTGGTCACGACTTAATGACCAAAGACAAATGTGGGTCCTGAGGTTACACAGGTTGAGAACCACTTACTTAATAGAAGGGGGGTAATTGAATTTCATGCTTCAGAAGTATGTAGGTGAAGGGCTGAACTTTAGTCAGTTCAGGGCAATACAGTCCCTGGCAGACAAAAGGTTTCAGATACAAATATAAAGGGTTCAAATAAAAAGAATTTAACTATGTATAGATACTTTTTTTAACAACATAAGTGCAAAATGGTAGACATTTCATTTTCCTATTGTTCATGAAGGTGAATGCCCCCAGTCCAGCATTTTGGAATTGCTCGATTTGACTTGCATAATGTTGATAGACCTATCAGCAATATCCCCTAATCACTCACGGTAACCTACAAACAGGCTAAAACACCAGCATTTAATATACCTAGCATTTACTGCTCTTTGTAATAACCAAGTCTCCTGCCCATTACATTTTAAATGCCAAGTACTGTATTCTTATGAACAGCAAGCAACACAATGCATTGAGCTGTTTCATTGCATCTATTTATGTAACATATTTATAGGCAATTTAGGGGTTTACTGCACTCTGCTGTCACACTTCACACAGCACAGAATTAGCATGTATGCTTTAACATTTATATGGCCTTTCCCTCGGCTAATGCATTACCTGTCAGGGCAGAGCCAGTGGTTTGTGAGAGCTAATACTTGTTAATTATAGCTACAGATATTCAGGCAAGGAAAAGTAATAGCTGGATCCTGGGCTTCTGCAGTATTTGTCAGGCTGCGATATTTCATCTGCAAATGACTTCCATGCTCCTAAACTTGTATCCAATAGAGTGCTCTGATGTCACATGACTTCTCTTCCCTATTCCTTTTTTCCTCTACCACTTACTTTCAAACATATTTAATAATGCTTATGTTGTGTTAAAGGATATCTAAACCCCAGAACCTTTCTCGGTCTTAGAACAGTTTTGCAAGTACACAAACATATCTGTTGATCTTGTCCTTGTAATTTACTGGGCACTAAAATGATATATCAAACAATATTATCAGCCTTGCCAGCTATTTCCTGTGAACTTCAAAAAATCTCATCCTTTTAAAATGGAGATGGGAACGTGTTTGTAGTCCAATTAAGGAGAGCAGCCTAGGACCTGAAGTGTGTTACTGGCAGGATCACCAAGAGACAATAAAAGAAAAGCCAGAAGCAAAAAATGATGCAGCCATCTCGTCTAATTAAAGGAGAATTATGAGGTGAGTGATTTTCACTCAGCCTCATAATCTGAGGTCGGCTCAGTAGATCGGGAAGTGAGCGAACACATACCGTCGCTCGCTCACTTCTCGATCTATCCGTGCAGAGAGCCGTGACTGTCACTCATGGCTCCCTGCAGGGATTCCCGCCCCCCTCCCCTGTCCGATCCTCAAGCGCAGACTGGCGGAACGGACGGAGGCGGGTACAGCTGGCTCTGCCTCTAGATAGGCAGAGCCAGCTGTCACTCAGCTGTCGGGATCCGTTTCGGCTGCGGCGTCTCAGTATACGGCTACAGCTCGCGATATACTGAGCTTTGAGTGACAGGAGGATGCTAGTTTGTGCCCTCCCGTTACCCTTAGGAGAACTGTGGGGAAAAGCACTGACCCCATAGTTCATCTTTAATCTAAGCTGCAATATAATACATTTTTTTGTAATGGGGTTAGATATGCTTTAATAGTTTTTTTCTAACTCATGTAGCAACCCACTACAGGCTTTGCAGGAGTATGTGGGCCACCAGGGCAAGATGAGGCATATAAGCTGTAATTTGAAACAGATTCCTAGGCCCCCTTAAAGTACAATTACACCTTTGTTTTTGTTTTGTTTTTTGCATGTATCTAGAAAGCAGTAGATATATGCAAAAATATTTGTAAAAAATTAAAAAAGTTACCAAATCAGTAAAAACGTACCTGTGTCTCCGCTGCTCGCTCCTCCCCAAAGATCTGAAGATTCTCGAGTGGCTGTGAAGAATCATGGGGCGGGCGTATGTGCAGTAGAGATCTTCGAAGGGATAGTAGGAGAGACACTGGGTAAGTCAAAGCACACAGCCCGGCAGCATGCACGTGCACAGACACCTAAGGAGTCTGCGCTGGATCAGAGACCAGCACCAGTGCTTGAGGGACTCCTGAAAACTACTGGAAAGTAGAAGATGATTGGGTCAAGGTGCATCATTAAAGGTAAGTCCTTAGAGCTTAGAGCAGCATTGGGAGAGGGGGAATGTGACTTTAATGTTTTCTTGATAGGACACTCCCGCCTCTTCCTGCTCATAATCACTTTCACTGCATTCCCCTGCCACTCATTGCACCTCCCTTAGACGTTGAAATTATTGTGTACCTTTGGGCAATTGGGGGAGCACATGACCCCCACCCTCCACATATGAGTCAGTGCTAGGTACCTCAAGAGGCTCGAACTCTGTCCCATGGGGCAATGAGAAGGTCTTTAGTAGCCCTGTGTAAGCTCCAGTTAATAAAGTTGCCTTACATTTATTTTTGAATGAAAATCTGTCTTGATACAGTATCATCTTATTGTAGAACCCCCTGTACAGTAAAATTCATAGTGGGAGGGCGAGGGTTAGTACTTTGAACCATGCAGGCGTGATGTATGCACATGTGCTGACAATGTATATGCTGATAGAAGTGAGTAGAAAAAGAACATCATTATCCAGTCACTAGCTGGGGCGGAGAGGTGTCCAAGTTGCACTGTTTAAAAGAAAACTCTATGCAAAAGTGTTAATAACCCTTGCACTGCAAGGGTTAAGTGCTCGTTTTTGTCAAGGTGCTAATAAAAAGTTATACTCACCCGAACTGCCAAGCTGGCTGTCTGCTTCTCTGGTCACTGAAGCCTCTCTACTCCTATGCTGCAGCACTAGAATGTTTCTCAGCATTCTCACGTCTATACACTGTGTATAGAATTTGATGGTTTATGGAACGTTAGACCCCTGCAGTGGAGGAGGAGAGAGGCTCCAGGGACCGGTCTAAGAGCTAGCCAGCTCCAAGCATCGGGTAAGTATAACTTTTTTTAACCTAGACAAAAGCAAGCACTTAACCCATGCAGTGGGAGGAAGGGGGATAGCCTCACTGCAAGGGTTAATAAAAGTTCTGCTTTAACTGCAGTAGAGAATACTGAGGTCACCAAGCTAAAATGGGTTTGCTTAATCTCAGGTCCGGCTGGACACAATTGCAAGTCAACTCCCATATATACATTTCAGGTATTTAGTTAGCTGTGTTCCACACCGCCTCCTGCCCCACAAAAAAAGTGACCTGGCCGCAATGCGATGCAGTGCGCTCTGGCCAGAATCGGGCCGGAACGCTCTGTTTCTGGTGTGAACTAGGCCTTAGGCTTTTTAGAAAGTATGGAAAAAGTGGAGCACAAAAATGCCTGTTTAAAGTCTCCATGAAGAACAAATGAAAGAAATAGTTTTGATCCAATTAGATCTTAGAAATGAACAATACAATTCTGCTGTAAAACTTCTCTTTTTAGTAAGCTGCCTTCTGTTCAGTCCAAAATCTATTTATTTTTTTGGGTTCATTTTATAGTATACATTCCTTTTATGTCCCCTGTGTCTGTATTATTTACTTTGAAATACTACCCTCTGACTACTTACTCTCAGCTGACTCATAAACTTCATCCTCGGCGGTATCAATTCCAATAATGAATCCGTCCTGGGCTACAATTACTGCAAAAAATCAGGAGGAGAGCCACAAGTGACGAAGCAATATTGTAAACATATTGGCAGGGGCTGCAGCGTAAACACAGATTTACAAGGAATATTAATATAATTTAATTCTACATTGCTTCAAGTTTTGATTTAAGCATGTCAAAACTTCAGTATTTATGCAACGAAAAGATGAATATAAAATGTGAATGTATTTGGCACCTTAATAATACGAATACTTATAAGTGACAGCTTGTCATGTAAGCTGACAGACTCTGTTGGAGTATTCTATAAAAAAAAAATTCCTGGAGCATTAGTATTTAAAATTTTCAAGGGATCACCCCCTCTCCACTATATGTTTTTACCGGTTGTATCTGCCAGAGATATAATATATGCAGAAAAATAGTACTTTACTCTTGAAATAATTGAGAAAACTACTAAATTGTAGAATGAAATGCAAATGAGTGTAAGATCTTGTAATACATTTTCATTCAACCGCTTACCACTTAAAGAGACACTGTAGTTAGGAGACATGTATCCTAATGACAGTGTCTCTTTAAAATACATGTCTTATACTTTGCAGTACCGCTGCTGGTAAATACAGTCTTTGTTCTCTTGCAGAGCTAGAAGCGCCGCTAGGATCTTCAGCATCCGGCATGTCTCGCGTGTGTTGGATGACTGAATCTTCCTCTGCACACGGTGGTTTTACCTGCCAGCCGATAAGTCACTAGTGAGTCCCCGCTGAGATGCCGGGACCCACCACTGTTTAATCTCTGTTAATCTCAAATTTTAAAATCTCTGTGAGCAATAATGAAGTTTTCCAGCAAGGAAAGTACTTGTTATTGCTCTCTATTAGGGATGAGCGAATATAGCCAGGTTTGATTTGCATTGGGTCTGAATTTAAAATCGAACACCTTTAAAGTCTAGGGGGGGCGAATCTTAACCACTTCAGGACTGCAATATGTAAATATACGGCAGGCCACTAAAGTGGTTATACCAAAATAGCTGCTGCAGCCATGTTCTTGGCGTCGTTTTAAACAGCCAGCGATGGCTGTTAAGATACAAGCGATTCAGTGTCTATACAGCCACCAGATAGTTTGTACCGATCGGCGGAATGTGCTGCCCCCAACCTCCTCTGCCACCACCGGCTTCCCCAGGCTCCGCTGTCCCCTGTGCGGGCACAGGACTGGCACGGCGGCTCTCCCCACAACGATTGGAGAGAGATTAGCAGGCTTCCAGCTGCTGATCTCTTCTCCGATCACTGGACCTGGAACTGATCTGTATTACATCACTTCTGTTGTCACTGTTTACAGTCTCTGGCTCTTAGAGATCTCTCTGCTTCCTCAGCTTCTTTGGGATCCCTAGGTGACATTAGGGATCTGAAAGACCCCTGATGTCTTCATAAAGAGGAGCTGTCACAACCTATCTGCGATTACATATGGGGCTTGTTTATATGTTGCCAGCATCTGTCAGAGTCGACCTTATGCGGCGGAAGTGCGCAGGTCGGCGTGCGTCAATTTTTTTAAACTTCTTTTTTTTAATTTATTGTTGTTTTTCTTTAATTTGTTTTATTATTTTCTTAACTTTTATTAATTTACGTATTTTTTAACATACATTTTTACATTTACGTTTTTGTTAAATACATTTTAAACTTTTTTTTTCATTTATTTAAATTTTTTTTTCTATTCTGATCGCTACCTTGGCTATTCACTCACTGCCGTTCGACCCGTATGAGAATAGGGGCGAACGGCAGAGAGGGAGCTGCTGGAGCTGCGGCTCAGCCAATCCAGATGTTGGTTCAGCTCAGTCGAACTCCTTCTGCACTTCAGCTCAGCCGAACATGCAGAGCAAGGCATGAAGCCAGCAGATGTATGGCTGATTTTAGCCGATGTACGGCAGAAATCAGCCGTACAAGGCTGAAGTGAATAGCTGAACAGTGTTCGGCTCATTTCACCTCGGCTCCTTAAACCTTGACAGCTAAGGCCCAGCTGCTGAAACATCATGTGTAGCACCTTCACAGTCCCAGAATGCTGAAATAGGCCTGGATTTGGTAATAGTGGAAATAATAAATGTTTTTCTTTTTTGGGCTGGATGACGCAGAAAAATTTACAGGGTTATTCACAAAAGGGTGAAGAGTTTGGAGAAGGCAGGGGAAGTGAACAATCTCGGCCAAAATAGCTGAACTGCAAAGTGAGCTGAATTGAAAAATGTTTCCAAATTAGTTATTTTGTCCTAGATTGTTCACTTTTCTGCCTACTCCAAGCTCTTCACCCTTTTTTGAATAACTATGTTAGTCTTTAGCATCTGCAGCAGGAGTTTTGTACTAATTGGTAATATAAGATCGGTTTACTTTAATGAAATTAATGGTTGGCTGCTAAAGTACAGTTGCTGCTGACACTTACAAAAAGGTAGTCCTGAAAAGGGGGGGTTACACAACAATACATAGCACACCACACTGCATTTCACAGTAATGTGGCCAGGGCTGGATTTACTCTCTCTGCTGCCCCAATGCCAGGTTCCCCAATGCTCCCCCCTGTATGCAGGCTGCATACAAGTAATCTCGGCAACCTCGCTGAGATCACTTGTACTAAACAAGCAGCGGCTTCCCCTCTCTATATTTAGCCCCGCTTGCCCAAAGCAGGGCTAAATGTAGAAAACAATTACCCGCCCGGCGCCCAGAATTGTATGCTCCAGGTGTCGGGAGATAGGAATTCCACACCCCTGCTGCCCCGAGGCCAGGCCTCGGTTGGCCTTGTGGGAAATCTGGCCCTGAATGTAGCACAGTTTTGCACAGTGTATCACTGTATAGTAGCAACTAAGTCTCTCTACGCATAGACTGTCAGCTCTCCCTAAGCTACTCCAACGCACACTGCCAAATTACTGCTGAGAACCCAGCCATTTAAAGTGAGGTAGCTGGTGCATAGCAAAGTACTCTACTATGCCAGCTTACCTAAGTTCAAAGGCCAGTACGTGTGATGTGGTTGCAAAATCGCAATGGTGGCAAAATCGCAATGGTGGCAAAATCGCTCTGTCGGCAATCCGATGAACTGTGGACAGGTTATGTTTGTCTCAAACCCATGGTAGACCTTAACCCAAATCCTATGCCTACTTGCTATGATAACCTCTACATAGCTCGATTCATACCTTTCAGAGTAGGGTGGAATTGAGTCATTTATGGTCAGTCTTATCCTTTAAAAGTTTTTTTCTGGGCAGTAGTAGTTGCTAAGTGCAGAGACTAATTTGTGAGAACCAGAAATTGACCTGGTCATCCACTTTCCTGATAAGAGTATCTGCAAACCTTTGGTGGCATTTGCTAAAGAGTTTGTATCATTTTCAGTTCCTGATAACCTTTTGCTGCCTCCTGCACACAGCATTCCATACCTTAATAATTTTTCCTGCTCCTAGCCTGACATTATATCCAGCCAATCAGGGCAATTTGTGTCCCTGGGCAGCTTTCATATAATAACATTATAGAAGCTCAGTAGTTATCATTTTTTAAGTGCAGTGGTGATGGACACCTGATGTTATTGCTGCTCAGCGTATTATCTGTCTACATTGGTCACAGTGCTCAAAAAGGTGCTTTCCTTACCATTACATGATTAGTAATATTACAGATAGAGTGTTTGCTGTTTGCTCATAAGTTACAACTAGACACATTATTAATTATTGTTAATAATTATATTATTATTAATTAATTTATTATTATTAATTATTCTTATTTGCCAGCACTAAGATTGCTATAGGTAGATGCAGACTTCCTAAACACATGAAAGTGGCAGCAGTGAGGTGGGCTTAATCTGAGGGTCTGTTAGTTATTTTAGGGTCAAAGTTAGCCTGAGTATACACAGAGTGTTAAATGGGGTATTCTGTACACTTAGTATGGATTCTATAATAACAATAATTTGTTTTTTTAAACATACTACCCTATATGAGTTTGTTTTGTTGTTTCCTGTTTCCTTTACAAGTAAGGTATGGTGTGGTAACGATATAACGATGGTGTGGTAACGATAATTATAATGATGATTCCACATTAACATTACTTTGTAATAATTAACACACTACACATATACTTCAGTGGGAACCTGTCATAAGGGTAATATGTGCGTTGCCTTTGCTGTCCTCCTTCTTAGAGCACAGGTTTGGTTTCTTAGGTTTCAAAATATCTCAAAGACTCACTGTGTAAGCCCTGGAACACATAAGCATTAGGTAAAGTCAGACCTCTTGATTAGCATACTTATTTCAGGCCACTGAATGAGAAAGCATTAAAGCCACAGGATCAGAGTAGTTATGCAACTAGAATTTGCAGAAGGAGCTCAGCAGCAGCAGCTCACATATTTCTCATGGCAGGTTTCTTTCAAGACGTTTGCATACAAATAGCCACTAGAGGGAGAACCTGAAAACATGTATTTGTGCACAGCTAGTGAAAATTGAAAGTCACAGGAAAGTCAAATTATAGGGGACTGAAAAGAAATAGCACAGACTAAAAACATGGCATTTCAAGGGCACTTTTAGGAAGTGTGCCTATGTTACTGTGTTTTTTCCCCTCTTTTTTGTTTTTTATATAACTGAGGTGTCCAGTGGGTTTGGTATTTCCTGTTTAAGTTTTTAAACATTTAACTGAGTTAGTTATCCCATTATACAAACAAAGCTGCATTTCAAATATAAGCACAATTCTAATTATGTTAAGCCAAACTGCAATTTCCTGTGTCTAAAATGCATATAAAGCCATTTTTTTTTTTATGGAGTGGAAAAGGATTAGATGGAAAAGTTTTTTTTTTTCTATTCTGACATTGCTCCGTGTCAGAATAAAGAAAAAAAAAGAAACAACAGTGTATCTCTCCTGGGCGGCCGGGAGCGGGAGGCTCCGGGAGCGCCCTGGAGAGTGGTCGGTTGTTCACTCGGCTGCCCTCGGCAGCTTAGTGAATAGACCCGTATATCTTTATCTGTCCTGTGACCATTGTAGCTAGGACAGAAAAGGAGAAAAGAAAATGTAGAGCCATAACCAGAATAGGAGTAGAGGGGAAATCTTCCAACTGGACACTTTTTAACTTTAGACAGAACCTTTCCTTGTCTGTATGTAAAGGACTAAAACATTAAGGGGAATATCGCCAATGGCACAGCAATGGCTAAAAGAAAACAAAGGGGTTTACCTTTTTCCTATTCTACCCAAAATGAAAAAAAAAAATAGCTTTAGATAAAATGTAAACTACATTTAAATACAGGGGAGGCAGACCATCGGGTCTTACATCAGTTAATATGTTTTTGGAACTTTACCGGATAAACGCACTTTAAAAGTGCATGTATCTTTTGATCTAACTTGTGCCACCTTCCCCTTCTGCAAATATATGCTTACCTCCATCCAATGCCCACAGCCTTCAAGGGCAAAAAGAGTAAGTGTGCTTAGTCTGAACGTGCACCACCTATTCTTCAAAGATCACAATGCGTCACAAAGCTTTGCCATGCGCTGCCACAGTTAATTTAATTTTTTTTACATTTTCTATTTATTTTTTAATACATTTTTTTTTTTTACTGTTGGGGGGGCTGCGGCGAAATATCTGGGGTCTAAATAGACCCCTGACATTTCCCTTTTGAAATAGAAAAAGAAATTGAGGACATAAGTCATAAGACATAATT
>NW_017306357.1:298981-319718 GCF_000935625.1 Nanorana parkeri | reverse complement strand
CCCGGTATTTTTGATAATAGCAGTCATCAGCGGCTTGTGAGCCGCTGATGACAGCTATTAATTTAAAGGGGACAGTCTGCTGAACAGTTATACTATAAGCTTATAGTAGAACTGTAAATGCCAGGTCCGTATGGCATACTGACCTGGCCAGCTGGTAGCACTTTTGTAGGTCCGTATGCCATACGTCCTTGGCAGCGAAAGGGTTAAAAAAGAAAAAAATTATGCTGCACTTTAGCTCTGGCTATTATCAAGCATAGTTTAGTACATGAACACATGGGTGAATTGTATTATCTGAATTATGTTACAAAAAAAAATCGTAGATAATTCCCAAGAGTAGCAATTAATCATTACACAGATTAAGCAAATGGCTCCCTATGGTGAGAGCTACACAACTAACATATACTGTAATAGCGACTAATTGCACATATTTGAAGCACTGTGCAGTCATGTGCGATTAATTGGCCCTACGCATTACTTGAGTAGCTCAAACTCTAGAAAGCCATTTTTATCAATAGCAATTGTGGTAGCATATTTATAACTACTAAAAAATACCTGCATGCTCCTGTACTAAATGTATCAAGGCCTACATGTGAAGATGTACTCCCCCCAGGAAGCACAACAAGACATATGTAAAAACTCACACACCCAACGGGTTAAAGTAGAACTCCAGCCAATTTATTTTTTATTTTTGAAGTATTGCAAGCATAGGGATATTGGAGCCTCTGGCAATTTGTAGTGTTATGTGTCACCTTTAAGTAGATTTTTCTTACTTCCTGTTGCAGTGATACTTGTATGTGTGTGAGAAGGTGTCAGCATTTTAGGAGGTCCGAAGAAATCTCCCCAGTGAATTATAGGGAAAGCCAATACCTCAAAGTTGTACATATAATGTTTTTTTACTTAGAAATTAAATCTTTTTGTGTTCCCCATGGTCACTGTGTGTGTTGTAAAGTAGCCACCGCTCCAAGCTCAATCCCATGATAGACTACAATTTCATGTTTAGTTTACCATATTGTATTGAGATTGTAGTCCATCACATGAGTGAGCTTGGAGCAGTGGTTACTTTACAACACACACAGGGACCATGGGGAACAAAAGTAGCCACCCTCCAGAAGGAAGGACGGTGTCAGCACCAATTCAGAGATGATTTGAGGATCTATAGCCGACTGATACACAAATAAGATAAAACAATTTTGTTAATAGTTAGGGTATTTGAATGTATTTGTAAGATTTAATTCCTGAGTTTAGTGTCACTTTAACATGAAAGCAGGAGACTGACATTTTGGAGCTTTGTAAGACCCCTTTTTGAGGGTGACTGGATATAAGTAATAAATGTATTATGTTTACAACTTTGGTGTGCTGGCTCTCCCTATGATGCTGTCTATGGTATTTCTGCTGCAGAGGACCTATCTTCAATGAAGTGGCCAATGAGGTATTCTGCCTTTCCCAATGGACACACCAAGAGCCTTTTTCAATACTTTGCAAAATTAAGAAAAAAGTTTTTGTTAAAGTTCTACTTTAGATCTAACCTCCAGCTTACGGGAGTCGCAGTCCAGATATGTAGCTACATGGGGAGCCTGGGTCCAATTCAGGGGCTCGGACGCTTTCACCGCGGTGTGCAGGGAGGATGCGGGAGACTGAGGTGCTGCCCAACCATGCCACCCAAAGTGTGGAGGATGTATGGCACTGGGGATGATAGGGCTGGGGGCCGCCAGGGAGCTGGACTGCATTCTTCACTTTGCTTTCTGCTATTTCTACGTTTCTTTGTGTTTTATGTTTGTGAATCAGTGTTAATAGTTAGGGTATTTGAATGTATTTGTAAGATTTAATTCCTGAGTTTAGTGTCACTTTAACATGAAAGCAGGAGACTGACATTTTGGAGCTTTGTAAGACCCCTTTTTGAGGGTGACTGGATATAAGTAATAAATGTATTATGTTTACAACTTTGGTGTGCTGGCTCTCCCTATGATGCTGTCTATGGTATTTCTGCTGCAGAGGACCTATCTTCAATGAAGTGGCCAATGAGGTATTCTGCCTTTCCCAATGGACACACCAAGAGCCTTTTTCAATACTTTGCAAAATTAAGAAAAAAGTTTTTGTTAAAGTTCTACTTTAGATCTAACCTCCAGCTTACGGGAGTCGCAGTCCAGATATGTAGCTACATGGGGAGCCTGGGTCCAATTCAGGGGCTCGGACGCTTTCACCGCGGTGTGCAGGGAGGATGCGGGAGACTGAGGTGCTGCCCAACCATGCCACCCAAAGTGTGGAGGATGTATGGCACTGGGGATGATAGGGCTGGGGGCCGCCAGGGAGCTGGACTGCATTCTTCACTTTGCTTTCTGCTATTTCTACGTTTCTTTGTGTTTTATGTTTGTGAATCAGTGTTTGTCTCTGTTTGCCTAGTATGTGAGGTAGCGGGGTGACTGTGTTCGGGCTGGCCTCCCATTTAGTGGGGCTGTACCCGACCACCCGCCCCAACCAAGTGTTCTCTTCTTCCTTTGGTTTGTGTGTTGTGTTGGCTTATTCTTTGTTCACCATAAAATGCATTAAGGGCGGGGGCAAACATTATTACCTGAACCGATCTTACAACCTGTTATCGAGTTTTATACTATATGACTCACTTTTTGTTATTTACACAATATGCGAGACCATGTGGTCTCCACATGTTCTCTCTTTCCATGTACCCCACCCTTTTTGTTTGAAAATAAAGAATTTAAAAAAAAGTTCTACTTTAAACACTGTGGGTGCTTGCTTTACTGCTGTCATAGTTTCCATTGGAAAGTGTATGCTCAGTTCCTGTCACAGCGGCCGCACAGGAACTGAGGGGAAATCTCCCCACTAGTGGCACAGATAATACACTTCATAATTCTAACCCTTCCCCACTCTAAGGCATAAAAAGAAAAACAATAATGCATAGGTAATTTTACCAACAATGTTTGCACAATAACCTTGCCAGGGTTAAAGCAGTGAAGGATTCGATTATAATCGATTATGTCGATTAGTTGTTGCAGCCCTAATTCCTTTTGTCCAAAAGCATCCCAATCATGCAGGCTTTTCCTACATCCTGCAAATCTGCTTGTTTCCATGCTGTGATTAGTACTTTTGATTAGGGCTGCAACAACTAATCGACATAATCGATTATAATCGATGATTGAAAAAGTTTTCAACTTTTTCAATCATCGATTAATCGGCTTCCGATTGGTTGGCCCTGTTCACGGCTCCACACACGCTGCACGCCGCAGCTCCTCCCCACCTCACGTTTGTCGCTGCCAGACCTTGCCCGCCCGCATCCACGCTCCACACGCGGTATCTCCTCCCCGCCTCACGCTCACCGCCCGCATCCATGATCGGCAAAGGGACGCGGTGAGAAGTAAGGAGGAGCAGGTGTGGGCGGATGACAGCCGCCGATAGACAGGCACGATCTCAGAAACAAATTGCTGGAAGACTGCTCAAGTAAGCCTGCACTTTCCCACACATGGTGCTCTATAATGTATTGCTGGGATTTGTATTCCTCTATAGCTGATGGTACATTGTGCTGCACTGTATATTATACAGAGCAATATACCATCAGCTATAGAGGAATACAAATTCCAGCAATACATTGTACACTCAATGTAATGCTGGGATTTGTTGTATTCCTATATAGCTAGTGGTATTCTGCATTGCGCTGTATAGAGGACTACAAATCAAAGAATAATACATTATACAGCGCAATGCGGAATACCGCCAGCTATAGAGGAGTAATGCCGAATACCACTAGCTTTAGAGGACTACAACACCCAGCAATAGTACATTATACAGTGCAATGCAGAATACAACTAGCTATAGAGGACTACAAAACCCAGCAATAGTACATTATACAGTGCAATGCAGAATACCGCCAGCTATAATGTACTATTGCTGGGATTTGTTGTATTCCTCTATAGCTGGTGGTGTTGCTGTATAATTTTACACTTTTTATTTCACTATATTGCACACCACACTTTTTTTCTTTTTTACTTCTACTGCTCCAAGCTCGCTCCTGTGATGGACTGCAATCTCAATACAAACTAGTAATCCTATCACTGGAGCCATTTTTAAAAATGTATTTTATTTTTTATCCGATTAACCGATTAATCGAACTTAATAATCGGCTAACTAATCGATTTTGAAAATAATCGTTAGCTGCAGCTCTACTTTTGATGTACTTTCAGGCTTTTTGGATGTAAGCGGTGCAGGTCTTATAGACCCCAGTTCTGTAGTTGTCTCTGCCTCCTCCTGACCATTCACAAAGTACAAAGCCCCAAGCTTTGTTATATGACATGTGTGGCCAGGATGAGAGGGAGGCTGAAACAATCGCATCATTTGGGTCTATGAGACCTACAACACTTACATCTGAGTGTCCTGGAAGTACATCGTGAGGATGTAATCAAGCAGATTTTCAGGATGTAGGAGAAAGCCTGAATGATGTGGGTTGCTTTCAAGGAAAAGGAATATTTTACTGCTTTAACCGTGGTAAGGTTATTGTTCCCGAACCTGGGCACCACAACAAATGAAAACCAATGGAAAACCAATTAGAAATCCAAATTTAAATGCATATACTTCAAGCAAAATCATGTAAACAGTCCCTTATTGGACAGATCCTCTTACACCCTAGGCATAACTTCACATGAAGTTTTGTACCGCAGTAGACGAAATGTACATTATTTCTAAGACTGATCACTTTGTTTGTATCACATTGATTTCAATGTGACCTTGCACCCAGGAGATTACTGATTGTGCGACTGAGCAATCAGCCTACGCATCTGCACGATAGAGTTATTTCATCTCCATGCAGAAAGTATGGCCACAAATCTTCAATTGTATTTATAGCCAAAAGTTGTTTTGTTTATTTGGTTTTGGATAGAGTAGAAATTTGTTAAGCTCTTTCTGCTCTTTGTTTTATACCAGAGACATTCCTCTTCACTTCCTGTCCCTGAGACACAACAGGAAGTGAAAGGACATCTCTCCAAAGGGAGAGAACATACCATCTTAGACAGTTGTCATGGGAACTGGTGTCCCCATTCAAAGATTTTCCTCACCTGCTCTAAAATTTTGCATTTCTGTCAGTATTTGCCTTAGTGACATTGGCTACAAGGACAAATCAGGAGGGTGAATTCCCCCCCCCCCCCTCCCGGGAGTCACAGACATCAAGAAAAAAATCACAGGGGTTCTAACTCCTCACTACTCTATCCAAACCAAAAAAAAAAAAAAGGTTTTGGCTGAAGTTACAATTTGGAAGTCTTTTTGTATAATCTTTTAGGCCTGAAGTGTGTGTATAGCAAAAAAAAAAGATATGGGCATAAAAGTGACTCAAAATTAAATTTCAGGTATGAGTGAAGTTTGGTGGATTAAATAACTAGATTTGTCTGAGAGAGTCCAGCAACAAGATCTCTCTGGCATCACTTCTGACTCTGACTGCTTCATTACTTACACTCCTAAATGCCATTTAGTCCCTGCATGTTGAAGGGGTTTAAAAAGTGTTGTGCTGTAGGGTATCTTGCACTACGTGTCTTATGTACTCCACAGTAGACATGTGCGATTCGTTTCGTTATGAATCAAAATTCGTACGAATTTTCCTGAAATTCGTAAATTCGGAAGCATCCGAAATCCGAATTGCAGTTTCCGAATTATATCCGAAATACGAAATTCCGTTAACGAATTTCGGATCCGAATTTCTTTGAAACAGGAACTAATATTACTCCTGTAAATGAGGTTGAACAACATGACAAGATTTTTTTTTTCATCCGAAATACAGATCCGCTGCTGCTGAGGGTTGCATTACAATACACAGGCAGGAAATACGAAATTCCGTTGACGTATTTTCGTTCCGTTACGAACATTCGTTATATTGAAGTTAAAAAGCAAAGTACATTTATATTGGAGTTTGATGGTAGTTTTTTTTAAATCTGAAATACGAAATTCGCATACGGAATCCGTTAACGGAATTCGTATTTCGGATAAAAAAACAACTACCACATCGACTCCAATATTAACAAAGGTATTTTTGCTTTTTAACTTCATCATAACAAATTACGAAAATGTGCCGAAACTAACGAAAATTGGTTTTTCGTACGAATCCGAATTGAGTTTCGGACACGAATTACGAAATACGAAATAACGGATATTCCGAAACGGAACGAAACGAAACAAATTTTTTGACGGCGCACAAGTCTACTCCACAGGGCTTGAAGATACCTTCTCAAAACTAAATTATGAAGAAACATACTGTATATTTTATTTCTGCCCGCTGATGTGCTGTTTACAAAACTTAAGGAGAGATGAGACAAGAATGCCACCCAAAAAAATGTAGGTGCAAGACAGCAGAGGCGCCCAGGTAAAAAAGATGAAATGATCATGTTTCTTCAATTTAGACTTTTATTCTGTGAAACACACACATAACTATCACAGTCTCAACGCATTTTGTGGCTCTAAGATGGACACTGCTTTAAGTGTCTCATCACAGGAGGGTGTGATGAGACACTTAAAGCAGAGTGGTAGCATCTCCCGCACCACTCTGTGTGTGTGTGTTTCATGGAATAAACGTCTGAATTGAAGAAACACAATCATTTCATCTCTTCCACCTGAGCGCTTCTGCTGTTTTGCACCTACATTTTTTGGGGGCATTCTTGTCTCATCTCTCCAGTACACATCGGGTCCCTCTAGCTGCCAAGCTCTGGATCATCCAAACTCCACCTCGAGGAGCATTGAGAGCGACCATCCTGCGCAGGGGCAGAAATATTACCTGCACACTTTTTTGCACCTTAGGTTGCCTGATATTCCCAAGGGGATTTCTCACAACCTATCTATGTGAGTATCACACTCTTTCTTCTACATTTATTTAAAAGGTATCTATTGCTTTGCACTATAAAATACTACAAAAATACTACAAATACTAGTCGGCTCTCTCCTGGGACTTTTTGTCCTCAATTTTGTTGCCCCTACTGTTTGGAGTTGTCTCTCTTTCAAGATAAAACTAAAGGGAGTGAACGAATAATTCTTACCATTCCTACAGGTCCACCATGGCTGGGACATAGTGTGCTCTCATCCGAGCTGCTGAGTGCTCCCTCAATACTGATGTTTTAAAGGGCATAGTGAGCTCAATACACATGAGCGATTTTTGCTCCATTCACAGTGTGTGCCTGCACTATCTGGAGAGACGTAATGGCACCAATTGAACTGAACAGCTGTCTTGGCTAGTCCCTCTGCCAAGAAAGAAGCCAGATCTGCAGAATAGAAAGTGCACAGTCCTAGAGACATAAGCATTGTTACTTCTCAATTATCTCCTTTTATACTTTATATTTTTGTCAATAATTTATTTATGTGTACAGAGTAAACAGTATACTATTAGAGTCATGTATCGCCAGCCACAATCTATGTATGCTTCTTTTGCTTTCTGAAAATCAGCAGTCTGCTGCTTCTTCCCTTTTTATACCTATTATTCCAACCCAGTCATTTCATACTTTTGGTCTTCTTGTGCACTTTATGGTGCCAGGACCCGAGTGCTATCAATCACTACCTGGAATTACTTAGTCATGGGCTGCTGAAAGCATAGGTTTTAATGGGGATGGAACACAGAACCTCCTTCAGGTAAATCCAATGCGATAACTAACACATCCTGCAGCGCCCTCAGGCGGCCGCCTGACTTGCCTTGCGGTAGCGCCTGCCCTGCCTACAGCAACAGACATGAAAGCAAAAAGCAACTCAAATTTAAGTTAAACTATTTACTACAAAAGTCCAGCTGCCCATATGTCTCGATCTACTGGTGACTTGGATGTCATTTTGTTTTACTAATGGTAACCCCTACTTATGCATTGTTATATCCTATGCTCAATCCAAGTTCCCAAGCCTGTGAAACGTTTACTTTAAGAAAATGCTTTTATTTAACCACTGTAGAAACACCAGCGATATACAGTACTCTTTAGTAATCAATGAGCTTTTCTTGGTATGAATACACAAAACTAATATAGGCAATGAAACAAAATAGTCTGACCATGCATTTTTATGTTCAACACAGGAAGTGGACTGGAACATGAAGCTGACATGTCTAGAAACATTAACAAGTTGATTGTAACACCTCCAGGCTATAATGGGCAACCAAAAAGAGGGCACCTTATATTTGATGCCTGCTTTGAAAGTGGTAAGTGCTGAAATATTCCATCAAATTAATCTAATGTGCAGTGGTGCAATGAAGGAATGTCTCATATCCAGGGATTGCCATGCAGTGACATCAGTTCAACAACACTAGACAGATACACTCTATATACAAAAGAGATATACTGTACACTAGATCAAAACGTGAAGCATGACTCTGCAATATATTATTGTATTTCATATTACATTGTATATTATAATACATATTGTACATTTAAGTGCCTTGCACAGTATTTAACAAAGTAAGACTTTGTATTAGGGGCTATGCTGCTTCTGGCAAGCTCATTTAAAGGCCAATTGAACATTCTTTATTTATAATAGATATAGATATTTATAATAGGTAATAGATATATTTGTGTGTTTACGTATATCCCATACTGTGTGCTGCAGCAAGGATTAAAATAACCCATGTTGGCAGCACTTGGAGGGTCGGACCACTGCTATCTAAGCATTGCTAAGGAACCGCCAATGTTGATGATTGACCGCAGCCAGGATGCATTGTGTGTGAGAGCAGTGGTCTGTCTTTCCAGCGTGCTGCCAACTCAGTGTGTTTTTAATCTTTGTGATCCATTGCATGTACTTACTATTCCACAATTATAAACTTGAGAAACTTGTTACCTGTAAATACTTCCACACACATCTCAACAGTTATACAGTGTGTCAAACATTGACACTGCATATTCAATCAGAAACACTTCTAACAGACCTTAGTAAACGGAGAAAAAGGGATGCGAGTGTTCCCTTGCCACTTAGTGTTACCAAATGTCACTTTTATTGCAAATTATAATTCAACATGCAGCAGGAACACAGCCATTTAACATGTATCTTATCTGCTTTGTCAAAGACCATCACACTTTATGTGTCCAACAAGACCTAGTCGCCAGAACTTCTCTGAACATAGGTTCTCCTGGCAGATTGATACTCCCTATACCCCTAGGACACCTATGCAATGCCATCCTACTTCTGCTCCAGACAACTGGCTAATCTTAATGATCCTCTAACACGATTCTTCTCCACCCTTTACTGTACACATCCTGTTTTCATCATTATGTTCCAGAAAAATGAAACAATAATATGGATAGGTCACTATGTAAAACAACTTTTTTGTGTGCTGTTATCCTTATCTCCAGTTTTAATTAACTATGGACAATATGCTTTCTTGCATTATAATTCTGCTTGGATGCCAAGGGTTTCTATGGTTACTATATATATTTTCATGTTATGTGGCAAGCCTTATAGTGCTGCCGGGTACTTAGTATATATATTATTTTTTTAAATACCTTTTATATTTATTATTGCAGCAGGCAACATGGCTGATTCCAGGGTTTGTTTTTTTTTAGCACAGTCACAGTGATCTGTCCTTATAGAATGACTTAGGACTGAAATTTGAGGATTGTTTTTCTCTTATTAACTTCATTAACATACAATGCTAAACCAGACTTTGAATCCTTTAACTCTTTGTTAAGACAGGCAGTGTCCCAGATAGCAAGGATAACTTGGTACAAACTTGTGGCAGGGTAAAATTGTAATTTTGTTAACTTGCTGCACATGTTCCTGGCAAGTTGTAGACTTGCAGAACACTCGTAGCACAAGTTCTAGTTGACATTTTTTAAATTTGTGGCAAATTTGCTTGGTAAGTCTACAGCAAGAGTCCTGCAGGTCTTAGCAAGAGCTCTGCAAGCTCGCTGGTCTTGAGACTTGCCATGCAGACTTGCTGTAATTGTGCAAATAAATTGTGAAGCTTGGCAAGTCTGCAATAGTTTAGCAAGTAATTTTCAAACTTGCAGCTCAATTGCTTGCTATCTGGAGTTCAAATCCTACTTTACACATTATCATGAAATGAGCCAGTACAGTACAGACAGGGTTACCAAATCCATCAGCCCTCACAATTCCTTAAAATGTCTACTAGAGAAGCCAGTAGACATTTTAACCCTAGAAGAAGCCAAGAAACCGTATACATATGTGCGTACATACGTGCATATACGCGTATATACGTAATATACAATTTTGCTCTTGTGTTGTGTGTGCATGAGGCCTTCAATGAAAGAAGCATTTTTAAATATTTTTAGCTTATGTTATGTGAATTGGAACATGTAACAAATATAAAATAGGTGTTATCCCAATTTGGCTTCAAAAGTGGAAATTAAGTTTAAGATCAGAAGAAATGAATAAAATTTACAAAAAATGTTCAATGCACTACACACTTTAAAGTGACACTGTCATCAGGCAACACATTTTCAGGCTGATCACATACACAAAATGTTTGAAATTAGCATTTATTGATGCTGCCTTTGCTATAGCAATTCATTATGCCATTTGTTACTAATAGCCCTGTAGCTGTCTTCACCTTGTGAGACTTTTAGGACTGTCAGAGACTTTCTATAGTAGGTCCTGCACTGGCCCTAATGTCACCATCATGTCTGGCTGGTAATCGTCAGGTAACCCGCTATGCCCACCAGCAGCAGCCATGACTTCACCCGTTTAACCTCCAGTCCCCCCTTGCTTTCCAACCGCCATGTGAGGTTCCCTGATAAGGTATTCACAATAATTCCCGTCTTCCCTGACCAGTACTTCTGCCCTCTGTGTCCACAGTGCCCCAGGTCATCACAGGATGGAGGAAGCCGGAACAGGCCAAGCGTACCTAGTTTTAAAATATTGGGGGCATGTAGCACACATAGCCATGTCTCTGCATAAAGTGACAAAAACTGTCTGTTCTCGTTCCCCTTATTTACCAATCAGAATATTTCTATTCCTACCCAACATGAAACTTACTACTGGTTGCTATGGGTAACCAGGAACTCTTTGCTTCCTAGTTCATCTGCTATTTTCCTAAATGATAACGATAGGGGGAAATGCTTCAAACATACTGTACTTCTCTCCTGATATTAGAACTTCTTTCTTTTGATATGTGTTGTAAATTAACATTACAAGTAGCTGTCTGCTTGTCAGACAGATGGATTTGTACTGCTGAAGCATTTCAGTGTCAGGTATCTGGCTCTTGTGTTCGTATTTAAACAGAGTATCTGGTAATTAGAAAGATAGGCTGCAAATGCAGATAATTTTTTTTTTGTCTTGAGTTGACTTAAACAGGCATTACAAAAAGGTATTGTTAATGTTTCAATTCATTATTCATCCATTGTTATCATTTGTAGAGCCGCTCTCCGACATTACCCTGAAAGTACGCAGAGATCAGCATATCGATTCTAAAATCAGCACCTTGTAAATTTCTGGGTTTAGCTGAGAGCATGTGGGGAATTATACAATTCGCTAATCACTGTTACCTCAATTCCCTGGATTTTGTGATGCAGACAGATCGGCACACAGATATTTAGACCAGTCAAAAACCTAATCCCCCCCTCACCAAAATTAACGAAGGACCTCCTACATAAATTGTTGTCTCTGGACCTATTAGATTCACAACTGAATCAACCCCTCACTGCTGGCTTTTTGCGCCACTTGGTCCTCCTTCATAATAGCCAAACTTCCCCTAACCCGACTGAAAGTGATAATTACAATGTTTCAATACACTACATGGTATCTCACCTCTAAGCTGGATGGATCTTTGGGTGCATTAGATGTTCCAACACCTGACGCCCGTTAATCATATTTGTACTACGCAAATGACAAATTCTGTGGTCCATGCTCACGCTCATGTACATGCTTATGTGATCCATTTGTTCATCATTTATTCATTGTATGTACTTTACATATTATTATTGTCCTACTTCATATCTCCTGTGCCCCCACCCCCCAAGAGTTCTAGGGATTGCTTGAGGCGTTGTTAAGCGATTGATTGTTCTTTCATGTTAGCTAACACTCTGATACCAATGCATTTGTTCGTTCCTTATATGTTCTGTATGTATGTATGGAATATTTTCAATAATAAAAAAAAATTACATGATAAAAAAAACAAAACCTAATCGAGGTTCCTACAAGGAGCCCTCTGTAAATGGACCAAATAACTGTTGAAGTAGTTGATATTGCATTGAGGATGTATGAGAATAAAAGACTTATAAATACAACAACATAGATAATGGCAGCATGACAGTCTATCTGAACATCTCTATGGTCAAAACCTAAAAATAAATATGTATTTCCATATTGAATTACCCAGTTCTATCCTATGCCTTATAGACATGTAAATCTAGAAGTTTGTAAACGTACTTATTGAAGATGTCCATAGGATGTACTTCCTCAATGCACTGACACCATTTCATTAAGCCCTGTGAATGCGCACTTCTTTGTGTCACAACTACCACAAAGCCTGCCTTCTAAACTACAGCTCAATGTCTGAGCAATGTAACATTATCATTGCTTGCTGGAAGCAATGCATGGTGGGATTTATAGTCTTGAGAAATCGAGATTGCATCACATCAAGCAGCAGGGAAAGGGATGCAAAGCACACTGGGGATCCAGGAAAATGTTGAAAGTGATGGGGAGGCAGAAAGGGATTTTATTGATTGAATTATCAAAAACAACCCTAGTATGTATTCCTATTACAATGCTGATGTTACAACAGGACAGGATATGCTGGTACTTTACAACTCCTTTCATTTGCAAAAATGTAATGTTCTGTACAGAGTAAAAGGGACAAGCAGCCAATCAAGTATGTTCAAGTGCAAGGAGCATCAGTGTGCTGCTTCTCTTTTCATTGTCCAGTCACAGGGAGGGGGGAGGAGAAAACCTGTAAGTGGAAGTAAAGCTGCATCAGACGCCCTCTGCTGCTAGGCATGACTATCCTGTGTAGCAGAGCTGTGTAAACCTTAGGAACATACTATATATATATATATATATTGTATATTTACATGTATATTTAGCTGATTTCCTTGATTTTTAGCTTTAATTATAATACTTCTTACACAGCTACCAGAAATGTACAAATTTGTTTTTTCCCCCCACAATGTTTGTTGGTGAATTTTTCTCTTGAACTCCTCGTTGCCAGAGGCCTGCAATGTATTGCTCAGCATGTTGCTGGCTCCTCAGCAGGGAAAGGATTAAACAAATAATCCGATGCCATGGACCCACAGCAATCTTTTTCTGTGCTTCCGAATATTTCCTTCACAGTGTGTAATGCTGTGGATTTACAATGCGTCATGTTCTATGAGCGGTAGTCATGATCATTGTCACTTATTAGAACAGGCTTGTGTGGGATAGATTAGGGAGGTTGGATAACTGCAACGCCAGACTAAATGTTGCCAATTTTAATAGGCTGGAGCTAGCCCATAAAAATGGATCAGAGGCTAGAGTTATTTTCCTAATTTGCTCTAGAAAAGAGAAAGAGTAAACCTAAATTGTTACACAGGTAGTTCCACCTTTCACAACCTCCATCAATTTTTTGGTCCAGAGCAAGGTCAACAAACCCCCTCAGACCAAAATGGCCAATTAGGCCTATCAAAGCAAAGAATAATTCCATCCTAACCCCAAAAGCAGTCAGATGACTTTCCCGATTAGAAAAAATACTATGCAGTCCTTAGTCATTGAAAGTTTAGATACAGTTGTCGTAAAACCATCCAAGCTTTTCTTAAATTTCCTTTTTTGACTGTGGATATATCTTGCAATTTGATTAAGATGAACTAGAAAACCAGAGACCTGAATCATTTTCACCAGTTGCTTATCCAAGAATATGAAGACCACAAGAGAAGGGACAATATAAATGCCAGAACTATGTTTTGATTTGCTATGGATTTGGTTATAACTGTTATGTTATAATTCATTATAGTGTCCCCCATCCTCTAGAACTCCTTACCCAAATCTGTCTGCCTATCTCCTATGCTGCCCACCTTTAGGTGATCCTTAAAAATCCATATCTGCAGGGAAGCATATCTCACCTCAACATAACTGCCCTTTTACTTCTTCCAATAACTCAATCTAAACAATTATTACCTTTTGTACCTACTTGATTGTAAGCTCTCACGAGCAGTTCCCCCCCTAAACCTATTCTACTGAAATTGTATTGTAACTGTACTGTCTCCTACATTTTGTGAAGTGCTGCGTAAATTGTTGGTTCTATATAAATCCTGTATAATAATAATAGTGCTCATATTATTTTCTCTGTCAAAGTGAGACATGATATGTTGGGCTGACACCTCAGGTGTCTGTGTTGACAGGCTTTGGCTTGTATCAGTGGGTAAATGTAGCGTGCCCCCAGGTGCAATGAAGGTCTATTGACCTGCATTAGATGTGAGGATGCCGAGGGACTTTCCCTAGCCATAGTGGAGGGGGAGGAAGGTGAGCGCTGACCGTCGCGGGACCGGGGATCATGTGAGTAATGCAGCTTTATTTGAGCCCCCTAGACAAAACAAACACAGTGCAGGGTAGCCATACTGCCAGAATATTTTTTCCTTTACCTGGAGTTTTTCTTTTAAATATGAAATATTGCAAATAAATATTTTGCATTCCCATTTGCAACCAGAAGGTTGAGCTCTACAATCCATTTCACATGTTTGTAGACTATTATTATTTGCTTCACTGATAAAACTTGTGGTTTTACAGAGCATATTAGCAGGAGGTGGAAATATCTCTGAAATGAGGACAATTCGGAAATGAGGAAATTTTTCTCAGATAAAAACCTCCCCTTTTTAAAGATTTCCCGTCTATTCTTGTTCCAATGACAACTCAGAATTTTGGATTTTCACTCACTTTTAGGCTGGGTTCACTTCTAGGTGACAATGTTTGCATGTTTCTGCGCGCGTTTCTGATGCACCTTTTTACATGTGGTTTATGCGCATAAATCAAGTCGCACGTTTTCGCTAGCAGATTCTAGCTCATTGATGTTAATGGGCAGACGTGCGTTAAATGCGTGCACAAACACACGCAATAACACAGCAAACGCGTGTTTTCAAGCGTTTCCTATTGAGTCTATGGGGTCAAAACGAGCTGTAATATGCCCAAAAAAAGCTCCTGTACTTTTTCCAGGGACAGGCGTTTTGCTTATTACGACAAAATGCTCAAATGTGAACAGGGCCATGGAAATGAATGGGTTTTTTTGGGGCAGCAAATTTTTTGAGCGTTTTTTAGGGCAGAAAAAGTGCTACAAAACACTCAGTGTGAACCAGGACTTAGTCCCACTGGCAATTGTCACCTGGGCAAATAGAGAGGAGGAATCTTTCAAGCAGGACATCGACCACAGCCAAAAAATTTTTTTGCAGTGGTTCTAACTCTTCCTTACTCTATCCAAACTGAAAAAAATTAAGATTTGGATACACTTTAAACCAAATAAAATTGACCCAAACTCATTGTAGTTAACTTTTAAGACTGCAAAGACTGTGTAATTAATGTTTGAATAATTACCACCCTTTACACTTGGATTACATTTGAAAATTACAGTGAGGATAAATGCAATTATAAATCTTCTATTGTGTGTTTTTTTAAACGTGATGCAAAATCTTCCAGCAGCAATTTGCTAAACACACACCATATATTATTTCTTCTCTGTATTTCTCTCAGTGGAAGCTTTCTTGCCAGTGCAAATCTTCTGATTGGGAAACACCACTATAGAGAAGATTGTTCAGAAAAAAATTCCAGGCCTGTTGTTTTATCTATACTCGATGTTTTCTGAACATTCAAAGATAATTCTCAATGGATCTGACTATATTCTGTTTACATAAAAAATAAGCAATTTTTGTCTTCAATGAATATATCTGAATTTTCATTGTTTAAATTGCATATACATTTACATATTCAAATACATGTACAAATAGTTCTTGCTTGCAAATGTAGTCATTGCCTTGGTTCTAGGTTTAAACAGATTAACCACCTGCGGACCAGCTAGTGTATTAAAACAGCTGGTCTGCTGGTGCATAATTCCAGGAAGTTATACCTGTACGTCCTCCCGTGAATGTGTGTGTGCTCCCGACTGCGGCCATTGCACCCCGTCAGTAGACAGCGGAGAACAGCGGCTTTAGACACAGAGCCGATTGGACTGGCTCTGTGTCCTGTGATTGCTATGATTGGTTATCACAGCGATCACAAGAAAATATTTACATTGCCAAGCCTTCCCCTTCCTCTTACATCAGAGGCAGGGAAAAGTAAAGTGAGTAATGAAAGGATGAGTCATCTATTCATTACTTACCAGTGAAAACAAGCTGCAGTAGCAGCAAAAAAAATGCTTCAAATCATTTTAACTCCTTTTAACCCCCCTCCTCTCCTGCTTATCTTAGATCCAGCCTGAATACACTATGACCTGTATATTAACCCTTACCCTCCCTTATCTTGCACATCTAAACATTAACCTCTTCATATCCATCCTCCCACTGAATGTGACATGTACATGACCTGTACATTAACCCCTTCTCCCCCTGTCTATGACCTGTACATTAATTAGAGCATGTGCACTATTATGAAGCTCCATGTTTTAACTCCCTCCCATGTTTCTTCATTTCCAACAAAATTGCTGCAAAAAAAAAATCAGATCACCTTGGAGTTTCTACTTACAAAAAAAGTGTAGTTTCAGGGATTTTTATGCTATTCTGACACTTTTATTTGCTATGACTTCTAAAGGAAAGTAAGAGGAACAGGTTCTATTTCTATCTATGCTCTATTTGTCCCATAAAAATATATCAAATTAATTTTTACAGTGTTGTGTAATGGAGGAAGTCTCAGCCAAACTTGCACAGTGCTGAAAACTGAAATATGGCCTGATAATGAAGGAGGTGTAACATGCCGGTACTGAAGTGGTTAAAAAATTGGTTGTGGAATTTTAAACCGGAAACATGGCTAATTTTGAAGGGTAAACTGTAGTGGAATCATCTTTTTCTTCTAAAGCGTTGAAACACCTAAGAGTATTTATATCAGTGGATTTAGATCAACTATATAAATTAAATTACTTACCTTTGTTAGCATCCACGCAGGTGCAAGTTGCACGTGGTCCTCGAAGAAACACTTCTGGTTTGGGAGGATGTCCCTTGTTAAGATGGACATCCTACCTAGGTTTTTATATCTTTATCAAACCTTACCAATCAAGGTACCCCTGGCATTTAAAAAAAACAACCTTATATCTCTTTTACTATGTTATATCTGGGCAGATTCAAAACCTAGGTTAAGATGTTCTAACTCCCCCAAAAATCTTTAGGGGGAGTGGGACTTCCCCACATGTACCTATATTACGTAGCAGCAGTCCTGAGCAAAATATCGGACTGGTTTTCATATACGGATAAAAAATTGTGGGTCTCTGTAGAATAAGATATGTCCCCAGCACCACTTGTGGCTTTCTCATGGATCCAACCAAAGACCTGACCACCTTTTAGACCAGTATATTGTAGATTCTCGACGCAAGAGCGGAATTACAAAAACCTTTCTAGATCATATCGATGCCCAGAGTGCATAGCAAGGTATAAATCCTCTCTATCCTCCAAGTGTTGGCGATGTGGAGTGGATGGGGGTACCATGTGACATGTTTGGTGGGAGTGTGGAGGTTTCCGGGATGATTGGCACTCAGTAATAGATAATTGTAATCTAGTAACAGGTCAGAATGTACTGAAGACCCCTGCAGTGGCCCTATTTTCATTGATCCCGGAGTTTCCTTGGTTAATCTTACGATTCCTCCTCTCGGCAAGTAGAGCAGTTATTTCTAGGAATTGGAAAACATCCCAGATTAATTAAAGACTGGATAACAGAGGTGAACTATCTCATGCGTATGGAGGAGCTATCTGCAAGAATAAATGAGGCCAACTTATCTTATGGAGAGCATGGAAGGAATTCATGGACTCGCCATAACTGTGCAGATATTTATTAGAATGAAATGGTTCCCCCATAACTTACAGGTCGGGGAGGAAGGTTGTTGCTCTTTTTTTCTTTTTCTTTTTTTGCTCTTTCTTTCCCCTGTTTTTTTTATTATTTTTCTCTATAAGTGTTTGTTCTTAAATTTTTAGTGGTCAATGAGGGGACTGTTAACAGGAGAAGGATGGGGAGAGTGTTGTGAAAGAGGATATCAAGACAGAAGGTTCCTGAGGTAAGACCTTGCCCTTCAACATGGATTAATATGGATATCAAGCAAAAAGGATAGGAGATGGTTAAAAGACTGGAACAATATAGAGTGTTATATACTCATGTTCTTTATTTGATCAATATTCTTCCCATAACAAGTTGGCTTCTGGACTGTCTGTTGTATATAAGCCTAACCCCTCCCTCTAACACAATAGACTGTGTATGTCTAGCCTAACGTTTAACGTCTAATGTTTTCTTAGTTTTGGATAGAGTTGGGGAAGGGGGTTAGAACCCCCTGTCAAGTCTTCAATACTTTTCAGTACTCTGTTAAAGACATTTATCCTCACTTCCTGTCCTGCTGACAATTGTATACCAAAAAGGAAGTCAGGGGGAACACTCCAAAAGCCAAACAGATGGAAATAAATACACTTTTCTATAGTTGAGTGTGGAAAGTCTAGAACCCATGTTAGATTTTTGTTATTTCTTCCCATGTCCCTGCAGCAGGTTTCCCTCACTTCCTGTCTGTTGAAATCATTGTCAGCAGCCCAGGAAGTGAGGGTAAAAAGGGAAAAGCTATATGATGGAACCCAGGAGTGCAGTAAACAGCTAATAGGAGTTACATTTTTCCCCCCGCTATATCCAAAACTAAATGAAAGGTTTTTGGCTTGACATACACTGTAACAGTAACCCTTGTTCAAGCCATAGTATTTCAGCCAAAGCTGGGCCAAAACACATTTGCAGTTGGTCGGACTGCGTCTCCGATATCTCTATGATATTTCTCACTTGTGGTAGAACTGATTTTCTCCTCCTCATATGTCTTCCCGTTCTCTGCAAAAATGCACTGTTCCCTCATTAAACATGCATGTGTCATACAGAAAGTAAAGGTGACGTTTATTAGAGTATAGACATGTGCATTCGGATTCGGACGAACCTGCAAATCAACGAAAATCAGTTGATTCGGCGGTTCAACCGAATCTGAAATAACGAATTGAATGTATGCCCGAATATACGAAAACGATATTCGGGCATACATAAATTCGTTTTCAGAACACGCCAGCCACCACTGTGTTCTGCGCATGCCCGCCACCATCTTGGAGGCGGAGCGTGTGACGTCACATAACGGTGACGTCACACACTGAACAAGCGGCCATTTTGGAGTAGATTTTGGTATACACCAAGATGGCTGCGCTCGAACATGCGGGCACCGCCATCTTGGTGTATACCAAGATCTACTCCAAAATGGCGGCGCGCATGTGCAGAAGGCGCCGGCGCCGGCTCGTTGTGCGGTTTTAGTGTGCAATTTCGGATTCAGAGGCTCGTTACCTCCGAATCCAAAACAACATAAAAATGTGTTTCCTTTAACGAAACAAATGAAAACATTTTTAGTTTTCATTTGTTTCGTTTGGAAAGAACAGAAATAATTTTTTGTTGTTGTGCACACGTCTATTAGAGTAACAGACTATATGAATACCATGTCTAACTAATGCAGATTGCCCAGGCTCTTGTCACTTTTTGGTCCCTGATAAATGGTCCTCTTTTTTTAATTTCCTCTTTTTTCTGTCCTGAATTGTCCTAGGTTCTAAAATTGCTTTTTTGTTTTTTTTTCACAACAGCAAAATGTTTTTAAGGCGCAGTAGGGGAAAATGGAGATAAATCTCAACTGTCAACAAAATCCTTGTTGCTTTGTAGTGAATTTCAGAGACTAGGTCTGTATTACCAGTGGTACATACACAGCAGCCAATTCATATCACAAGATGAGCAGCGATATATATTTTTTTTATTTGATTTGCTTGCTTGTCTGTCTGGACTTTTTATCAGATTTTATTCTCATTTGTTGCGTATGGAAATAATCTTCAAGCTGACAGAGAATGTTTCTATGGCTTTAAAAATACATTTTAACCATATGGTATATGAGTAGGAATACAATATCTCTAATGCATAAATAAGGGACAGATACATGCTGATATGACATCTCGAATTAATATTATATAGTCCAGTCAGTGAGAATTGTAAAATGATGGGATGTTTTTAAAGCTGATGTGAATACACATTTGAAGAAAGCTGCTTTTGTATTCCTGCTTATCCAATATGAAGATTAAGGAAGAATGTGAATTCAAAAAACTTACAGTTGAAGTAGGGCTATTCCTGCACTGCAAGAGTTAAGTTCTCATTTTGTCTTGGGGGCACAAATAAACCAGATATACGCACCTGATCCTCGGTCCCCTGGCAGTCAGCGCTCATTTTTCTTCCCCTGTTCTCTAGCTGTGGAATGTCCCTCAGCATCCTCATGTCTAATGCATGTCAATGGACCTGCATTAGACGTGATGATGTCAGTGATCCTGTGATTCAGTGATCCAGTGAACTGCAAGGGAATTAAATGTTATCTAAAAAATCCATTCATTGTATTGAAGGGATTACATAAATCTTATATTATGTCCATTTACTGCAGAGGTGATTTGATGCAGTTTGCTGCATTCTGAGCTGCTTACAAACTACATGCTTCTGGGGTGAACAAGCCCTGAAGATAAAGTGAATTGAAAAGAGTTTCTGACTTAAGCGCTGTCTCCTGGATAGGGCCAAATTTTCTTTTTGGCTAGAATTGCTTCTTGAAGTTCAACTCTGGTCTCAGCCCCCATCCTCAACC
>NW_017306357.1:261732-298667 GCF_000935625.1 Nanorana parkeri | reverse complement strand
ACGGGGGAGCGCTGTCATATCGGATGGCCAGCAGTGAGGGGGAGAGAAGCCGCCCACAGGACGAGCTGTGACGGCCGCACGGCGCCCTTGTTGCCATGGCGCCCTGTGCGGCCGCACGGCTCGCACACCCCTAAGGCCGGCCCTGTTTGCAGATGTCAAGTTTGTTAGAATACATGGATCCTTTTCCTCTTAAGATCTTCTTCTAGCAGTGAGTGGTCTTCAGTGATGCAGAGAACTGTTCTCTCCATTATTATACTGTGAGTGAAAAACATTGTGGTGTCACCACCACAGGAAGCGGATCAATGACATCCTTCTTTCTCAGGGAGCTGATAGTCATTCAAACCCAGAGACTGAAGACATCTTGTGGTGAAAGGATATTACTGTAGGTACAGTTCCAGATTTACAGGGTCATTCACTAAGCTGCCGAAGTCTATTCACTCCGTCTCAGTACGGCTACCTTCTGGATCAGCTGAGCCAAAGCTCCGGTAGCTCACTCGCTACTGTTCGCCTCTATTCACATAGGGGACGAACGGCAGTGAGTGAATAGCATTCGGCTCAGCTATTCTGCTCGGTACCTCCGTGGTATCGAGCAGAATAGAAAATCAGCAAAAAGAATGAAAAAAAAAAGGTTGAAAAAATATTTTAAAAAAGAAAAACAATAATAAAAAAAAACAATTGGGCGAAACTAGCAGTGACAGCTAGCTGCACCCAACTGTTTCCTGTTGGCCGGCACCTGCTAGAGTCTACTAGCATGCCTCAGCCAATGAATAACAGCTGGGCGGAGCCGGCCGTGACGTCATGGCTGGCTCCGCCCAGTTGTTATTGTTTAATGACAGATCAGCATCCCCAGGTCATTTGGGGATGCTGATCTGTCATTACAACTGGGGGGAGCGAGCCGTGAGATCACAGCTGGCTCCGCTCAGCTGTCATTTGCAGGGCTGGCCTTCGGTCGGCTGTTTGCCCCACTTCAGCTGTCACTTCAGCTCAGTCGAGCCAAAGCATATGCCTTCGGCTCGGCTTAGCCGCTCCGCCGCCTTCGGCGGCTGTATGGGCTATTGTGAATAGCCTGTACAGCAGCCCTTCGGTTCGACTGAACCGAAGGGCTCCGGCGGCCAAAGAGAGCCGAAGGATCAGCCAAAGAACGGCTGGATCCTTTGGCTCAATAGTGAATAACCCCCTTAATGTAAGTATTGCAGCCTGAGTTGCTTTTATATTTTAAACACCTTCTGGGGTACAGTGTTTTTTACAAAAAAAACCCATACTTGGGCTTTAGGGGTTTTAAACCCCTATGCTAACCCAATATCTCTACAGATGCTCAAGTGTTTTGCATCACTACTGTTAATAAAACAGCATATAATCACCTTTGGCAAGTTAACAGATGACCTGCAGATACTACTGCAGGTCCTACTGAATATCCTGCCCTCATGTTTTGTCTATGATAAAACCTAACTAAACAGAAGACTAAACTAAGTAAATAAATTAGGGATCTCATTTGCTATATAAAAAATATATAAACGCTTCTGTACTTACTATATTTTTGCCCTCTAATTAACTATGGTACTTGATAAACTGATTAATTAAATATACTAAATGCATTACGCTTCAAAACAACAACATTCTTGCTGTAAAGATTTGCTTACAGTTAAGGTTTTGAAACAGAAGTCTTGAAAACGATACTAATCAACCAAATAAATAATTTATGTGATTTAATATGGCATTCTTAATTAAGAGAGACCAAAATAGTTTACATTTCTCAGCACACATAATAAAAACACTGGAGAATAACAAATATACTCAGAATTAATGTTGTGGACATGGCACTGATTTTTTTTTTATGAATTCAGTTATGCCTTTTAAAATATTAGTTGCAACTATGAGATTGCAAGGCCAGAAATATTTAATAGTTCTCAATATGATATCAAGGCCAAAATCTATGGCAGAGGTCTCATTTGTCATTGACATTAATCAGTGGGGCCGCCCATCACAGTAACGGACCAGTAGTAAGGCACATAAGCTGACATAAGTCAATATTTCCACAAAATAATTTTGGTGCCTTTGGGAGACTCTTAAAAATAATTTAAAGAAAACTGTCTTGAAAAAACATTTCTAAAAAAGTTGCTTGCAAAAAAAGTCTTACCTGCTGGCAGTTGATGAATTCTCTCTATACTTTCTTCAAGAGCTTTAGCGGAGAGGAGAATCTTTTGGACTTGATGGATGCCCGATGATGGAGCATAGAGAGAAGAATCTTTTGGGCTTAATGGGTGCCTGTTTAATGGGTGTCTGCTGTACTTCGTGGTTCCATCTGCATCCCCAGGACACAGTAGTGATGTAGGGGGCAGGGAGAGGAACCAGAGGACACGGTTAGGGACATAGGGACAAAGGCATGTAGCACACCCAGAAGTGTCAAATGCGGAAGATTCTGATGAAGGACTTGGCTCTACTTTTTATAAATCATTTGTCAGGTCCTATTGCTTTCTGTGTACTCACTGTGGAGATTAATCCTTACTTCCTGTTTGTTCAGTAGAGTGGGGAAAGGTTAGAACACCAAACAATGCCTTGTTTTATGTTTGTTAGCCAGAAAAGCCTCATCCATGCTCCTATCTAATCCTAGATACCTAAACCTAAAAGCAAAAATTTTATATTGCAGCTTACCAGTCCTTAGATGTGGGGACTTTATAATCTTTTTTTCTTTAAAGCTTTTTTCCTTTTGTTTCACCTGGTAATTCTGTCAGTGACACACTTCCTGTTCTAGCATGACAACACTCATTCACCATACTGTATCAGGGCAACAGTAACTGGATGGATCCACTGAACACCGCCACTCTCCTATTCTATTCTCTTATCCACCCTCCCTTCTCCTATTCTAGCGGGACATGGTTCAATGGTCCTCAGAGATACCTGAGAACAATGTAACTATAATTTAATTTATTTAATTTCAGGTATTTATATAGCAACATCAATTTACATATTCATTCACTGCTTACATACAAGGAACTTACATTTTAAGGTATCTAGCTCATATAGACAGATATTAGGGCCAATTTACCTACCAGCATGTCTTTGGAGAGTGCAAGAAAACCCACGCAAGCAAAGAGAGCACATACAAACTCCACACAGATTGTGTCCTGGCCAGTGGACTGCCCTGCATATAAACCAAGGACCCCAGCACTGCAAGTTACAAGCGCTAACCAATGAGCCACTCAATGCTGCCCAAACAACGTCATTGATAAGAATCAGCACAGGCAGAGAACACAGTTCACAAGATTTCTGACAATATTAACAGGTTTTTTTAACGTATCAATAGATACAACAACAGGTAAAACAACAAAAATACTTTAAGAGACCGAAAGGGAGCACATTTAAAATTTTTGTTTTCGGGTTTAGATTTAAGGTTTGACTTTCCTGACTTCAAGGCTAAGCGTCACCCAGTGAAAGCTCCCTAGTGCTAATTAGAATAAAATGAACCTCAAAATGTTTTGCACTAGTCCATATACAGTGTAGTCCTGAAGGCTTTCATTTTGTCTGGTATAAGACAAGTGGTATAAATCTTGGTGCTGTTTTAAAAGAACAGGGAATGCGCCTGGAAACCTTAGACCAAAACATATAAACATATAAAAGAGAACACTGATTTTATGCATTATCACAGCACACTTTCATGTATAAAAGAAGGAAATGCACTTACAGACAGTAGGATGTAAGCAGGAATGTAACTGGCCTTGCCAAGAGCAGAGGTGATAGATACTAGGGCCAGCGGTACTACTAGATAGTCCACCATCCTCTGCAGTAGCAGCTGGCTTAGCATCCAAACCCATCAGCACATGAGAGATGCGGGAGGTATTGACAGCTTTCACCAGTCAGTGTGTGTTACCAGGCATTGTTATGAGTTTTTAACATGCTTTGTATTTGATGTCCGTGTGCATCATAATGCATATCCACACATATTGCTGTTAATTGGGATGTTAACGTGCTTCAACCTGTTTCCTAATGAATGCACTGGTATGCATTTTAATGTCAGAGAATGTAAAAGACACATCAAACCGTTGTCAACAGAACAATTGCACCATTGAAAGATTTCACCTGTATTCCTGACCCAATAAAAACTCAACATTTTTAGATTTTCTTTTACTTTCAGTCCCAGTAACAATGACCGTCAGGACAGACAGAGACAATACATTTCCCTAGAGGTGGCTCAGACTGCAATAAAAAAACTGACAGTGGATATACTATCTGCCAAACTCTCTACAAAGTGAAATAAATATTTCTTGGCTTTAGAAAAACGTTAAGGAATCTTTTTCTCCTTCCATAGAAAAACTCCTTTCAATCTAAGACAAGTCTAACGTCTATGCTAATTGCAACTTCAGCTTCACTGCTTACATGCTTCACATGACTTTTTCCAAATTTCAGAAAGAAGAATTGCTCGCTGTTGGATTGTGTTGTGTAACAAGTTTTGAACCTGCCGTGCTAATTATTGACTCTTTCTGTTTTGTTGCTGTACAATTTACAGAAGAGCTTTCTAATCAGATTTCTGCACATGATAATTAAGATGTACATCTGGCATTGAAATATTCAAGATGCTTGAGCTGGCCACATGCTTTCCCCCTAGGATGAGACAAAAACAAATGGCAAATGCTATTAAATTACCCTATTACTACCAAACTGAATCTGCGCCTGTATTCAGTTATTCCACATTATAGTGCACATAGCTCCTAATTATGCTTCACTAATCATTATCTTTTGTTGTTATTGAAAGTTAAAGCAAACCAGAAACAAAACTGAAATAGCAACCGACTCCAAAGCATTGTAAATATGTATACTTTCACCAACTAAGAGACAAGTGTTTCCCATGAGAGTAAAACAATCGGCTATATACATTCAACAGCCACTGTATTTGTGGCTGGTATTTTCTTAAAGTCTTGCTCTAGCTTTATAAAAAAAAAAAAATGTTGTCCTGTGCAATAAAATGGCAGCCCATGGCATTAGGGACCTGCCCCCTGGGAAGGAATGGGGAAGGGTGTGTCATGGAATTGCCCTGGGCTCAAAGAAGAATGCGCATTCAAGATCAGCCCGCTGCTGGGTCAAGATTAGGAAGCAGAGGACCTACGACATCACATGATTGGACCAAAACACCTAGAAAATAAAAGGTATGTATATTAAAATAATAACTATGGGGTAATGGTGGAGCTCCAAGGGCAATGAGGGCAGGGAACTAAAATTGAACTTTCAAATGTCAATAGCAGTATCTCTATGTAGCTGTATTGTTGAAAAAAATATAATTATAACAATACTTTTGTTTTGTAGCGTAGGACAATATTAATTAACCCTCATAACATTAGGAGGTTAGGCCACACCCCTTGTCAGCTATAAAAATGTGTGCCAGTTAGCATTTTGATATGCAAATGTTTAACCTTCTAGTTCTAAATATATTGGCATGGTCACAACTTGGTCAATGTGCTGTGTCACATGCATTAATTATTTCTCTAAAGCAAACAGCCAAAGCAGACTAAACAGCCAATGTTACTGATTTTCCCATTTCAACATTTTATCAAAAGTCAACATCTAAGCCTTCATCTTCATTTTTAAAAACTCCCCCTGGCTGCTGATGTATGCAGAGGTGTCTTTACATGCAGGTTGTGATTGAAAGCCTAGTTTCTATGCTTTTCTATGTTGCGTGAGAGGCAAGATGACGTCACCCATTGGGATAATAATGGGAGTTTTTGGGGGACAGGCAGGACAAAGAATATATCGCTGAATACATAAAATTTAGAAAAGGGACATCACAACATATCATGATTTATCACCTATATTTGTCTCTTCACTGATGTTAAAGGAGAACTATGAGATGACTGATTTCCACTCACCTCATAGTTCTAGCCGACCTGTGACAATGATACTGTCACAGGTCGGCTCAGTAGATCGGCAGGTGAGCAAACAGATACCGGCGTTCGCTCACCTCTCGATCCTGTCACAGCTCTCTGCCGTGACGGGAGGGGCTGGATTCCCCCCTCCCCGCTCCGATCCGCCTGCGCTGACTGGTGGAACGGACGGGGGAGGGGGCGGGTACAGCTGGCTCTGCCTCTAGATAGGCAGAGCCAGCTGTCACTCACGCAGCTGGGCGGATCTCGACATCGTTGTCGGGATCCGCTCCGGGTGCGGCGTCTCAGTATACCGCGAGCTGTAGCTCGCGGTATACTGAGCTTAGGGTGACGGGAGGACGCTAGTTTGTGTCCTCCCGTTACCCTAAGGAGAACTATGGGGAAAAACCCTGACCCCATAGTTCTCCTTTAACTTGGCTACAACATGAGCTGGGCCAAATTAATCACAAACACATGAGGCTTTCAATTTAATTACTTAATCAATTTGATCTAATTTGCTTAACTCAACTATTGGAGAGCATATAAATGGCAGCAACAGTGGTAATTTTCTATGTGGTACTCGTGAGGAATGCATCAGAGGTTTGCTATGAGGTATTTACTTGACCCATTATTTAATTTCCGTGATTTTCTATCATGGCACTTTAATACACATTCACTCAGTAATATCTGGCACTTCAGCACTTGCACTTTTATGATCATGGCTTTTCATGTAACTTTTGAGATTACAATATCTATGTTTACTTTATGCACATGTATTAATGTATTTTCCTTGTTACAAATACATTTTCACTTCTTACATTATATCTACCATGCACACACTAGTTTAATACCTAATTGAGTTTAATAATTAGTAAAACAAGTTTAATAATTAGTTATTAACTTTACTGACTCATATTTACTTTTATATACATCTTTTAGTTGTGTTTTTTCACGACCAATCCCCTCTTCTTGCTGCCTTCGCTTCCTGGTGCTGCGATTTGCCCTCCTGACATGACTCCCATGCATGACTGCATCCATCTGAAGCAGGAAGATTATATTTGATATGGTTGGTTCCTTCTTTTCTTCACATAGTGGTGTCGTTTGATAATCTATGTGGATTCCTCTGTGTAAGTTTGCAAATATCTATGGATATAACAACTTAGATATACATATGTATGTCTGTCCTTTATACAAAATGCAGTCTCTGAGTTACTTTACCTGGCTTCCTTCTCATTTAGGACAAATACATCCCCCTAAAGAAGCCCAGTAGGGCGAAACATGTTGGGGCTCTCCGAATGAGTTATCCACTATGTTTTACAAAAAACAGTAATTATGCTATGGAACTGGTATGACACCAATAATTGCATGTGGAATAATTATGTTTTTCGAATATGTTTTTTAAAGAAAATTACCTTTTTATAATCATGTGATGTTAATAAAAATTTCTATAATTTTTATTAACAGAGAGTTTATAGTATTTCTTAAAAGCCCCTCCCCTTTTCGGTACTAGCATACCCTAAGGTGGAAAATATTCAACACAGTTAACAATTGCTATTTAGGGTGTGAAATCTTGCTTTCTTACTTCCTCTGTTTAATACACACCCACTAAAATGTATCTACATGTATAAAAGATGCTGGTGGGAGGAGGGTGGGGCCAAGTGCAAATACAGATTTTAGAAAAAGTCAGTGTCGGGGGTTACAGCAGCAAACTGGGATTATGTTGATTGCATGTTAGAGTAAAGAATCACTTTAATCCCCCAAATATATATTATTTTTGCAAAAACAAAAAAACACCCTATATATAATATCCTGTTTATTTTCAACCACTCATTTAAAGGAACATCAGGTAGTAGTGATGACTGAACCCCAATTTGCAGCCTTCTTCACAGTTGGGATTAACAACTGCAGACCGCTAGCATTAAAGCCTATCTCCAGGAACAAACAACTATCCCAGCACTGCAAGGGGCAACTGCTCATGTGTGCCTCAGGGACCTGCGTGAAGGACTTTTGCTTACCTGATCCCGACTCCTGCAGACTCCAAAACTTCCACCCACAGTCCTGTCCCCCCCTCTGCTGTTAGAGATCCACTGAGTTCATCACCTACAATGCAGGGCCCATAGCCGAGGACAGCAAGGGATAGTCTACAAGCTGGAGCACAGGAGGGAGCGGGGATCAAGGAATTAAAAGTCCCTTACACAGGTTCCTTAGACATAAATGAGCAGTTAACCCTTGCAGTGCGTGTGTAGTCCCACTCTAGGTGGAGCTTTTTTCCCCTAGAGATAGGTTTTAAGTAACTTTTTCATGTTGTACTAGTGTTAAAAGGCTAAACAGCATTATATAGTGCAGTCATTGCATTTGAATTGATGAGATCATCACTTAAGCCAAATCTAGCTAGAACAACAGCTGAGTTATGGCATTAAAAGAAGAAAGAACCTCACATTTTAATAGCCATAGAATAAAACTTGTCTTTCTAATGCTTCTCTGACTTTTAGCTACGGGGAATTAATCTGAATTAGGTATGCAGTATTCATTTCAGATGGTATATTCCTTGTAAATCATTGAGGCGCTGCTTCTATACCTCATGGGAAGTGGTGCAGAATGGAGCAATAATGTTATTAATGTAACATAATAAAATACATACACCACAAGACAGAGGGGAAGAGAATATTGAAGCATGCAGAGACACTTATAGAGCTATATTAATAGTTTACTGTAACAGCTGTAATTTTTAGGGGTGAAAAAAGCTGAAATTATCCCATTATGATGTTAATGTTGCTATTTTTGAATGAACAAGAAATATCTTTATTAAGCGGCGCCTTAGATATATATACACATGGATGCTCTTAATGTAAAATGTATTTTTATTTCCAATGTTTAAAGGGTAAGCATACTTTTACAAAATGTAAGGGGCCCAGATATAGTTACATTACAGCAAATGACTAAACATCGTTTTATCTCTTTTATGGCAAGAAGGAGCCATTGTGCAACTTTCAGCCTGTACAAGCTCTGTATTTGTATATGCTATGGCTTAAGCCAGCACTTGCACCTGGAGTCATTAGTCTTTAGATAAGATACCGACCTTCTCTGTGTCAGGTCACCCAAAAAGCTTCAAATGTTTGTTAGGGCAATTAAAAAAAAATATTCTGTACATCTCTGCCATACATGCGCATTTCTTAATGTTTTTTATTCATTTTAAAAGCTCCAAAACAAGAATAACCATGGATCTCCCTGAAATCTAGCACGCTCCTAACTTCCTAGTTGATCTGAGAACACATTGCCTTTTCTGCTCCAAAATCCCAATCATCATTGTCAGCCCTGCCTGCTGTACTACAGTACTTTACCTTTTCCTCACCCTTCTCTGTCATGCATATAATTACCTTTTCCTCTCCACCCCTCTCCACATGCATATAATTATGTCTTTCCCAGCAAAACAGTGCTGCTGCCTTTACTTCCAAAAGCCAGTCCATACACTTTTGTAGAAAAAAGGCTCTTGGGAGATATCGTTCTGGAGGGGTGCCTACGTCAATAGGAACTTTGCTCAAAAAAGCTGCACCTGCAAAAATTTAGAAACCTGTTAATAAGATCACAAGGAGTAATGGAAGCTGTGTCTCATTAGAGGAATAAGCTAAAAGAAAAGAAAATTAATGATGGAACATGATCAAGGGGAAGGCTTGAATCATGCCTACACACATACTTTAAGCTTTCATACTTTAAAGTGACTTTAAACTCAGAATTTGAGTCTTAAAAATGCTTTGTATTTTATGGGGTTTTTTTTTAGCCAAGCTACAGTTGCAATCATAGCTAGCATTCATTGTCCACATTGGTAAATGCTCTCCACCTATCTTCTGTCTAAGTGTATGGACAACAGGAGTGATTTTCGTCTCACTTTCACTACTAGATATTCTGCAATCCCATAAATAAAAGATTACTTGAATATCTTGAAATACATTTTTGCAAAGGGTAGTCAGCTGTGTAAGGAGAAGTTGCTAAGATAGACAATATAATTCCTTCAGTAAGCAACATGAGGGAATATATAAAGCATTTTTATGGAGGCACGAGAACATTCCTGATCATATGCAACAGCTTGACAAAGATTTTACTCCCAACTGCCACTGTCTCCTATGCCCCTCACCTAGAGGATATTGATATAGACATAAATATATTTCCTGTTAAGTGTTCTTTATAGAGTCCAGCCTTTAATAAGGGTTCAAAGCAAAGACTCTTTCAAAGCAAGAGTAATTGGGGATTCACTCCTCAGGTGTTAAATTATTTACAAGCGGAGAATATTAATGCCGGTTTATCATTTTGAACTTGACAGAAGTCCAAAAGGTGAAACAGGTTTATCAGTCATTCCAGTCTACGTGTCAATCAAAGCAATGTCAGCTCCGACGGAATGAATGTTTACGGATTAAAAAGCTGCAAGTTCACAGCTAATGTTCTATCACTGTCTTGTCAAGATCCTGGTGGCACGGATAAGGAAAATAGGTTCGAAACCCTGTCATTGCAGAGTGTTTTCTGTGATGTTTTTCTTTTAAATACAAGAAATTTAACCTCTTGATTTCTGGTGCTATTTTAAAATGGCAGTGAGAAACCCAGGGTATTGAAGTACCATGCCTGGTAACATTCAGGACATAGCATTGTGTATCAGGAACTTTCTGTGTATCTAATGGTCTCTGGTCAGATCTGAAAATGAGGTTAAATCGTATCTAAAGGCAAAACTTTTTTTCTCTATTAATTAGCCTGCACCTGATAGTGACTGAGAGGGGGAGAGAGCTCAGAGCAAGATCCAGGCTGCACTGGATGGACACAGACTGGAGAGTGTCTAACATATCTGGGGAATAAGGTTTGCCAGAACAACTGTATGTATTGGACTGTGGTTTTTGTTAATTTATACTGGAAGCTGGAATAGCCGCTCCAGTAGGACATAGTGAGGGACACTACTGTTTAGTTAGCCTCCTAAGGTGGAGTAGGCCTTTTTATTTGTGTTACTTTTGAGTTCTCCCGGAAATTTGTTTGTTTAAAGGATACTTTTAAGTTGCATGCAATAAAGCTGCATTTATTGCCAATACTGATTAAAGACCAGTGACTTTCCTACAATGGAAAAGGCTTGGGAGTGGAGGGTTAATTTCAAACTGGACCTCCCCTTTAATTTAGCTGGATGACAGATCCTTCTCATCTATAGAGTCCATAAAACTAGTATATTTTGGATTCTGTAAAACTGGTTGTTGTATAATTTAATTTGTCTTTTATTTTTTTCCAGCTCCCTATCAGATCATAAGCTCTAAGCAGGACCCTTGCACCGCTTGTATCCTGTTTTGTTCTATATTATTAGTAATGTTTGTATGTTTTCTGTACACCCTATTGTAGAGCTCTACAGAAAATGATAGCATCATATACATAAAATGTAACCCCAGAAAAATCAAAAAGTATCGTTTCACATTTAGTGCTGTTTAGGATAAAAGTATAGTATATAAAGCTAGTGAAGACATTTTGAAAATTCAAGAATGAAAAGTAATTACTCATATGGTTACTTTGAGTTTCACAGCCCCCAACGCTCATAGCGGTGTCATTTTTTTTTTGGGGGGGTGGGGAATCCTAGGGTTAAGTAACAGGTATTTTTACGTTTCTGGCTGTGGGAAATATGTAAGTGACAATCATCATGGCTCCTTTTTCAAAACAAGTCATGGGCTAGCTAATACTTTAATGTAACAACATAGAGCTAGCATTTTTAATAGATGTGGCTAGGGTATTTTTGAAGAACCTATTTAAAAAGAATGCTTCAATTTGTTTTTATAAATTACTGTTACTTTTTAATAGCAAAGGAAATAAAACCTTCATATTCAAATAAAATACCAAATGTAAACTCAGTTATTTTCCAGTTTAAATAATGAGGCATTTTTTACTTGTTCACTCTTGAAAAGAGAAGACTGAGAGGGGACATTATATTAATATACAAATTGTTTAATGGTGATGGGATAAATAGAAATAAACTGTTTAATGTTAGTTTAGTCAAGAAAACAAGAGGCCACCATCTGAAACTGGAAGAGAAAAGTTTTAATCTTAAACTGCGCCGTGGATTCTTTACTGTGAGAGCTGTAAAATTGTGGAACTCCCTTCCACAGGCAGTGGTTTCAGCTGAGAGTATGGAATCATTCAAGACCCATCTAGATACTTTTCCTCAATGAGCAAAACATACAGAGGTACAGGTAATTTTAGTAACTCAAACACTTACAACCACAGAGGTTGAACTCGACAGACTGTCTCTTTATTCAACTTTAACAATTATGTAACAACTATGTTACCTTAAGTATCCATTGGATCATGATTCAAACTCTTTTTTTACGTGTTTTATGATTCCATAACCATCTTTCAATATGCACTTTCTTTAGTAGGCCTGGGACAAATGCTTACCTGATGGGTATAAATGTGTCTTTGGGCTATTACAAGTTTGAAGGCTTCTTTGTCTTAAAGAGGAACTTTACCTATATCTTCAAAATAACAACAAAGGTACCTTTAGACATGTTTAGTAATGACAATCTACAAACACATACTTCTAGATAATTGCCCACTTTTTATTTTTTGCAAACCTTATTTTTATTTTCTTTCCCAGTGTTCTGACAGTGGCCATTTTAAATAAGGGTGGGTTACTAGATCTCTTTTTACTTCCTGGAATGTTGGCCCATGTGACTAGGACATGTGACCATGCACATCATCTCAGGGGAGGAAAATGCCTTTCCCTGAGATCTCGTGAGATTGCAGATGAGATTTAAAAGCAAGGCTCTGCTGATGTAACCTTCCCAGGATGCAATGCATGGGCACAATTACATAATTTGTGCCAAAGTGGACCAGGAAGTGGGAAAAAAATTGTAAGTAAAATAAAAATATGTATGTTTGACTAATGAATGTAAGATGATTTCATATCAGCATGCAGAGCTGCATGCTAATGTGATGTTTAGTGAAAGGGGGTAAAGGTCCACATATTTCACATTTACTAGCTATTAGAACTAATGACAGCTTACATATATCTAGCTCTTAAATGCGAAGGCTTCATAAAGATTATAGCATCACAAAGTCAAACATCACTGGGCTAAGCAAAGATTAGTTATGCACTCAATGGAAAGGTAATAAATAAAATGGAATGGATGTTTGGATGTGAAAGAGTTGTCAGCAATGTTTAGTGGAACTGAAAGGAAGAAAGAACAAACGGCAAAGACTGGAGTAAGGTAAATTCTGAATTCAGGTGATGCATTATTTCTTCCCTCATCAGAGCTCCACTAAAACCTTCACCTCTGAAAATACAGATATTGGTTTTCTTTTATGACCCAAGCATTCTACAATACTATGTCCACTAGTAAATGGTCCACTTGTAGTCATCTTCTCTGTAAGCCCTTTTTTATCTGAAAAGTCTGGCCTGCTAGGTCTAAATGAACAGTGCACTCATTAGGTGTACCAGTCTCCTCTAAGACTTCCTCTAGGACTAAGGTTTCATTGGTACATGCCACTTACTGTTGAATGTTCCAGTAAGCTTGTCAAGGTTAGAACATCAATCAGACTATGAATTATAATTTTTCTGTGGGTTAGAGTGCAGTGTTGTTAAATGTTTGGATGCCTATGTTCTTGAAAGCGCCACAAGAAGTAAAAGAACAGTAAATAGCAATGTACATTGGCCTTGCTCAGCTGTCCTATTGTTCTGAGGAATAAAAGCAAATAGAAAAAGGTTTTAGAAAACCTATTAGGTTTGTGAATCCCCTTTGGAGTAGTCCAGAGCAAACACAAGAACCTCTTCAGCCATCAGCATTCAGACTGGGGTCATCTTGTGTTTAGAAAAAAAAAGTACTGCGGGGAAATCTCTTGACTGAAAGTAGAAATATCAACAAAGACTGATTTTTAATTTTTTTAATTTTATCTTTCAATGGTCTATTCATTGTTATCTTGTTATATTTGACTGGGGTTCTGCTTTAAGGATAAATTGTTTCACAGTGCTTGCAACTACAGAGGTCACCTTTTAAAGCTTATTTCTTGCTTGTTAGGAATATGTCGATATATAAGTGCCCGTAAACTGTTCACAGTTCTGCTTTTAAAATGTTAAGTAATAAAATTATATTTCTAGGTTCTTGTTTACTTCTGTCTAAGTACTAACACAGCCACATTGTGAAATTATAGTGGTAGTAGAGATTTTGAGGGATCAATAGACAGAGAAGTCAACGCAGAAGAGGGTTCTTGATTTGGAAAATCTATGACACTATGCATTTTTATGTGGAATCAAATCATGATAACTAGACAAACTGAGAAACAAGTAAATCTGTTGTAGGTATGTGGACTCAGATTGGTCCATCTTTCAAATTCTGAGCTAGAAAAAAGATTTACAGCTAAGAAGATTTTCTCCTCTCAGTCAGCCATAAATAAGAAAAACAAAATACATGCAAAAAATTAAATCCTTTTCAAACATTCCATTTCTAAATATTTACAGGGATTAACATGCATGAGTATTGCCAGAGTGCTTTTTCTGCCAAAACAAAATGTGCAGATTCATCCACTGCCCTCGCTATAAGATAGAGAGGTACCAACAGTATTCCCTCTGTTCTAATTTGTAGCTGGTGAGGATTTAGGTGTTCAGGAAGTGAACTGGTAAGGGGTCGTTTGGATGTCTTTACCAGTTCACGCAGCAAATTGTTTTGCTGGAAAAACCTATTTGCTAATCCCTACCCATGGGTTTCTCTTTTTTTTATAAACAAACCGAAAAAGAATGCTAATGCACGTACTTTATAGTTACCCCTTGTTCTTCACTAACGTAAACACATTTATATGTGCATATATAGAGAAGATGACAAACATCCTCCCCCTGCTTCCTTTGGATTATTATGGCTACCTCTGTATTTCTTTTTAAAGGGATATAGGACATGGCTACCCAGGATTCTTAACCTAACCTTGCAATAACGTTTCCTTCACAGTGGGCCTGATTCCTTACTAACTTACTAATTGGAGTCCCCCCCCCACACCCACCAATCAAATTTACACTTTCAAGAGGTTGAACTATAATTGGTGGTTTTTGAATAATAATGGGTTGATACATCAGGCCTAACATTACTGTGTAAATTAATCTGTTCAAAAGCTGTGTCCTTTTGCATTCCTATTCCAGAAGAATGAAAAATAATGTTTTTAAGGGGCACTCCACTTTGGAAGAGCCCCGCCCCTTCTTCCTCCCCAAGGATGGTGCACCTATGACAGCCTGGGCTCTGAGAAAGTGAGTTGAATGAAGCTTGGCCATCACTTAACCTGAAAAACTGTTAACATCTATTAACTGAATTAGTTTATTGTGGGGGGAAGCTCTGGGTTGACGCTCAGTATTGCAGCATAAGCTTTTTTTTTATTTTTACATATCCTGGGCTAGAATTTGTATTTTTTAAACTGGGCTTCCACTTTAATATTGCAGCAAAAGCAATTTCATAGAAATCACTCTGCTCATCCCTTATCATTTTGAATACGCTGTGAGATAATCATATTCATTTATAAAAATAAATATTAAAAAAAACAACTCTTAAAAGGCATTTCCCTCTCATTTTGTTCCTGACTAGTATCCTCCTTGTAATGTATAAAACAAAGTCTTTCTACAATGTAAGTTGAGATTGATGAGTGTGACATTAAATTCCCAAAGAACCTTCCATCGATTTGTTACTTAGTCATTTCCTGTTACGCCGGGAACTCAGATCAACAGTTAGCCAATGACTTTTCTGTAGATCGCGCTTGTCCAAATTCTTCTCCCAGACAATTGTGGTTTCAGTGCTCATTATCCGGCCTAGTCACTCACTCGTTGCCGGGCAAAGGCGCCTCGGAAAATTCATGTGTCGGCAAGAGCACGTTGTTACAAATTAGTCTCCTTTCCCATTCCTGGCAAAAGCATTACAAAGTAATCACACCCTGCGCCGAGTGCACTTCCTCTGGGACCAATAAGTGTAAATAAAAAGGGCTGCAAGCTGGCTGATAAGTTGTTGTTCCGCAGATAACGCTCTTTTTTAGCAGTGTGTTTGACCTTTCTCTTTCTATCGCCTAGAGCTTGTCTAAGACCCTCCAGCTCTACTTTTCATCTTAAAATCCTCTGCGGGAAAGAGAAATGTGTGACTTTTGAAGAGACACTTAACCAGGCCTCTATTTTACGCTCACACTTTTGTGATTGCTACATCGGTACCTGTTGTATCATACGATTTTCATGAAATTACATTTGCGCTGCCAAAAATAGATCAGCTTTGATGTAAAATGCTCATTCGTAAATGGAAATCAATTCGGCAGGTTCTAGCCTAAGATTCCAGACTAGTTTGCGTTTTCCAGTAACAGCGGTTTATTAACAAAATGTGTCATGTTGCTAAACGTATCTTGTCAGTGATTTTATTTCTTTTAAAACCTTAATTGGAGCAATTCTGCAACTCTGGCGATTTTTAACTAAAGTTGATGTAAACCCTAACTGAATGACATTTCGTTTCCTAAAGCACAGTGTGTTATAACACACAGGTCACTATGTCGCCCTGAAGAAGGGGACCTGCGTGGCCCCCGAAACATTGGCTTTATGACACAAGTGACATGGTGTGACTTAAATAAATACGATAATAGTTCACACTTTCATCCTGTCCGGTGCTGGTGATTTTCTGCTTTGTGATCTGGAGGTAAACGGCACCATCCGTGTTATCACTGCGAGGACCTCAAAAAGTATTAAGAGGTCCACATGCTATATGACTCATCACTATGTTATAAACCACTGACTTTTTTCCTTCTCACATGGGCAGTACAGAGATTTTAGTGGTTTAGGTTTACATACAGTATACTTTAAAGATTCACTCCAGTCAGTTAATAATGTGAGACTCCAGGCAAAGAGTTAAAATGCTGATTTTATAAGCTATAAGTTTATAAGTTCAATATGCCAAAGGATATGTCATGTTGGAAAGCCACCTCTGCTAGTTTATGAAATCACTCTTTTGCTTCCTGGTTCAGCTTTACTTCTTCCTACACCTTTTCCTTTTTCAAGTAACAGATATAATGATGTATATTGAGGGTAGGTTCACAATGGTGTGCTGTGAGAATTGCATTCATTCTTAATGGCACCCCAATGCACCTTGCAAATGCACCTGCGTCTGGTACATTATGCAACAATAGGCTGCCTTAAACATGTTATGTTGCGTGTTAATCTGCATGAGTTAAGTCCGCAAAAGTCTGAATCTTGCCTTACTGTTCAATAAGATGGGTGACGTAGGAAGATGAATCTGTTAATGAACAGGTAAAGGGCTTTTTTGCAGATACCACTATCCACTCTTCCCTGGAAACTGCAGTGTTAACCCAACAGCACGTCTACATTTGATGTGCCATTCATAAAATACAGACCGCAGTGTGCCTCATGCAGTTCTCTATGCTTTAAAGAGAACTGTTTGAGGCTGTCACATGACTTAAAAAGATCACTTGACTGGGTTCTCCATCCAATACAATACACATTTGTAAAGCACAATGCTTTGGTTTGTAAATGTGCAGTGTTTTGTTTTTTTTAAAGCAAAACTATTAAAAGATATAGAAGACACAAATTAATGCAAGTCTATATTCATTAATACATCATTAGATGTATTTTGGTTCTAAATGGAAGCAATGTACATACCTGAATTTGACCTAGTATTAGCCTCTTGCAGTCCCTGTACAGCAAAGCTCGGGGTGAAAGAGGAAAAAGCAGCACAAGGAACTGCTTTTGTATACCAAGCAGCATTCTGATAGCAGGTTAAAGCAGAGTGACAGAGAGATGAGCTCATCACTGTGTTGCTTCTCCTTGTGTGTGTTCATGACAGCCTGGGCTCAGAAAAAGTGGGCTGAATGAAGTGGGACATTATTTGAAGTGGAAGACTGAGGACATCTGGTGGTGCAAAAGTACTGTGAGGGACGAGTCTGGATTGCAGTTGAGGACTGCAGTAAATGCTCCTTTATTTTATAATTTAACGGGCTATTTTTTTTTTTTTTTGCTGGAGTCCCACTTAACATATTAAAAATGTTAATCACCCAAGTTGATGTTTGCATGCAACTAATGATAACACGCCCCATTACACTCCAGCAGATAATACTCTTCTCTAAAGAAAAGTTGTGCAAACATCTGTTTCCCACCAAATGAAAGATCATTTTCCCCCATTTGTAGTTACTTTTTTTAAATACTTACTAAGCAATACAAGATTTTCCTGAACAATATCTTAAAATGCATTCAGCAACTATAAGACTTCATTGTCAGTATAATGTAGCCTGAAACCGCCATAGACACTGTGCTCACACGTATATATCTCAAAATTTAGAAATATTTGGCTTTAAGCGCTTGTTTTTCTTTATGTGTAATGTATTCTGCAATCTGATATATGCTGCTGTCACTATTACACATCCCCAAAAATATATATTTTGCTAAAGAAATCATAACAAGCTTTTTAAAGTTCAGCAGTGACTGTGATATATGTTACAATCGTTGTAATGTCAGAATGTTATTTTGTGCACTATAAAATTTGCTGTGAAGAAGAAATATTGTGAAGGATAGTTTGTAAAAATGTTTAAACTTTACTTTGCATTTTGTCATGAAGACATGCCCATGTAAAAACACGTCATATTGTATTTATTAGGTGAATGACAGTTGTCACAATTACTTTTTTTTGGTATACCTATACATTAAGATCACCCATGGACTGACATTTCCAACAATGGGAGATGAGATCTGCCCTGCCCATTATAATTGTCATCCAGTGTGATCAGACTTGTTTCTGATTACACTTGTGCTTATATTGGTCCATTCTGGCGGAGTAGTCCTTTTTGGCGCTTTTCTGTGTTCATATCAGATCAGAGATATACCACGTACATGAATATTGGGATGTTCTGTAGATTCAAAAAAGTTCTGGTAGTGTGTCAGAAAACCAGAATCCACATTAAGTCCCTCCTTTATGGCGTTGCAATGTAAAATAATTTTCATCTCAAATGTTTTCCTTACATGAGAGTTTTTAAAATTCCCTTTTAGTACTTTAATTTTGAGGTTTTGAATGGAGTGATCCTTCTGGGAGAAGTGATGTCCTACTGGAGTGCAATATTCATCCTCTTTGTGGTTCTTGATAGAGCTCCTGTGTAGGTTCATCCTGAGCTGCAGCTTAAGGCCAGTTTCCCCAATGTAACAACCTTTGTCACATGCTGAACACTGTATCATGTACACCACGTTAGCAGATGTGCATGAGTATGACCCCTTAATGGTGTACGCTTTGTTATTGTGACTCGCTGTATTTCTGTCACATATATGTTGGCAAAGTTTGCAGCGGGGTTTATTGCATTGTACTGTGCCATTCTGTGTAAACGCCTGTTCTGGGGTCAGCTTACTGCGTACCAATTTTCTTCTCAGGTTCAGTGGTTGCTTGAAAGCCAGTATTTAATTGAAAACATTCTAAAGCCCCTAGTTATCAACACTGGGAGTTTTATACAAGACACCACAGATTTCCTGAACAAACTGAGCCTAATCACCAACCTACCTGCTAATACTATACTTGTCACCATGGATGTGGAATCTTTCTACAGTAACATCCCTCATAAAGATGGTATTGAGGCCTGCACGAAATTCCTCTCCTATAATTTCAGACAAAAATATGATAGTGAAACCATACACATACTGCCTGGCCAAAAAGAAGTCACCACCTGGATTTAGCTAAACAGGTAGATGAGAGCCTTCCATGGGATAATTAGTCTAGGTTCAACAACGTTATGTCAGCCAAAAAATAAGGTCATCTGCCTACCTGAATATACTGAATGACCAGGTTTTTCTATAAATAAATTTTTTCCTTCCTGATGGCACGGCCATATTCCAAGATGACAATGCCAGGATTCTTCGGGCTCAAATTATGAAAAAATGATTCAGGGAGCATGAGACATCATTTTCACACATGGACTGGCCACTACAGTCCAGACCTCTACTCTTAAGGCTACTAAATTTAAACATGTTTACATTGGAGGTGAGGAGATTAAGGGGGATATGATTTCCATGTACAAAATGTTTAATGGTGGTAGCAACATTAGCGATAAACTGTTTAAAATTAACTCCATTACAAAAACTAGAGGCCATCACCTAAAATTGGTGGAAAAAAAATTCTAGCACAAGGGGTGAAGGGGGTTCTTCACAGTTAGAGCAGTTAGGGTCTGGAACTCACTGCCGCAGGCGGTGATTTCAGCAAAGAATGTGGAATTGTTCAAGAAACTTTTGGACGATTTCTTAAGGGACCGTAAAATACAGGGGTACAAGTAGTACTCCTAAGAATGAGATCCTAATAGGTTGGACTTGATGGACTGATGTCTTTATTCAACCTCAAATACTATGTAACTATGTAACTATGTAACCTCAACCCCATTGAGAATCTTTGGGATGTGCTTGAGAAGACTTTACACAGTGGTCCGACTTTTCCATCATCACCACAAGATCTTGGTGAAAATTTTATGCAACTCTGGATGGAAATAAATGTGACGTTGCATAAGCTTATTGAAACAGCTAATGCATGTTATAATCAAAGCTAAAGGCGTTTCTACAAAATATTAGATATTTTTTTTGTCCAGTGTATTTTAAAGATTATGTTTATTCACATGTTTAACAAATAACATACAAAAAGAGCAGTAGAAAACAACAGTTGGCACAGTCCTCCCAACTCAAGTTAAGTACAGTATGTGTCCCAAAGTGCACAATTCAAGCATACGACCATTTGCAAAAGTTATGATGGTCCATAATTATGGTCCATCTCCACCATGGGCTCAGGAGGGAGAACACTACATAAAGGCCATAGAAACTGCATGGGCAGGAGAACTGCAAAGTCCAAGAAGAAAATCAAAAGTTAGCAGAAAAAAGAGAAAACAAAAATATTTTAATTATCTGTATCCTGGTTGTAGGTTTCTGCTTGCTTCCTATCTAGTGACAGGGATGGAATCTCCCCATGGGGACACAGAACAGCAAAGTAACAAATCTTACATTTTTCCCCTGAAGATGCACTTACAAATTATTGATAAAATGCTCTTAGTTTCCTTCTTTGGAAAAAAAAATCTCCTGTTTATTTTATTTTTTAACTGAACTTTTTATTTTTTTATAAGAAGCATACTTCCCACCACTAGCTGGGCCTACTAGACAACCACAGCTGGTATGTGGGCATGTGTCCCCATGGCTCAAGGTCTAATGGTGTACCAGAAAAAGGGGCCCTCTTCTCAAAGCATAGGTACCCTGTGCTGATGGACTCTGAGGCACCTCCGGTGCTCAAGATGGGTGCAGGTGGGCCTATGATCTACAGGTTTAAAGCTGCCGGTGTTTGGAGCTGTTAGTGGACATACCCCATCAGTGGGTATGTTGTTGGAGTCTCTTGCCATTTTGGTCAAAAGATGAACCATGTCCACTAAGTACCAACTCTTTTTCACATCTGAAGCATTCCCCTCGGGCCAGTAGAAAGTAAAGAGTTCATTGGCCATTGTTACAGTAACTATTTGCAACCTGTGCATTTGTGACCAGCCTGACTCGAGTGATGTGTAATATTAAAACTGAATTAAATGATGTCCTGCACTATCTAGTGCACGTTGGCTTTTTGTCCTTTAGTTTACTGTTGGATCTTGTTCTAGGTTTACAAAGTTTCCAGTGTTTTCAGAGGATGGTAAAATGTGTGATACTGCATGTTAAATATGTATGTATGTACGTACGTTACCATATGGCACTTATGTGAATGGTCCCTTGATCCTGCCCTTCTAATGTACACAATGTTTCTTATATTTATATATACTTATATCAATCACGCATACTGATCTAATAATAATATACTGTACATTTTGTTTTAATTTCACTTCTTGTGTATATTTTAGTTAACATTCACTATATCAGGTCTGGCATTTTTTGTGGGGCAAGGATGGGCAACTGCCCAGGGCCCCCAATATCCTGCAAACCCTCTGCTTGTTGCCCATCCTATATTGAACATAATTTTCCACGTATATTAAAATCTGCTTTGGTAGACATTTTTTTTTTTTGCCCATGGCATATTATTTTAATATATAGGCCACCAGATATATTGTTGCCCAGGGCCCCATTTTGTCTGTGTCCGGTCCTGAGTATTTCTTGTTATCACTCTGCCGTATCCCGACATCACTGTTTTCCCTTCTATCTCCTGTTCATTATTAGCTGGTACCTGGGGAAGGTAGTCAGGGTATGTACCCATTACTGAGATTACTGTGTATTTTATCACACACCAGATGGCATTATAATACTTCTAGACATATGTACAATTTTACAGTAGAAAAGTCTGTACATTTTTCATGCTTCATGTTGTGATGCGTTCTTAAGATACATCCAGGCCTTTATCTGAATGGTCCGGTCAAGTGATCACATCTAATAAAAATGTATGGAATTGCAATATAAGTGCACACATGATCCCATAAAGCATTGGGAACACTTAGGAACCTGCATGCTGAGAGCCAAGCTGTGTTTTTTTTAATATATGAAATGCATGTAACTTAACCGCATGGAAAACATTGATTGCATTTGTAAAAATAAATGCTTACATTAAATGTTTGTGCTAATATTGTAAGGATAGTAAAAAAGATGAGAACTGACTTGGCACTGCTGGTAGTTCTTTCCATTTTGTATGAGGGCTGTTCAGTAATTGCCCAATTTCCTAATACATGAATTAATATTTACATACATACATAAATGAAAGTGTATGTCAAAAACAAACCTTGTGATTCAAGTTTTAAATTAGGATTAGAATTTCAGTAGGGTTTTACTGCTGTCTGGGGCTTAGCTAGTTACTAGTGATGAGCCAAATACCCCCATGTTCAGTTCGAATTCAAACATAGAAAAGGTTTGAATTCGAACTCAATGCAAATCTATGGGGGTAGAACATTGAAAATCAAATGTCCCCATTTTGAAGCCTTATATTCAATTTATTGGCCATAAAAGGTGTCTGTGGGTCCGGGTGCTTCCCTGCGGGACACGAATCAATGAAAAAAAAACGTATAAAAAGTACAGTTTTTAAAGGAGCAGTGATTTTAACATTACTTAAAGTCGTTCGGCGGCATTCGGCTATTCACTCAGTGCTGTTCGGCATCTATAAGAATAGGCCGAACAGCAGCGAGTAGCCTGCCAGAGCTTCGGCTCAGCCGATCCAGATGTTGGATCGGCTGCGTCAAACTCATTCTGCACTTCGGGTCGGCCGAACATGCTGAGCCTGTTTGGCCGACCCGAAGCCAGCCGCACTCACAAGCCAGGTCACAATTGTTAGACCTCTAAAGAGTTGGAGAGTGGTGAGAACCTGAATATATTTAAACTGCTGACTTTCTAGTAGAAGTTATTTGGGTGGCTATGAAGCCATCTGATCACTTTTAAATGCTCACAAACGAGTCAGCCCCAATTGTGTCTTAGGCTTACCTGTCCTTCCTTAGTGTGAGGATGGAGAGTGGCAGGAGATCAGCAAACATCTTCTCTCCCCTGTGCAGCAGGACCCTGGAAGTGCTCATCTCTGAGCGCTTCTGAGTTCAGGATTGTCAATCCTCAGCCATCTGGGGTGCAGGGGTGACATAAGTGGTCTAACAGACCCCTGATGTCTCCTTAAAGAGAAGTTTATAAAAAAAATAAATAGAAAAATGTAAAAGATCCCCAGCCCCAGAAACACACAAAAGGTATTGGGTGCACACTTGTAGGAAAATGTTGATTGTACCACATGTTAGGTATCTCCGTAGTGCAGTACGTATTGCACTACTAACAGTAGTGCAATTATCATGTGACATAATAAATTGCAACTGCTGCCATATGATTGTGCAATGTACTCCGGTCTCAGACAATATATGGTTTTGGGGTTTAAGTAGTCTTCAGGACTAAAGTGTGCAGTTTAATTGAGATTAGAGAGAGAGAGAGGGGGGTAAAAAGGTGGGAGAGAGAGAAAGGAGAGAGGGAGAGGAAGGGAGGTATAAAGGGGAGAGAGAGATAGAGAGAAAGGGGAGAGAGAAAGAGAGAGAGAGGGAGATAGAAAGGGGAGAGAGAGGGAGAGGCAGTGAGGTAGAAAGGGGAGAGAAAGGAGAGAGGGAGGGGAAAGGGGAGAGAGAGAGAGAAAGGGGAGAGAGAGAGAAAGAAAGAGGGCGATAGAAAGGGGACAGAAAGAGAAAGGGGGAGGGAGATAGAAAGGGGAGAGAGAGGGAGAGGCAGTGAGGTAGAAAGGGGAGAGAAAGGAGAGAGGGAGGGGAAAGGGGAGAGAGAGAGAGAAAGGGGAGAGAGAAAGAGAGAGAGAGGGAGATAGAAAGGGGAGAGAGAGGGAGAGGCAGTGAGGTAGAAAGGGGAGAGAAAGGAGAGAGGGAGGGGAAAGGGGAGAGAGAGAGAGAAAGGGGAGAGAGAGAGAAAGAAAGAGGGCGATAGAAAGGGGACAGAAAGAGAAAGGGGGAGGGAGATAGAAAGGGGAGAGAGAGGGAAAGGGAGCTAGAAAGGGGAGAGAGAGGAAGAGGCAGTGAGGTAGAAAGGGGAGGGAGAGAGAGAAAGGGGGGAGAGAGAGAGAGAAAGATAGAGGGAGGGCGATAGAAAGGGGACAGAAAGAGAAAGGGGGAGGGAGATAGAAAGGGGAGAGAGAGAGAAAGGGGGGGGGGAGATAGAAAGGGGAGAGAGAGAGAGAAAGGAGAGGGAGGGAGAAAGAAAGGGGAAAGAAAGAGAAAGGAGGGAGGGAGATAGAAAGGGGAGAGAGAGGGAGAGGCAGTGAGATAGAAAGGGGAGAGAAAGGAGAGAGGGAGGGGAAAGGAGATAGAAAGGGGAGAGAGAGAGAAAGGGGAGAGAGAGAGAAAGATATAGGGAGGGCGATAGAAAGGGGACAGAAAGAGAAAGGGGGAGGGAGATAGAAAGGGAGAGAGAGAGAGGAGGGAGGGAGAGAGAAAGGGAGAGAGAGAGAGGAGGGAGGGAGATAGAAAGGGAGAGAGAGAGAGGAGGGAGGGAGATAGAAAGGGGAAAGAAAGAGAAAGGAGGGAGGGAGATAGAAAGGGGAGAGAGAGGGAAAGGGAAGAGAGAGGGAGAGGCAGGGAGATAGAAAAGGGAAAGAGAGAGAAAGGAGTGGGAGGGAGATAGAAAAGGGAAAGGGGAGAGGGGGGGGACTAATGGAATAAGAGCAGGTCCAGTATAGTTGAAAATAGCGTTGGTAACCCTGAAGCCATTTATAACCCATTGAACACTTACGCCCATCTTTATTTCCCCTTCCATCAATGTATTTCGACAAAATGGTGAGATTGCGCAGGAATCTTCAACATTTTGACAAAATGTATTAGATATACGAACTCTAAATGTTGCTCATGCTAGGGGGCAATTGCATTGTGGGAGATGGGTTTTTTTTTTTTATTCAGAGCACATGCTGAAGTTGGTTGGCTGCAGGGAGGAATGACTAATTGTAAAATGGCACCTGGTCCTGGCAGGTGGAGCTCGAAAATGCCGTTGTATAGTAATTTGTTTTTTTTTTCTAATAGAGGGTTGACATTTTTCTAAAATTATAATCCCATTGTGTTATGAGACCATTTAGTTAAAAATAGCGCTTTGTAAGATACTTTCAGTAACAGAAATGGAAAGCTCTGGGAGGCAAGTATGCTTCTGAAAAAAGCCTGTCGTACTGGTATCTAGCAAGAAAGCCAGCAGATAGTAAGGTATCATTACAGAGCATTTAGTAGCATATAGTACGCATCTCACAATGAACCATATGGGCTTTCAAATTCTTATAGCATACATTATTTATCAAGCCTAAGGATCCATTTTAACCCCATTACTTTGAAGCTTCCTGTTTTTTTTTCATCTATACTACTTTCCATTTAGGATAATGGATAGTGGCCTGTTGATAAGGGGGCTCTAATGGCTTACTAAGGCTGAGTGTGTGATCTCATCGGACTCATTGGGGAATGAAGCTAGCATCAGCACAACCGCAAAAAGCAATTACAGGAGCCTAGCCATAAATATGCAAGTCTCCTTTAATCGGTATGTTCTATGGCCTACGATCAAAGCGTAACAATAATATTGTTTGCAAATTGCAACGTTAAACTTTTTTTTTATTTGTATTTATCCCAAAGTGGTTTTAATCTAATAGATTATGAACTCTGCCATTAAAACAGGTATAAAGACAAGCTCAATGTGGTGCTGCTTTCTGTGCATCAAAGTAACTGTGATTAAAAGTCAGACATTATCTCTTGTTATTACATCATCTGAATGCAGGAGGTGGCTATATGTTTAAAGAGAACCTGTCATTTAGTAGTAGGCATAAAACTATTGAAGGTAGTTAGGACAGGCACTTAGAGGGTTAGTCACAAACTAGCTGAAGGATCAGCTGTAGTTTCGGATGATCCTTCGGCTAGCTTCGGCCACCGGAGCCCTTCGGTTCAGTCAAACCGAAGGGCTGTTGTACAGGCTATTCACAATAGCCCGTACAGGTATATGCTTCGGCTTGACTGAGCCGAAGTGACACCCGGAGCAGGGCGAATGTCCGGCCAAACGCCTCGCAACTGACAGCTTGGCGGGTCTGCCCAGTTGCAATGACAGGTCAGCATCCCCAGGTTACCTGGGGACGCTGAACTGTCATTAAACAATGACAACTGAGCGGAGACGGCTGTGATGTCATGGCCAGCTCTACCCAGTTGTTGTTCATTGGCCAGGACCTGCTAGGAAACTATAACAGGTCCCGGCCAATAGGAAACAGTTGGGCGGAGCTTGCTGTCACTGCTAGCTCCGCTCCGCCCAATTGTTTTTTTTTATTTGTTTTCACTCATCTTTTTTTTTTTCAATAATCTTTATTTTTCAATAATCCTTATTGTTTTATTTTTTAAAAATCTTTATTTCTTTTTTTAAATCTAATATTTATTTACATTAAAAAAAAACATTTTTCAACTTTTTTTTACAAACTTTTTTCTTTGATTTCCTATTCTGCTCAGTACCACAGATGTATTTTTTCTCACTTCCTGTTGTGTGTACACAACAGACAGTAAAGATAAATGTTTCCAATGGGGCCTTAAAGAGAACAAACTGACAGCTTTAACCCTTCCCTACTCTATTCAAGACTAAAAAAAAGCTTTAGGTATATGTTAAGGTATACCTGTCTAGAGAAATATTGGGGCTGCCATTGTTGACATCCTTCTCAAAATACTACTTGCCTGGGTGCTATTGTGATCTACTGGCTGAAATACGTTCTGAGTCACTCATCTGAGTATGCAGATCAGGAAGCCAGAGTAGAACAGTGTTATAATTATAAGTATAGCCGCCCACATGGCTGTTGGGGGGAAGGTGTCGAAAGGCCATTAAGGCAAATTAAACTGGAAACTCTGTGCACATAGACACATGCTGATTCTGGAAGGTCTCCTGTCAGGAATAACTGACAACAGATGTATAGTTGAAGTCTTCAGGCCAGTCACAGCTTCTTAACTTTTTTAGCTGCTAATAGGGAACATTTTAAACTTCCTGCCTAACTGGGCAACTGTCTTATGATACCCACTTCTACTCTAGTCAACTGGATAGTTTTAGTATCATACTAACAAGCTCACATATCATGCAGAAGGCAACCAGGGGCTGGGAGCAGAGGAAATAAGACACTTTGCACTAACCCATCATGACTGCACGTGGCACATACTTAACCTAAAATGATGCACTCTGAGGAGCATTATTTCTCACTTGGCCACTGAAGGGGAGCTTCCCTTACTTACACCAAAGCATTTTTATCTAGGTCTCCAGTGGAGTGCAGCAACACATTAGCTTATCCTATGAGGCCTCATCTGGCCGTGTGGAGTGCCCAGTGCTTTAGCTTAGCATCTGTTTGTTTTGTACTTTCTTTCGGGCTCCATGTGCTACCTGTACAAGATGAGATACTCTCTCTTGTTCTCTTCAAAGCCTGCAGGCCCAAGACTTAGGGCAGCCTGCAGACATCATTGTTTCAGCCTACAACTCTTCCATGCAACTTCCGACCTGCATCTCAATGCTCTGAGCCTCCCTGAACAAATGCTAGGCTTACACTGCATGTTGACTTCCCATCTGAAAGTTAATTTTGTTATTCTGGGCTCCTGGTGAAACCTTGTGGTGCTCTGAAGAATTAAAAGAAGTGTTCCGTGATTGCTAGGTACCAGCTTCTACATATTTTGTTTTTGAGGTTTAGCATATTGCCAGGGTTACTGTAAAGCAGATCTGTAATTTGCATAATGTGGTAAAAGTAACAGGTTTGTTTTTGACACTCCCCATCCCCAACAGTATATACTTCCCTTTCCTTCACTCCCTTATTGTTCTGTTCAGCACCTGGAGCCAATGGAAATACCCAGTACTTCCAGGTATGGGGAGCAACTGACAGCAGTGGGCCAATCAGGGTTATCACGTCGGAGTGTATAGCCCTATGTGAACTTCAAAGCAAGTGATGTGCAGCTTACATAGGGCTTAGCTTTTACTCCTGGCAGCTAAATGAAGCTGCAGAAGAGTGAAAGGAAGTCAATTATTTGTCTGTGGAGGTCTTCATTCAAGTGAATCTGTTCTTTTGCCCTTCATGGGCAAACCACACATTTGCTTTAACTCTAAAAGGGAAGATGTGATGGTAGGAGTTAAATCATGATCTGATTCACATCTGATAATTTTGTCATATAAATTTGTAGTTCAGCTTTATTAAAAAGAAAAAATAATTGCATGTGAAGAACTATCCTTCAAAAAGCAGATTTTGTATTCAATTGTGTTACTACATTCTTGGCACGATCCAAACCAGTCACATACTGTACTTGTGAGTTTGTTATTGTATATTACTAAACTGCTGCAATTAGCTTGCATTTAACTTGACATTGCTGAATGAAACAGATTTGATTCATACCATTTGGCAGAAATATATTTGGCTTTTCAACACTTCATTTAATTATAATTTTTCAAGTTCTAGTCACTTTTTGTATGAAATCGTGTTGCTTTTTGCAGGTGACTCATATGACTTTCTAAAGGAATACAAATCTTTGGTTATGAGGTTTTTTTTGGCATTTTGGCTTCATAGCTGTGCTGTAATTGGTTTAATAATGTGTCATTATGGCACATTGGCTTTTTCAAAGGTATGGTTCCAGCAAAGATGAAAAACCTGAATCTTTCAAAATACAAAGATTACCTGCTGGGTGACTGTAATTTTTATATTGGCAATCATTATATGATTTTCATGCCAACAGATTGGTAAAGCTGTGCAGTTAGTTTTGTGATACATGTACAATTCCAAGACAGCACAGCTAGGCCATTGACTTCTATTGCAACAACATAGCTTGGTCAAAGACACTGGTCAAAACCCACCCTCAGCTCTCTGATTGGACATTGAAAGAGAAGCAGTACAATGAGAGAGTCATCTTTCTTCTCATTTGCCTCTTGTCAGCATGTTTACTGTGAACAAATATAACCTGAAACTTTAGCTTCTGACAGATTGAAATCAATGTGCTTCAAATTAGGTGCTTTTTTATAAGATGTTAAATAAATCCGCAACAGAAGAATTACATTGGAATTATAGTTTAGCTCTGAGTCCCTAAAGCCATTATTAATTCTTGAGAAACATTTTTTTACCCATGCACATTAACTAGGGCTTTAAAGTGCTAGGGGGTTGTTCACTTAGCTGCCGAAGGCAGCCGAGTGAATAACCGAGCCAAAGTGAACACTCCGGCTCAGTACAGCTGATTTCAGCCGTACATCGGGTAAAATCAGCCGTACATCGGCTGCCTTCGAACATGCTCTGCATGTTCGGCTGAGCTGAAGTGCAGAGAGACTTCGACACTCCGGCAGCTCATTCACTGCCGTTCGCCCTATTCTCATAGGGGCCGAAGGCCGAAGTCAGCTGAGTGAAAAACCGAGCGGAAGTGAACAGAGCAGAACTACGTTCGGCTATTCACTCCGGCTCAGTACAGCTGATTTTCGCCGAAAAAATTGGAAAATAAGAAATACAATTTAAAAAAAATGTTTTAAAGAAAAGACCAACAAACAGCATGTGGTCCCCCTCCAAAACCATACCAGACACTTTAGGTCTGGTAGAAAAGTTAGAATGGATCCCATTAAATCAATGTGCTTCAAATTAGGTGCTTTTTTATAAGATGTTAAATAAATCCGCAACAGAAGAATTACATTGGAATTATAGTTTAGCTCTGAGTCCCTAAAGCCATTATTAATTCTTGAGAAACATTTTTTTACCCATGCACATTAACTAGGGCTTTAAAGTGCTAGGGGGTTGTTCACTTAGCTGCCGAAGGCAGCCGAGTGAATAACCGAGCCAAAGTGAACACTCCGGCTCAGTACAGCTGATTTCAGCCGTACATCGGGTAAAATCAGCCGTACATCGGCTGCCTTCGAACATGCTCTGCATGTTCGGCTGAGCTGAAGTGCAGAGAGACTTCGACACTCCGGCAGCTCATTCACTGCCGTTCGCCCTATTCTCATAGGGGCCGAAGGCCGAAGTCAGCTGAGTGAAAAACCGAGCGGAAGTGAACAGAGCAGAACTACGTTCGGCTATTCACTCCGGCTCAGTACAGCTGATTTCAGCCGAAAAAATTGGAAAATAAGAAATACAATTTTAAAAAAATGTTTTAAAGAAAAGACCAACAAACAGCATGTGGTCCCCCTCCAAAACCATACCAGACACTTTAGGTCTGGTAGAAAAGTTAGAATGGATCCCATTTGAAAATAAAAAGCATGGGGTTCCCCCAAAAAGTCATACCAGACCCCTTAGGTCTGGTAGGAATTTTAGGAGGGACCCCAAGTTAAAAATAAAAATAAAGTCATACCAATCCTGTGATACATACTTCTTACTGCTGCATTCTGCACCTCCAGTATGTTGTACATTGCATTGCCCTGACTGCTCTACATGCTTTGTAGTACATTGCACAGACCTGACCAAAGTGTTTATTTTTTTGCAAGTTGCTTGTTGCAGTGTAGTTTGCAACTGATGAAGTTCTTTTTTAAAGTAGGCTCACAAAAAGTGTTAGCTCTCTGTGTATATTCCTTTGTTATCCTTTAGATTTATTAGATTATGGATTATTATTGTGCATCACAGGCCACAAAGTCATGGAAAGTGTCAGACTCCACCAGCTAATATTAGAGCAGCTATAAAGCCAGCACATTTGCCATGTTGGCATTGAGATGCTGGGCATGGGGGTGATGGGGGCTCCAGCTGCTGTGGAATGGAAGCCTGCCTGGTCAAGGATGAGGCTGTGAGGTGGGGTCAGGAGATTTATGGCAAATTCTCCATTCTGCATTGCTCATGATAAGACTCTTTCCTGTTCGATGTCCCATAAAGTAATCTTGGGTTCTGGTCAAACTAATGGTCTATGCAACCTGAAGCTTATCCCTAATCCTAGTTGACATTATTGACCAAATATGGTTAGTTTGCAAAAAGCAGGGAGATATCTGATTGTCATTTAGTGGTGGTAGAGTGATGGGGCAACATTGTCAGGCAACAGGTTGATGTGGCAATGGATCTACATCATTGGACAATGTGATTAATGGATTGATGGATTTGCATCTTGGGGTCATTTATTTAATTTTTTTAATTGCAATCTTTATTAAAAGGCTTTTCACAATGTGTTTGTGTGTTTATTTACATTTTACTTTTTGGGGGAATGAATAATAGGGAGTACTAATGTACACCGTACTAATTCCATTTGGGGGACAGGATATCTGGGTCATTATTTTTTTAAAAAGCTTCCAGACTCCTATAAATCCCCCCTGCAATCCATCATATCCTCTTGCGTAGCAGATGTGGGGAAGATGTCCTTGAAATAAGGTGCCTGGCAAACGGAGGAAGACTTTTGCGCCCACCCCCATCTTGAAAGGTAACTTTGCTGGTGTGGTTCAGGAAGTGGGGACTACACGCTCACTTCCCTCCCTGCTGCATGCCTGAATAAAGGTCTGTTTTCAATTTTAGGAGGAACCCCATGCCATTTTTTCCATACTGTTCTGTAACTTCATGTGCAGCTTTAAGGCTTACCAAAGATGAATTAGAACGCCATTTGTGAGTCAAGTCTTCTAATCCAACATCTGTGCCTGACCTTACAAATGCTGTTTTGGCTGCATGGGTGCAAACATTCATAGACACATGCCAACATCTTGTGGAAAGCCTTCCCAGAAGAGTGGAGGATCGTATAACTGCAATGGTGGAGGGTAACTTCATATTAATACTAACGTCTAACAAGGTCAAATTGGTGTCAGATGGTCCACACACTTTTAGCCACATGGTATATGACAAAATAAACTCTTAAATACTGTATTAACATCACAAAAATAACAACTAAACATATGCAAGTTTCTTTTCAAATGAAAGAGCAGCTTCCTTTTACTCAACTACTTTTATTTTTTTTTCGCTCAGTTCTGCTGTAACTTTCCTGAATATAAAATTGTGCTGGAAAATCACAATAAATTTACTTTATTTCTCGCCAGGATCCTTTTGCAAATCAACATTACAGAATGTGCCTTTATTCAATGAAATGCACATAGCCAAAGCATTAACTTCAATCACACGTTTAATGAGGATGACCAAGTGATAATTATATTTTATAGAAGCTATTTGCTGAAAATGAAAGTCAAGAATATTGGTCTAAAATAAGCCGGTTTATCAGACATAACCATTTATTCTCAGGAATACAAAGGAAGCTGTCATATTCCTCCGGCTCTCCAAGTCTGATGTTACAAGCTCTCATTTTAGGTTGTGTTTATTTAAAGGAGAACATCACTTTCTGTAAACATCCCAAGTAGATTTACATAATTCCAGGCATACATGCAAATTCTCTTTTTAACTGTGAGTTGCAGCAAGAACCAGAACACTAAAGGTTTTTAGTTTACTTCTACAAAAAAAATGTTATTTAGCTTAAATAAGGATGGTATGGTATAGGTATAAACAAGTATAAATATACGATGTTGTAGTCAACAAAGCTATATAAGAAATGCAATAGTCGGCATTGCATAGTTTGAATAATATCAAAACAGTAAATTTCCTTTTCATTTTCAAACAATTTAATGTGAACCTGTGCCTAGGCTATGCACAGTAAAGTATTTACATATATTGAACAAGCAGTCAAAGCACTTATAAACAAGCCCTCAATCATCTCTCTAGCTATAGGCATTGCGGATAAATGTGTCTTCAAAGTTCACAACAAAGGTATAGAAATCTTTGTTTTATCCTATTACTTTATATTGTGGCAGAATCTAGGCAGCCTGAAACCCCCCTAATGTAAACAACCAGCAGGTGTGTCAGGGAACCAATAAACCAGACAGAAATTAAAAGTGCAGGTTAAGAAATAAAGTTTATTGAAAGCGACAATTAACAAAATAACAAAACTAGGGTTGCACAGATACCAAGTACAGTACTTGGTACAAGTACGAGTACATGTACCGATACTTTTGAGCTCCAAGACTAGACTAGAGAAAAATTCAAAAATTAGGAGTCAGCTGTCATTTGTAAGGAGCACACGGAGCTCCTGGGATTTGTACATCTCTGTTTTAATTTATGATTTTGTTTTTATAAATATAAATAAAGCGATGCACAGATACCAGTTTTGCGAGTACGAGTACTGGTACTGGCTGAGTACTTACAAGTACGAGTACTGATACATTTTTGTTTATTGTCATGTGACAGTTTTTCTAAAACAATACAGACTAATGATTTCAGGACAGTGGGGAAGTGCCATAGCCAGGTCCCCGCTGCAACCCTGGTAGTTCTCATGAAAATGCCAAGTATCTGCACTGGTACTCGAAAAGTATCTGTGCATCCCTAAACAAAACAATAGGTTAATCCAAGACCAAGTCAGAGCCGAGCCAGAGGCCAGAAGCCAACGTGGGTAGTCAGCTGAGCCAGGTCTCAGAACGCAGAGAGCAGGATGAATGAGTACAATAGCCTGAGTTTGGAACCAGGAGATCGGTAGACAGAGCCAGGATCATACACTGAGCACAGGAACTAGCAGGGAGCACTTGGTAAGTCTGAACAAACGCAAGGGCAGAAACCAAGTGAAAAGACTGATGATTTTATAGTGAACTGGAGTTGCATCATCAGTACGAGGCAGGAAATTGCCAGGAGTTTGCTAGTAGTCGCAGACTGATGAAGTTTATGGGTTTGGTCATAAGAGGGCGCCTAGGACCAAGAGTCAGTGTCAGAAACACTGCACAGAAGCTGAAGCTGCAGCTCAAGTGGACAAAAACAGGTAAGAAAACCTGACAAGGTGTTTCTAAGCTGTTAGAATCTGACTGAAAATAAGGTTAGAGTTGCCTGAAAATAAGGTTAGAGTCTTTGTTGTGATCTTTGAGGATGTTTGAGAATGAACTACTTTATAGTACATTTGGCTACAGAGGTCAGTGGTGGCTTGTCTTAAAGCTCTTTTACCGTATGTCCAGAATATGTAAATCATTTGATGTTCATAGTCTGGGTGCAGAGACACTTTAAAAACATAACAGCATGTACTTTATCTTGAAAAATCTCTACATCTGATGGATGTCCCTTGATTACCAGCACTGCTCTGTAAGAAAAATTATAATGGTTTTGGGTGATTGTTATATGGTTTTAAATTTGTTGTTGTTTACACTCTTACTCTCTTTTGAGATTTTTATATATATATATTGTGATAGTTTGGGGAATATAGCACAATGGTAAGCGCTAAGTGACCACTCCTGAAGCCGACTTTAACATAAAAGGACAGTCTTTATTCAGCATAAATTAAGCATAACAGTTCATTCAGGAGTCTCATCAAGACATTGTGGTTGGTCTCACCGACATCTGTCTGTCCCATACACTCCCCGTGTGATAGTCCCAGGACTTTACCGTATTTCTCTGTGAATACAGTCCTCAGCACTGCTCAGCAGCTTTCCTCAGCTCCAAGCGGTTCAGTATCCACCCCTCGTGGGTCACTGTCCCTCTCTGTCTCCCCGACAGGTATCTCAGGGTCACGGATCCTCTGGACCTTTCCAGCCTTCCTGGCTGTGTCCCTTGTGCTCACGCACGCAGCAGAGTCTGCCTGTCCTTGTGTGCCTCTTGCACACCCACAACTCTCCTCTAAAGCACTGGGCTGGCTTTTTAATAAGGCTGCTCTCGGCCACCTCTACAGCTTTATTCTCTCTGTATACATACGAGGGATAGGGGACAAAATATATATATATATATATATATATAATGTACATGTGTATATATATATATATATACATATGTATATATCAAACTATTTACATCAGTCTTTTCCCAGAGATGTTTAATGTCCAACTATGGCCAGTTTGATTAGCCTGTGTGTTTGTATTTTGGTTCGGTGAGAGAAAACACGCATGAACATGGACAAAACCTATAGCGATCTTTTGCTTCTTTCTGGTGTGCTGTGGCGCAATATTGCAAGCATGTACATGCGTGTTCTGTCATGCATTAATCTGAATTTTGTTAAGGCAATGTAGATTAACGCGTGGCATAAAAGCAGACCTTACCGTTTTTGGCAACACAGTGCACCACAACATATGCTGTACATGGGAGGAATTGAATGGAAGAATTCAGTGCTGCAAGGGTAGAGTGCTAATTACCTAGCCACGGTCTTGTCATACTAGTAGTTTTCAGCTGAATGGTATGAACTACCTGGCTTAATACTTTTTTTTCCTTTAACAGGCAATCTTGGCAGAGTAGACTACATCACAGAGTTTGAGTTTGACCTGTTCATCAGACCTGATACATGTAACCCGCGCTTTCGTGTCTGGTTTAACTTTACTGTGGAGAATGTAACGGAGTACCAGGTAAGACCCAAATCTTTTAATACAATTCACATGGGTACTTTTGCAATCACTTTGTTACTATGTTGATACAGTAGTCATGTGCAGAGGTAGAACAAAGTGCATCTTGTAGAAGGTTCATACATGCTAAAATAGAAATACAATGCCACAGTAATCAAATCAAATGACAAGCAACCATCTATGCAGACAAGTGAAGTTACCAGCCTTGCGCATTCTATATTCTTTTTTAGCATTCTGTATTTGAGTCCGCGATTAGGTGGTAGGCGGGCACATGACATCATAGTCTTTGCCTGAAATGAACGTCCATCACCAATACCAGAAAACGTAGTTCATTTACTAACTGGGAAACTACATCTTTGCCCTTATCCTGCCAAGATGAAGTGTGTGTGTGTGTGTGTAGGGGAGGGAGGGGGGGTGTCTGAGTGACACCATGCGTTGCTTGATGTTGCTGATAGTAGCTTTGAAGGCTGATATCTGAAAAACCGGAGCACAGACAGAAACAGGGCATAATAGATTTGTGAAGGTAAATGTAGTATGTGACTGATTAGGATAAATTGGTTAGTTGTAGGGTGACATTGCACTTTAATGCCACATTTTGCTCTATTAGTTATAGAGGACTACAAATCCCATCAATACATTATTCATCAATGCCGAATGACAACCGGCCATAGAGGACTACAAATCTCAGCAATATATTATAGAGCAGTTCAGAAAACCATCAGCTATAGAGGACTATAAATCCCAGCAATACATTATGCAGCAATGTCAAATGGCAACCGGCTATAGAGGACTGCAAATCCCAGCAATTCATTATACAGCAATGCCGAATGGCAACCGGCTATAGAGGACTACAAATCCCAGTAATGCATTAACATCAATGCAGAATAATAATAATGTTCAGAACATGAAAAATATATATGATACTAGGTCACCTTTAATAGTTGCAGCAAGATGTTCCGGCTGCAGTCAGACCCCATCTCCATAGAGCCCACGTGTCTTTATGACTATGTCAGGTGACAGAGCATACTATGCATTCAGACTTTTCCAGGAACGTTCCAGGAATTGCCACGCTAGGCCATGAAATAATGAAAAACACTTCAGGGAAAAAATATTTATAGAGATTAATCACTGTGAAGATAATACAAGCACTAGTAAACAAATCTATGAAAATGCAGTCGTACATGTTTATCAGCACACTGACGTGTCTGGCATTATCTCAAAATAAACACAGAACATTGATGGTTTTTCCAGAGCATTGGGAGTGCATCTTCGTCAGCAGCGCCTTAGGGCGCAATGTTTGTTTTGTACACAAATGGTAGAACTGTTTATGCAAGAGGTCAACTTCATGTATA
>NW_017306357.1:243052-261680 GCF_000935625.1 Nanorana parkeri | reverse complement strand
GCATAGCACCACACACACAAACATATATATTTTATATATATATTTTATGTATATATATATATATTGTTTCAATTGAAAAATGTGTGACTCTTATGTGAAAAAAAATATAATAGACCCCCAGGTGTCCTTTGCAGTAATCCTGCATTGTACACCTACTGCACTCCTTCCCACAGATCTGCTGTACAGGTTTGCAAAGATATTTGGTATATGCAAAATGGATTTATATCATTTATGGCTAATAGGGAATGTACACTACAGGTGAAACTCGAATAATTAGAATATCGTGCAAAAGTAATGGCATTAAGTGCTGCAAAAGGGGACCAAACCAAGTACTGAGTACATATGCATGCTTGTACTTTTCAGAGGTCCGATATTGTTCTATGTACAATCCTTGTTTTATTGATTGCATGTAATAATCTACTTTTTTGAGGTTGTGGATTTGGGGTTCTTGGGGTTTTCATGAGCTGTAAGCCATAATCATCACAATTATGACAAATCACAGCTTGAATTATCTTGCTTAGCATGTAATGAGTCTCTCTCATATATTAGTTTCACCTTTTAAGTTACATTAGTGAAATAAATGAACTTTGCACGATATTCTAATTATTCGAGTTTCACCTGTATATTGCCAAAAGTATTGGGACACCCCTTAAAATCATTGGATTCAGGTGTTCCAATCACCTTCATGGCCACAGGTGTAAAAAAACAAGCACCTAGGCATGCAGACGCTTCTACAAACATTTGTGAAAGAATGGGTCGTACTCAGGATGTCAGTGAATTCAAGCGTGGTACCGTGATAGGTTGCCACCTGTGCAATAAGTCCATCCGTTAAATTTCCTTGCCACTAAATATTCCACGGTCACCTGTTTGTGGTATTATAACAAAGTGGAAGCAACTGGAAACAACAGCAACTCAACCACAAAGTGGTAGGCCACGTAAAATGACAGAGCGGGGTCAGCCCACGCTGAAGCGCACAGTGCGCAGAAGTCGCCCACTATCTGCAGAGTAAATAGCTACAGACCTCCAAACTTCATGTGGCCTTCAGATTTGCACAACAACAGTGCGTAGAGAGCTTCATGAAATGGGTTTCCATGGCCGAGCAGCTGCATCCAAGCATTACATCAAGTGCAATGCGAAGCGTCGGATGCAGTGGTGTAAAGCACGCCGCCACTGAACTCTAGAGAAGTGGAGACGTGTTCTCTGGAGTGACGGATCACGCTTCTCTGTCTAGCAATCCGATAGATGTGTCTGGGTTTGGCGGTTGCCAGGAAAACTTTACTTGCCTGACTGCATTGTGCCAAGTGTAAAGTTTGGTGCAGGGGGGATTATGGTTTTTGGGTTGTTTTTCAGGGGCTAATCAAGAAGCCAGGTGGCGAGTGATTACATGACACGTGGCTTCCTTAATCGATCTTCCGGTATTGGTATTCGGTATTCGGTATTGGTGAGTACCAAAAAAAATATCGGTACTCGTACTCGATACTGAAATACCGGTATCAGTGCATTCCTGCAAAATACCATAAACATCACTCAATCGCAAAGGGCAACAGTAGGAGTAAAAAAAAGGGGTAAATCTATAGCCTGCACAAGTTATAGCAATCTAAGACTGAATATTCAGATTCTAGTATAAGCCCAATGGTGACCGGTTCTCTTCAATGTGTGTACAGTTATGAGGCCTCTGTGGACAGCTATAATTTCAGCTCTTCGGTCTGCAAAGACTGTTTTTTTTTTGTTCACATCGCAACTTTCAAATGTATGCTCATTTTTGGCTATTGTCCTGTTGCTTGGAAACCTTTAAACTAAACCTTTATATGCTGACAAAGCGCTTTACACAATTCCTTGCTTTTTCTACCAGATCAGGTTACAATGCACTGATCGTATTCACTAGGAAGCATTGTTAGTCGAATAGCTATGAAATACTTATTATGAGAGAGGTGCTTTGATTTTTCTCCAGTGTACTCTAGTAGTGGCTTGCTAGTGACACATAAATGGGAACTGTGAAAAGTGTAGAAGAAAAAAACTAAGATTGTATGCAATTGATCCATATTTTCAAGGCTGACCTGACAGGCAGCCACTTTCACCACTTCATCTGACAGTATAAAAAAAAAATCTATTCAAAGTTTACACAACAGTCTCTTATGAGTATGAGCTCTTCAGTCCTGTCATATACAAAAACCGTTTTATTTTCTGCCTATGTGATGGAATCATGGCACATGTTCTTAAAATACATTAGAGTAGGGATGTTCTGATACCAGTTCAGATACCAGTGCTGATACTTGGCATTTTCACTACAACTACCAGGGTTGCAGTGGTTGGAGCTGGGACCTGACTTTGACGCTCCACCAATGTCCTGAAATCATTAGTCTGTATTGTTTTAGAAAAACTGTCACATGACCATAAGCAAAAATGTATCAGTACTTGTATCTGTGAGGACTTGGACAAGTATCAGTACTTGTACTTGCAAAAATGGTATCGGTGCATCCCTTATATATATTTATAACAAGAAAATAATACATTAAAATGGGGATGTACAAATCTCTAGTCTAGTCCTGGAGCTGGAAAAGTATCTGTACTTGTACTTGTACCGAGTACGGTACTTGGTATCTGAACATCCCTACATTGGAGGCCACTTAAAGTGGTCCTAGCATAAAACATATTTTTCATGTTAAATGCTTGCATGCTAAGTCATTTTAAAGAGTATCTACACCCAAAACCATAAATGTAATATATTGTAGCTTACAAATCCTTAAATGTGGTGGGTGCATTAGTTTTCCCCCTGTATTTTCACCTGGTGATTCGGCCAGTAACACACTTGCTGTACTATGGTGGCTCCAAGGTATGAAGAAGCAATGGAGCCACTCTTGAACAGCAGCATTGTCACCCTATAGGAAGGGTAGTGATTGATGCACTGGCAGATTTAGATGTCAGCGGAGAGATGACTAACAAATTAAATCTGAATTCCAGCTAACACTTCTTAAGCAGGTAAAGCAACAGTTTTTTTTATTCCTTTTGGGATAAAGGTTTTACATAAATGAATAAAAGCTGACCATTGTAAGCATCCCTGTCAGTGCTAAATGGTTTGTCTGAAACCTTGAACTTCCACTTTTGCTGGACAGCTTGCTCTGTTAAAGGAAGTTGCATTATACCAGACTTACTGGATGGATCACTAGATAAAAACAAAGCAAAAAAAGAGAAACATGAATTCAACCACCTCATGTACGGATTGGTAAGCTGCAATATATTACATTTTTGGCTTTTTGGGTTTAGAAATGCTTTATGTAAAACACTTACACGTATTTATTACCTCTCACAGAGATCATAGTACTCTTCATGCCAATGCTTCTATCTGCTTTTCCTTCCAGGAGGGAGCTATCTTTGTTCAGGCATTACTCAGAGGCAGCATCTACGTCCTGGACTAAGATACTATGATTTCTTCCTAACTGACACTTCCTGATGTATCAAATAGCATATCCCCTGCTGCTTACTTCTGTTGCAATTGCTTGCTGTGACATGACTACAGGACATTGTAGTGATGTAACAACAAGTAGGTGAAAGCAGTGCGCAGCAGGAGACACTTTATTGGACACGCTTAGAAGTGTTGGATTGCAGTGGAGGCCATGTAGTAGATGCCGTCTTTGGATAATGCCTGAACAAAGGGGGCTCTGTCCTCATGATGAAAGCAGGTAAAAGCATTTTAGATTGTAAGCCCTCAGGGGCAGGGCCCTCCTTACCATCTTATCTTGAATTGTAGTGTGATTGTAATGTCTTCCTTATATTGTAAAGCGCAGCGCAAACTGTTGGTGCTATATAAATCCTTTATAATAATAATAATAATGTTCTGTCCTTATGAACTCTTACTGGACAGAAATTTCAGGGAAGCAACATGCCAAATGTCAAGGCTGCCAGTTTGCTTATTTTAGCTCTCAACTGAACTTCCAATCCGTCTAATGGTTGGTGTATTAGCTGATCACATGTGCAGCATCATTGATTTGTATTGTGATTGTAATGTCTTCCTTACATTTTAAAGCCCTGCGCAAACTGTTGGCGCTATATAAATCCTGTATGATATTAATGGCAACTGCATTCCAAATAGAGGCTTAGATGGCACCTTCTTCAGCTGTAAAGAATAGGGGGGTGTAGTTCTACTTTAGGGTAGGCCTTCACTCTCTACAAGGGAGATCAGCACCCTAAACTACCATCACCAATCTCCCGGTGCTCAAATCTAATGTACTAGTGTGCAAGGATGACTACACCAATGCTGTGCCCCTCCTTTATTGTCAAGTCAGAGGCTGTGGCAATCCCTTGAACAGGCTGTATTGCTTAGCTGCACTGTATTCTACAGAGAGGTCCAGAGCCTGGCTGTCATGTTAAGCATGGATGACAAGACTGTCTAAATAGTTACAAATCCTTTAATGACATCCCACTGGTGTCCATAGTTTTAAGGCATTGTCAACCCTGAAAAAGTTGATGCCCATCATGCGTACAGAGAGACACCCTCGCTGGAGCTTTGTGGTCATGTGACCACTGGCAAAAAGTTTGAAAACAGGTATTACATTGAGATTTATTAGAAACTGTATGGAGTGAATATACAGTAAGAGCAATGGGGAGGTAACATTAAGCCCTCGTTCACACCTGAACGTTTTGTAGCACGTTCTACGCTCGACGAACGCTCTACAAAACGCTCAAACATCTAAATCCCATTGTATTCAATGGGTCTGGTTCACACCTTGGCGTATTTCAGCCCGTCCCTTACGCGCTACAAAACGGCCCACGCCTGAAAAGGTACATGTACTACTTTGGGCCGTTTTTGTTGCGCGTTTCCATTGGGATACAGCCAAGTAGTCCTCGGAAACGCGAGTTTGTCGCGCGATTTTTTTACCGCGAATAGCCTTTCCTCTACTTAAGCTGAATTCGCAAGCCTTTTGAATAGTGAAAATAGTTGCTATGGGTTATTATATATCATTATTATTTGCACTTAAAGTGCCTCTAAACTCAGGAGTTAAATCTAAAACATGCATTCAACTACCCTACCTAATAACAAAAAATGTATCTTATTTGTGTATCACTCGGCTGTAGATCCTCAAATCATTTCTGAATTGGTGCTGACACTGTCCTTCCATCTGGAGGGTGGATACTTTTGTTCCCCATGGTCCCTATAGTAGGCACCACTCCAAGCTCGCTCCTGTGATGGACTACAATCTCACGTTTAGTTTAATCATTTGTATTGAAATTGTAGCCTCCCTCCAAAAGGAAGGACAGTGTCAGCACAAATTCAGAGATGATTTGAGGATCTACAGCTGGGTGATACACAAATAAGATCCATTTTTGTTAATAGTTAAGGTACCTGAATGTATCTTTAAGGTTTTTAACTGCTGAGTTTAGTGTCACTTTAATAGGCCATGCAGTAAGGCCCCTAAAGCTGAATTCTTCTTTATGTCTTTAGAAGTATTGTACTGTAACATTGTCTATAACGCTGAAATTACATGGCACAGTGAACACAGTGCAAACACAATGTGGCATTATAATGACATACTATTCTATTGAATCGCTCATCACAATAGTACTATTATAGGTTTTTTTAAAAGTATTAATAAGTTTTGATTTCTTTGATCCGGTTCTAGTTATTGATGAGGCATTCGATACATAGTTCTGTGCTAAAATAAAAAAAATAGACATCAAACAAAATCCTTATGTGATTTGGGACCCTCTTTCTTATAAATCTTCATCCCTGCTGTTCTTTAGTGTTCTCCAATCAAATGATAGAGCCTGGGAATGAATGAGAATGTGTGAGAAGAAGGCTGGGAGATGTTCTGGGGAGATAGCTTGTATCTGTAGAACTCAGGATATTTGCTTGTGCTTTAGTCTACATGAAAGGCACTGGCTTCACTATTTAGCCTGACTTGTGAGGTCTGTTTTTATTATATCTCTCCCTCTAATCTTTTTTTCATCTCTTGCAATTTCCGTCAAGACGAGACCTGCTTGAATTTAATCTATGCTTAGACCTCATTTAGAGTTTAACGGAACATGCAGTAACAGTCTTAGTCGTCAGAGAGACTTCCATTAACTCTTTGCCTCAGGAAGCACAATTCGCTTGTATATCAGGTTGGCTTTATGAAAGGGGGTTTCCAAGGTACAATCTGGTTCACCTTCAATTGGATGATCCTTAAAGTGGTTGGTTCAGTTGCTGCACATGTAAAAAACATTAAAAACATTATATCAGATGCGGCAGAGGAAGGCAAGTTGAGTTCTTCCCACCAGTCAGTTGACAGCTTTATTCTCACTGTTGGTCATAAGCTAATGATAATGTACCAACTAGGTATGGACTGCCAAATGCTGCTTTGTACTCAGGCTGATGTCTTAAGTCTGAATTCCAAGTCAAGCAGTAAAATACAAAGATGGAATACCTGTATGGGAGCTGTTACCTGCCAAATAATTTGTATTTCTATCAATGAAGTCCTGAAATTTACTCAGCTCTGCCACACAGCACAACTCTGTTTAACAGGGCAAAAAAATGTATTTTCTTTACTGCAGTTAAGCGTGTGACCCTCTCTTATTCTGTGACTGGACAGTGAAAGGAGAAGCAGCACACAGATGAGCTCATCTCTTCGCTCTCTCCTCTAAAAAACATGTCCTTTGTTAGCAAATGAGCACTGCAGCGCACCTTCTTGGCTCCTTTATTGTTTCTCCCTCTCTCAGGCTGAGCTATGTGTGTACGGGGGATTGCCAAAGGGTGATACCAGGTCAAATTCAGGTACTTATGCTGCCTATATTTAAAAAATGGAGCATGTGGATAAGGTTCAGGAGGGCAGTATTTTTATAATGAAGGTAAGATCAAGAACACAGGAACATATCCTCAAACTAGCAGGAGGAATGTTCAAATCTTTCCTTATGTAATATTATTTTGCCAAAAATGTAGGTAATGCTTGGAACAGACTTCCAGCAGAATGGTAGTGAGTCAGTCAATAGTGGGTTAATTTAAGCATACTTCGGTCATAGATCTTTACTTAGAGAGGAACTTTACCCTTAACCTAAAAATGGCAACAGAGGCACATTAATACATGTTTAGTAATGGCAATCTACAAACATGTACTTATAGACAATTGCAGGCTTTTTATTCTTTGCATACCTTATTTTTCTTTTCCTCCCCATTCTTGCGAAATTTTGCAGTTTACAGATGAGATTTCCCAGCAGTGCACTGTGAGGTAACATTCCCAGGATGGATCTCTTAGGCATGGTCTACATCACTAATGCCTAAGATGACCAGGAAGTGGGAAAACAATAATTGTAAGCACTTCCTGGAACTCTGGCACATGTGACTAGGATATGTGAAAGTGCATATAATCTCAGGGGCAAAAATATGCCTTTCACCGAAATCTCACAATAGTGGCACTAGTGAAGTAGCCTTCCCAGGATGCATAATCTGTGAGGTCAGGGCTACATCACCAGTGCCTGACTAAACCAGGAAATGGAAAAATAGTAATTGTAAGTAAAACGCAAAATATGTTTATTTACCTAATGAATGTAAGATGATTTCATATCATCATGCATGTTGTTTTTAGTGAAATGGGGAAAAGCTCCACTATAAAGGTTAAAACAGAATAAAACCATAAATAAACAGCAAAAAAATTGAAAAACGGGTAGACCTTTTAGTCTTTTTTCTGTTGTCACTATTCTATGTGTCTATGTAAAAAATCAATTTAACCCCTTCGTGACTGACGACGTACAGTGTACGTCGCTGAAAAAAAGGCCTCAGTCATGAAGGGGTTAATAATGATGTTTAATACAGAAATACATTAATTTGTATTTTTATATCTCCCTGGAATTAAAGTGACATTAAACCCTCAGATTTTATATATATATATATATATTAGTGTTAAATAAATAAAACGTTTTTTAACATATGTTCATTATTCATATTTCTTTATGTGATATTGTAGGTCAATATAATTTACCATGTGGTCATATAAGGTCAATAATGTCAGCAGCATCCCACCCCATTTTCTTATGTGCAGCTTCAGGGCAGGGAATGTCGTGGCTGCAGCTGATTGGACTGGCACCGACAGCTTCCTTCTGGGTTCAGATGAACTCAAACGTAAACTGGACCCAAGCTAATTTTGTGTTGCAACCTTAGCTCTGCTTCCAAATGTGTATTCAGTGCCTATGCATGTCCAGGCTATGGTCCACCCAGCTTTCAGATGCAAGCATGTTCTGCATCAATGGTTAGAAAAGTATGTTAGACGAATTGAATTGTTAAAGCGTTACATCCCAATCATTTTCAGAAATTAGTCATTCATAGATAACAGGATTTTTAAGTTGATGGATAAATATACCCTCATAGACAAAATCCACAGTAAAGAACATGCTGGGGGATCATGTCTCCTTTTGGTCCACCGCATGTCTGACTGGAATGATATTGTCAGGTAAGAATTATTGAGAATGTTCACTACGATAATCTTTTAACATATGTTTATTCGTTATATTTCTTTTTGTGATATTATAGATACACCTTGCTCTTTGGGTTTTCTGCAAAACGCATTGAAACGAATGCAGTTGAAGTACTTTTTATTTGTATCTGTTTTTAACAGTGAGTTTGTTACAAATAAAAAATACATTTTATGATATATATTTTTTCCTGTAAGGGCACATTGATTCAACACCTTTAAAAGTTCCATTATCTTTTAATGAATGTCTAACTTTTACATTAGTGTTTGTCAACTTACGGCAAGCTGCGGCTCCTGACACCATGAAAGGGGCATGTATAATTTTCAGTAGAATTATACAATTATAACTAGAGAGGACTGTCGGTCTGCATAAATACTAGAGGAAACAATGGTCAGACACTGAGGACATGCTACAGGTATGGTTGAAGGTTGAAGAAATGCTGTGAAAGACAGTGTGAGCCTGGGGACCGGTTACATGAGGCCAGTAGAAGTCAGTGCTATTACCCCTTGACAAAGCAATGCTTCTTCTACAGAATGCTGGCGTCTTTATGTGTAATAAACAGTGGCGGACCTAAGGAATAAAGGGCCCTAGTGGGGGAGCAGATCTCACTGGCCCCCCTGACGGTGTCTGCACCAGAGGAGCTTACACTCTAATGCCCCCCCAAAGTCCCACACGATTTGTATACATTTATATAGCTCTGACATATACTGCAGTGCTGTACAGAGAACACTGAGCCAGTCACATTAGTTTCTGTACAGATTAGTTTACACACTAATGCAGAATGACACCAGCTGTAGGGGGACTACAAATCCTGACAATACATTATACAGCAATGCAGAACAGTATATGAATTGGATTCTGGACTTTACAATGCACTGGAATCAGGACTTAGCAACGCACTGGACTCTGGACCGACCAGAAATCCTGCGTGTCCACTTGAGACCCCGACCAGCCCACCATAGATCCTGCACAGCCCATGGAGACTCTCTATGGTGGACTCTGCAGGGTCCCAGGTGGGCTGGTCGGGGTCCCTTTCCCTGCACATGCAGCTCCTTACCTGCTGCTGCTGGCCTCCGCTGCTGGGCCTCAGCCCCGACCTCCTCCACCTCCTCCCCAGTCAGTGGGCCCCCCCTAGCCTTGGTCCCTGGGGGCGGCTGCACCGCCGGTAGTTCCGCCCCTGGAAGTAAACCACTTACTTTCCCCCCTTTTACACCCAAAATCGGGGCGCACATCAAGAATATGAGGTGAGCACTACCTTTTGATTGTTTTGATTAATAAAGAGATTTAAACAATAACATTTTATTTTACAATGTAATTGACAAGCATGCTGGGGTCCCCTCCAAAAAAAAAATGTGTTAGCACGATACATAAAACCTTTCTGCTGTCACAAGAAAAGTAAGAATTCACTGGTATATGGCGGTACCATATTCTCACACAAGTATAGCACTCCTGGAAATGTTAAAGTTGTGTTAAGCTATCGATCTTTTTTTAATAATGAATCCAGATCAAATAAATATACATTGGCCAGCAAAGTATTTTCTTTTACATTTTTGCTCAAACGCAATCATGTTTCCGGGCAGCTCCAACTCTTTTTGCTCGGCTGAACTTCCTGTCAAGTACAAGATCACAAGGTAGAGCACAGTCTTCAGCGGCCATCCATCTACTAGCTTGGGAAAGGGAGAAGGAATGAGGGAGGAATGAAGAAGAAGGAGAGGGGAGCAGGCCTTGCTGTGTCTGTTTGTTTTCTGGCACAGTTTACTAGCACAAACACAAGGGTGGCTCCATAGGACCCTGTAAGGGAAAGGAGCCACCCTAAAACTTAATATCAGAGGCAGTGCTCAGCTGATGTGCAGGAAACTACAGTGTTTAAACATTAAGGAGCAGCATCCATTGCAAGTGATTTCATTAGCATTTTAAATAGCTTAAACCATTTTGACTTTATTATCATTGTAATGTATTTCGTTTTCTGGTTATTATCTGCCATGGTGTAAACATACCTGATTGACATCAGCCTTAGAGCCCTGAAGGGGTAAGACACTACTGCAGCCTTCATTTCAATTCACGAAAATACTTTTCATGAAATGTTTTATTTTCCAGCAAACAAATACAATAATTTTTATTTGCACTTCATTGTTGGCCTTGACTCTGTCTATTGACAATGGTATAAAATCTAATGCAAAGCCAAAAAAAGTTAATGCTTCCATTGTGAGTGGGGAAAGTATATTCTTTGGCACAGCACAGCAACATTAATATAAAAACAAGTTTTTACAGCAAGTATACATTTTCAGGAGTTTGAGTTCGAGAACACTTAAAGCAGAACTCCTGGGGAATAATATTCTTAAGCCTTGCAGTGCTCGTTTTTATGTCTAGGTTCACACGAACCTCCGAGTCGACTTGCTCTTAGACTTGTCCTTTCTGCCTGTATTCTCCCCCTCGCATCAGCGATGGTATGTCCCTCGGAGTCCTCATGTCCTATACACTGTGTATAGAACATGATGACTCACTGAACCTTAGACCGCTGCAGCGGAGTGGGAGCGAGGCAGAAGGGTCCGGTCTAAGAGCAAGTATAACTTAGGCTAGGTTCACACCAGATGCAGTGCGTTCTGGCCCGATTCTGGCCAGGACGCACTACGGCCGGCTCACTTTTTTGTGGGGCAGGAGGGGGCGTGGCGGGCCATTAAAGTGAATGGCACCTTAGCCACGCCGTCCGGCCGCAATGTAATCGTCCGCAAGGGATCGCAAGGCACATTGTGCCTGCGGTCCGGTGCGATCAAAATGCTGCAAGCACTATTTTGATTGCACCAGACCAGACCGCAGTAGCCTAAGAGTATAACTTTGTTATTTTTTAACCTAGACAAAAACAAGCACTTATTCCTTGCAGTGTGGAGGTAGCCCCACTGCAAGGGTTAAGAGTATTGTTCCCCGGAGTTCTGCTTTAATCTTGGATTCACACCTAATGTGTTGCAGTAAGATGTGTGCTGCTGTGCTATTCATTCTTAATGACACCCCATTCTACCTTACCAACGCAACTGTGTTCTAGTGCGTCATAATGCATGATAACATAATAACGTGGGTGGTGCACTGCATTGAAAAAAATAATGCATGCACCTTTTATGACACATTAGACAGCCCATTTAACTGGATGGGCAACCTTAAAGGAGAACTATGGGGTCAGTGTTTTTCCCCATAGTTCTTCTTAGGGTAACGGGAGGACACAAACTAGCGTCCTCCCGTTACCATAACATGGACGTCGGGTTCCGCCCAGCTGCGTGAGTGACAGCTGGCTCTGCCTATCTAGAGGCAGAGCCAGCTGTACCCGCCCCCTCCCCCGTCCGTTCCGCCAGTCAGCGCTGGCAGATCGGAGCGGGGAGAGGGGAATCCAGCCCCTCCCCCTGTCACGGCAGAGAGCCGTGACAGGATCGAGAGGTGAGCGAACCCGGTATGTGTTCGCTCACCTCCCGATCTACTGAGCCGACCTGTGACAGTCTCATTGTCACAGGTCGGCTAGAACTATGAGGTGAGTGGAAATCACTCATCTCATAGTTCTCCTTTAACAAAATGCACATTAATGTGAAGCATAACCTGCAACAGTGCAACCCGCAACAGTATAAATCCAGGCTTAAAGGATTATTAAACCCTCACATTTTTTTGCATATATCTACAGCTAGCAAGCAATAGATATATGCAAAAACTTTACAAAAAAAACCCTTTTGAAACAGGTTTAAACTTACCTGTGTCTTCGCCGCGAGCTCTCGTCCGAACATCTGAAGAGTGTCAGACGGCCGCAAATGATCTTGGGGCGCAGTTGCACTGTTCAGATGTTTGGGCGCGAGACGAGGAGAGACACAAGGTAAGTCTATGGAGCAGCGTGCACCCGCACAGACTCTGTGGGATATCAGAGAAGGGGAGGACAGAGGAGTCAGCATTGGATCAGAGACCCGCACCAGCGCTGCAGGGACGGCTGAAAAGGACAGGAAAGAAGAAGATGATCGAATAAAGAGGCATCATTTAAGGTAAGTTCTGACACTAACATTGGGTGTGAAAAAAAATAGCCTTTAATGTCACTTTAAAATGGTGTTTCTCAAGATTTTTTTAATGTACCCCTTTTTATACAACAAATATGTAGCAAGAACCTCCCTGTGAGTCATTTGATGTCAGGTATCCCCTAATGTGTGTATAAGTATTGTGTATACCCTCTAAATAGGTATTCTTTCCTAGCAGTCCCTTACGGCTTGTGTAGACAGACAAATTCGGCATGTTTTCAGGTGCATTCAGCCTCCATTTGAAATGTTTCTGAGTTCTATTTGAGCTGCTTCTGAGTGTCTTATGGCCTCGTTCTGACCCTCTTCTGACACCCTTTAGATATACTTTGAGCTCTTTTTTGCATTCCAATTGACTTGGACAACCCTTAAACCTATTAAATGTAGCCCTGGGGGTACAGGTACCAGATGCCGAGAACTGCTGCTTTAAAAACACTGCTTCTAGTACTTTTATCCTCGGTTCCTGACTAATGAAAGTGTTTGCGAAACTCAGCGTATTAGAACAAATACATTAATAGGATTATTCCTTTCTGCCAAACAGTGTATTAGAACAAATACACTAGTGGGATTTTTAATAAGAAAAAAGCTATGTGCAGTAATCCATAGTAACCAATCAAAATTCATCTTTGCGATCTGACTTCGGTAAACTAAAATCTGGTTGCTATGGTTGCTGCACTTTGCATGACACCTCTGCTCTATGCAATGCCTCATTGAATCAGCTTATAATTATCAGTTTTCTGAGTTCAATGAATCCAAATTTGCTAAAACCTGGATCATTTCATCTAGGCACCGGTATTTTTTGCTGATAATTTATTACATTTTTATTTATTATTATTATTACATAGTATTTATATAGCGCCAACAGTTTGTGCAGCGCTTTACAATGTAAGGAAGACATTACAATTACAATACAATTCAAGACAGGATGGTAAGGAGGGCCCTGCCCCTGAGGGCTTACAATCTGAAAGAGGAGGGGGAAATGATACATGAGGAGGTAGCTGTGTGGGGATGAATTGTTTGAGAATGTGATGGTTCAGTGGTTAGGTTGAGGTGGGATAGGCTTCCCTGAAGAGAAGAGTCTTCAGGGAACGCCTAAAGATAGTCAGGGTGGGAGATAGACGGACAGGTTGGTGTAAAGAGTTCCAGAGGATGGGAGAGACTCTAGAGAAGTCGAGTATGGGAGCTGGAAAGCAGGAGGTCTAGGGAAGAGCGGAGTGGACGGTTAGGGTGATATTTTGAGACAAGGTCTGAGATATATCCGGGGGCAGAGTTGTGGATGGCTTTATAAGTGACTGTTAATATTTTGAATTTTATCCTCTGGGCGAGTTTACTTTACTTTATTTTTTTACTTTACTTTATTTACTTTTGTAGCTACTCTCGACATGGTAATATAGCTTATATCAGTACAAATTTCACCTAAGGCTTATGATTAATGTCAGGGGTTACCTTAAGGGTTAAAGCCTATCCCCCTTGCAGTGGGGCTACCCCACACTGTAAGGGTTACCTTAATGCCCAGGGGACCTGTGTAAAGGACTTTTACTTACCTGATCCCCACTCCCAATGGCTGCAAGAGTAATACCTGCTGCGTCTTCCCCCCATAAAGATGCATGACCCATGGCTCTACATTATATGTGAGGATGTTGAGGGACCGTCCACATGCCGGAGGATAGGAGGGACAGGTAAGTCGGGGGATTTGGGATCAGGTAAGTTAAGTCCTTTACACAGCTCCCCTAGACATTAAAAGAGAACTATGGCTCAACCTTTTTTGGCCATAGTTCTCTTTAGGGCCACTAACATCCTCCTGTGACCCAAAATGCTACTGCCTGCTACATGCTGACAGCGCAGAGCCCCGCTGCAGCCAGGGCGGATCCCGTCAATATTGTCGAGATCCACCCTGCTGCCTAATTGACAGCTGTCTGTGCCTATCTAGAGGCAGAGCCAGCTGTGCGGGTAGCGGTGACTGACTGTCACACAGGGAGAAGATCGGGAACTGAACGATCAGCCGTATGGGATCGTCAGTTTCCGATCATTAGAGCCAATGTGTGACAGCTGCAGTGTCACACGTCGGCTCTAATTATGGCGATGATTGTATTTCACTCTCACCGTAGTTCTCCTTTAATAAGCAGGTAACCCTTACAGTGTGGAGGTAGCCCCCACTGCTGGGGTAGTTTTTTTTCCAGTCCAGGACTGTTAAGATTACCCTTATAAAGTTGACCTTTACCCCATTTCACTAAAAAGCACATCAGCATGGAGCTCTGCATGCTGATATGAAATCCTCTTACATTAATTAAATAGACTAAATTTTTTGCTTTTATTTACAATTACTGCTTTTCCCCTTCCTGGTTAAGTGAGGCACAGGTGATGTAGCCCTGGCCTGGAACGTTATATCACCAGTGCCTTCCTGGGAAATCTCATTTGTAAACTGCAAAATTTCCGAAGATCTCAGGCATTTTCCCCCCTCAAATGATGTGCACTGCCACTCTGCCATGTTCCAGAAGGCAGACCTGGAGCTCCAGGAAGCAAAGGGAGATGGGTTCATCCGCCCTAAAGGAAAATGGTCACATTGAGAAGTATGGAGAGCGAAAGAAAAATAGGGCATACAAAGAATAAAAAGCCGGCAATTATCTATAAGTATGTTTGTAGATTGCCAATACTAAACATTTCTAAAGTTGTCTTTCTTGTCACTTATAGGATAAGGGGCGAAGTTCCACTTTAAGGCTCTTAAGTGATCTCCTGTACCTCAAGGACTTTTTAAGTAGGATTGGGATTCCCTGCAATGTATCTGTTTGGGCAATCTTAAACAGCTATCAGACTCCTGTAAAGTATTCTGTCATCCAAGCCTAGATGTAATCTCTGTTTATTGAAGTGTGCAGTAACTTGTGTTAGTAAATCCTATAATCTGTTTTCACATAGGTCTGTTCATCACCCTCCACCTTCACCCAATACCCTGTCACATATGGCAGATTCTGTATTACTCTTATATCTCCTGAGCTACGATGCTGAGATTTCCCTGCAATAGTTTTTGTCCCCATTGCTTCCCACAAGCCCATAATGACGATGTCACTCTCCTGCAGCTGGAACAGCCTATTATTTGTTCATTCTGCATTAGGTGGAATATATCACCATCATTTGACTTTCTAATAACCAAAGGATTTTAAGATTATCTCACCACTGGAGTAAACAGCAAATGTAGCAATCAGCATCTGATTCAATATTTGCATCAACAATATAAATATTGAAATATCAGTTTTGTGTGAACTTGGCCTTTATAGTTCTTTGTTTAATAGATTTTTCTTTCTCTGTGACTGTGTGAAGAAACAACATGGAGACACTAAGCTGTATTTATCAATCTGTTCAACAAAGAACTATTCTCATTGCCAAATACTTACGCCCATTACCGGAACTTACGGTCAGAGGGAGATTTCCTCTGACCAGCAAAGCCGCAAGGGAACATGGAGCCGGCTTCCTGCCCAATCAGCGTTGAGCCAGCCAAACAGGATGGAGCAGACTTCCTGGCCAATCAGGAAGGTGGGAGGTGGGTAATGACCCGCCTTCCTGATAGGCCGGGAAGTTGGCTTACCGGGCCAACCAGCATTGAGCCAGCTGCGACAGGACGTGTCGTTAATGGCAGGATCTCCAGGTAAGAAGCTTTGCAAAAGCTTCCCAAAATACAATTTTTATAAGGAAACTGTATACAGTAATACCTTGGTTTACAAGTAACTTGGTGTGAGAGCGTTTTGCAAGACAAGCAAACATTTCTGAAAAATGTTGCCTTGATATACAAGCAATGTCTTGCAATAAGAGCTAAATTTTGTAGAAAAGCACCATCGAATAAGGCTGTAGCAGTGTGAGCAATGAGTCTGTTTAACGACAATGCAATGTCACATTGGATAGATTCCTGTTAAGGTTTCATGAAATTAAAAAGATTCCATTGAGTCAAGAGATACCAGTGATTCCGTTAGTGATGGTGAAAGTCCCCCTCACACCAGCTGCAAAGGTACTGGTAATTGGTTTATTTTTCTTTATATTTTGTACAGTATTATATTACAGTACAGTATTGTAATCATTTTTATATGAATATTTTTGGGTTTTGGAACGAATCATCTGAATTTCCATTATTTCCTATGGTGAAATGCGCTTTGATATACAAGCATGCTGCCGGAACGAATTATGCTCGTAAACCAAGGTATTACTGTACAGTGAAAAATGATGCCAAACATACTCAAAAATAGATTTAGGGTTTACATACATTTAAATCATTATTCATTATCTCCAAAAACGCCCGAAAATGGCACTTGAAAAGGAGATGATCTCAATGAATGAAGTAGTTTAGTGGAGTTCTTCTTTACATCACATTGCATCTTCTTGGCAATCTGTTCTATTTATAAGGTGGTGATACGATGCAATGTAAGCTCTACTTCATTAAGAAAATCACTGCTGCTTCATTACTAGCAGCAAATAGATGATGAATTTTTCCTATTATTGTTAATTAAATTGTTTATTGTTAGACCACATTCCCTTCTAAAAAAAAAAATATTTTCTTTCTCCTACAATATTATCTAAAGGGAAATAAATTAGCCTAACTGCTAATGCCTGGGCATATTCATTCCATTTTGCCTTAATTTTAAATCAATCACCAGCAATGGTTTTGCCCAATCTACATGTCATAATTATTACTTCTATCTCCCAGAGACAGAAAACGATCCTTTTGTCTTTATAATAAAACTAAGTGATCATCAGTAAGTGATTTGCAGTAAATGGTCTGAAATTGTGAACATTTAGAAAGTTCTGAAGTTTCCCACAGCTGAGTTGGGGCTGTACGGTGAGAAGCCTTAGATGATCCTCTAGTATACTGGAGAATGAACATTTATATATTTTGCCATGTAAAAAGATACTTGAATGGCATAATTATTTGGATGTGTCCAGGGATGTATTTCTTCAATAGGTTAAGGCTTTGGGCACCAGGGCTGCCAGGGCAACACACAGCCATCCAAACCTCATGTTGACTCTCTGTAACATATTCACAAGTATAATAAAACAAAATGCAGATTTCATACCCTGCCTGGCAGTACAATCCAACCAGATAATTTTTACTGCTGTTCCACTGTAGCTTATACTTGGTATTGGTGAAATAATGTATGTGTTACTATAATTTACCTACTTTGGGTCGTACATACACATAGAACCAAACTTCTAGCAAAATAGGGGGTACTGGTGGAGTAGGGTACTGTATAATTGCTTTTTACCAACTTTGGGTCCATATACAGAACAACACTGCGAGCAAATTCGGGCTATTGATGATATAGTGTACTGTGTAGCTACAATTCACCCATACTGGATGCTAAAAATAAAAACAGCTAGCAGAGTAGAGCAACACTTTTACCTACTTCTCTTCCATACAGCAGTTCTAGGTACGCCGTTACACAGCGGGAAACTGCTTCTCTCAGCCTTGTTTTTCCTTGCATGGCTCTGATGCCCGATGTTATTAGAGTGAGATTATGTCTAGCTAGCTAGTCCACTGTAGTAGGAGGTTACTGGCCTAGGGTAGCAGAAAGTATAAATATAGCCCTTGTGACAAGTAAACAGGGATTTCCTATCACTTGAGAGAGATTTCCTTTGACTACTTGAGGTCTATTTCTCCCTAAGCCCCCTTGAGTCCCAGAGCATTTTTTTAAATTCCACAAATGTCTTCGATTTGCGTGTTCTATCTATTAAGTTTTGTAATCTATCCTAATGTAATTTAAAAGTATTTTTGATTGGGGACAAGTAGGGCTTAAATTTTGTACCAAAATAGGATGCTTATATTTTTATTTCCTTGGGTTTATTGGCAATAAATAGTAACAAATTAGATTACAAAGATATTAAATGAATGTATGGATGCGTTTTTCTTTAGAAAGGCTTTATTCCCTTTTCAACACGATATTAAGATGCATCCATAAAAAAACAAACAAAAAAAAAAGTTTATGTAAACTGTTAGCAAAAAATTAGGACAATATCAATTAGGTTGATGGGGCACACATTAGCATGACAGTGACTTTTTCACAGGTGTGCAGTCGCTAAAATTCAAATGACATTGCGTCATGTGAGCATTTGATATTTGCACAGTGCAAGCAGATGTTAACCAGATTATCCGACAACAATATATATAT
>NW_017306357.1:221732-243041 GCF_000935625.1 Nanorana parkeri | reverse complement strand
TAATGTATATTTATTTTTCTTTTACACTTTTTTTTACGTTACTATTTTTTTTTAAATTTATTTTCATCACTGGGGTTCTGAATCTGGCCAGTGGAGACCAGATCTAGACCCCTTCCTTCTCATCGAGCTAGCCTGCAGCAGATAACTTCTAATAGTGATCTATTTCTGGCTGCAATCAGCCAGAAATATATTACTATAGCACTGATCTTTCGCCGCAGGGAAGCTCTGTCCTGGCCTCCATACATTAAGGAAGTACCTTAATGTCACGTGATATGTCACTACAATCCCTATGTAAACAGAATGCATTATCAGAATGTGGCCTCTCTCACCCCCCCTACCCCTAGGCACCCCCTAGTCCATGACTGAAGACCTACAATTTTCTGCTTTAAAAATCATAGCATCGCTGTGCCAGTCTTTTCCTCTTCTGTTATGTGCATGAGCAGCTGTGTGTGCTGTAAACATACCACATAACTGAAAGCACGGGAGTCCAAGTCTTGTGTTTCCTGAATTGTCGCTGTCAATTTTGGATATAAAATGCGGCCTTTTTATCTGCTGGTCCTGCTATTACACTATCCCTGTAGCATGCTTCCATGTTAGTACTGAACAGGCTGATGTTAACCTGCTTATGGCGCAAAGTAGGAGCATGCTTTCAAAGGGCAACAACACTGCTCCGGTTTAGAATGCTGCTCTATTAGCATTGTTACCCTAATTTATTTATTTATTTATTACAGGTATTTATATAGCGCTGACAATTTACGCAGCACTTGACGTAGTTGCACATTCACATCAGTACCTGCCCCCAAGGAGCTTACAATCTAAGCAGGACGTTGCTCCACAAGCTGTACCAGGTTCAAAAATAGTTCAACAAAAGGGAAGAGATGAAAACAAACACATGAAATGAAACAAGTGCATGGTAATAAAACGTTATGGATTTTTAAAAATTAGGGTTACATATTAAAAATAAAATCATAAGTATAGAGCAAATATTAGTAAAGCTCAATGATAATGCTGAACACAATATGTAGCATTTACACATATTAATGCTTTAAATGTATGTTCGATATTTTTTGCTTTTGAGTGGTATGCCTTTACTCCAGGGTAGTTACTGTATATCGCTTGTGACTGTATTTATGTACAAAGATTAATACAACATAAAGCTTATGTGATGGAGAAAATGTTCATGTATTGACAGTCTTCCAGATTCATAAATCTTGAACACTAGTGTCAGAGTCTGGTAGCAGATGGCAGTAATCAACTCTTAATAGGTAATTATCTCAAGTTTGTCTCCTGACATGTATGTCAAAAAAGACAAAAACGCAGTATTGCAGTGTGCAATGATACCTTTCTTATTGGACTAACAATAATTATATATATATAATTTCTTTTTAGTCAGGTACATATGAAACATTGCTTCTGAATATTTCATATAAGCCTTTTTGCAGTCATCAGCCAGCAAGTGTGACTCCAGAGTTTTAGATAGCTAGTTTGCTGCTGAGCTCTGACTACAGACCTAAAGGCAAGATTTCACATATTTCACAAAGCTGAAGGACTGAAGCAATGACACATCTTCCTCCTCTACTATAGAGACAATACCTTCTAGATTTTTTAGTTTGTAGGAACAATGGCAAGTGCAATGCTAGTGCTGGGCTTTCTTATAAGGTAGCCTGGCATGCACTGCACACACTGAAGAAGAGAAACAATTTGCATTAAAGTTTATTTGTAAAATATGAATTTTATACAAACAAAACAACACATTGAGAATACCAAGACCTACAAATCTCACAAATCTGAACATTAAAGGGATTTTGTCTGATGAGAGGGTTCTCTCTGAGAATAATTGTAGACACATGGAGTGGTGACACTCCTGAGGGTAAGTTGTTCCATGTTATGAGTGGTACCAGAACTGTCACATATGTAGGCACAGGCAGAAATATGTCATTAAACTGAAGCAGCCATTTGACTATCCAAAGGAAAGTATGTTTACTTGATAGCATACCCCCACTACTGATTTTTTTTTTTTACTGTCCTCATTTTTCCTCACAATTCCATTCACCATCTCTGGAGGATTGTACAATTTCCTGTTTTTATTTAGATGGGGGAGCATGAGACTCTCTCTCCTATCTCCTATGGTGCAGTAATGAGTGCCTTAGTGGCCATGTCCTTGTATTAGAGGGACAGGAGTTCTTAGCCCTGTATTTGACCATCCCAAACACAAGGATGCCTTGTGTTTGACCATCCCACAACCTAAACGTAAGGGTTCCATGGGCAAACAGGGAGAGCATGAGAAGGTGAGTATCAATAGAAGAGGGAACCGGTTATGAATTAAATGTGTTACTTTGCCTTAAATGGAAAAAATACAGGTTCACATTACGTTCTGCTTGTTAGGTTTATGCAGTCCATTGTGTTTCAAGTACCTGCTTTTTAAGTTATTGTTTGCCATTATATGGTGAATAACAACAGCTCTGGGTTGTGAATAATAATTGTTCAGTAAAGTACTCTGACGACTTTCTGCTGGTTGAAGAGTTTCTACTTATACATGTTAAATAATCAGTACAATGAAAGGTTACTTGTAACTACAATTTTCACAATTTTGCCTTATAACAGTAAAAAACTCTATCCGTAAATTAAATATGTTTTATTTTGTAGAATATATTTTGTTTTAATAGTAGTAGATACCTAAGTTACTAGTGACACTCTAAGGTCCACGCATGTTCTGCATTTCCTGTTAAAGTGTGTTCATGACCTGCGCCAACGCTACAGAATGTGTACACAGTGATTGACGGCATATGAAGAGCTGAGCAAAACAGTTAAAATGGACACTAAGGAGTACAACACAAATCACTAATGTTATGTTAACTATTAGAAAATCTCATGTGAATGTCCATATTTTACCTAACCAAGCTCTTTAAAGTGGATCTAGCTTCCGATCAATCAGCAGATATTGTATTTTAATTGCCTACAAGCTTAGTAATATGTAAGTGTAGCACTTATGGGTATTCATTACCTTTCACAGAGATCACAGTGCTTCCCCTGACAGCCATGTTTGCACACACATCATCCAGAGTCAGCATCTATTTTCTCAACTATGATGCCAGCTCAAACATAACACAAGCATGTAAATCCTTTGCAGGTTCTTGGCTATGTTCAGAAATGTCTGAAACAGATTAGCGCCTATGTAGCCTCTCTCCTTGTACCTTGGTATATAGTTATAAAAAAATCTATATTTTTTGTATATTGACTAAAATAGTGGTATAAATTAATTTCAGAGTTGTCTGCACATACCTAGAGCTGCCTGACAAGCTTTTGTTACTTTGGGCTTAAAGACTTTGGGAAGTAACTTTGTTTGTATACCCTGGGAACAGCCTTGCTTGACTTACCTCAAATCCATGGACAGAGCTTGCATTCGTGTTTCTTCTTTCGAGAGAGAGAGAGAGAGATTTTCTTGCAAAGTATTGCTCTTTGGGATAATCTGTATCATATCACCAACAAATCACTGCCAATGTTTTCGATCAGTCAACTTTTTGTCCTCCTCCCATTGAAGGAGAGAGGTCTCTTTCCAGTTTTGGGTGGAGGAAGTTCTCCCCCCAAGAGAGACTTTTCTCTGGAACAGGCTTTGTGCCTGCATTGAGACTCCAAGGCTAGTGCCCAGGCCTAGAGTATTGCCCCACTGTATTGCAGGTTTTGTGCCTGAAGGCCATGTGGGCCTAAAAGATTTTCTGCTAGAGCCATCACTGGAATGGAGAACCTCTTAGACCTCCAGTTGTTTGGCTGCTGTGCTCCAAAAGTAAGCTGTTTCATACTAGCGGATGCTGAGTTTTAGGAGCTCAATATGAGTTTTGGTTATTCCACCTGCTTTGTCTTTCTGTCCTACAAATTTGAGTAAAACATTGAAAACTAGTGTCAACTCTAGACCTATCATCCTTCAAGGGGAATAATGCTTGATCTATACTGGGAACTAGCAATGTCCTGTAAAGGAAGTCCCACATGTATTAGCAAGACCCCTTTGGGTGGAGGTACTAAAGCGTTAAGAACATCAGGACACTAATTGTTAAACTCCAAATTAGTGTAGGCTCAATACCCCCTGTTGATACAAGTGCTGGGATGTATTGGTTGCAAGAAGAGGTTCATCTCACATGACCCTCCCCACCCCCACCCCCCAAGGGGCGTAACCAGAAATCAAAGGGCCCCATAGCAAAATTTTCCATGGGGCCCTGTGGTTTCTAGTAACATCCCTTGCAGAGCCCACCTGAGATCCCAAACAGCTCACTTGAGAGTGACCCTGCAGAGCCCACCATAGACTCTATGGTGGGCTCTGCAGGGTCTCAGGTGGGCTGGTCACACCCCTGAACACCTGTTACCTGTCAGCCCCGATCCGATGTCCGTCTCGTCCTCCTGCACAGGGCCCATCCTCCTCATACATCAGTGGGCCCCACCTCCTCTTCCATTGCCGAGCCCCGTCTCCCCTTCCATCGCCGGACCCCTCCTCCTCTGACGTCACCGGCCTTGCCTCTTCTTCCATCACGGGCCCCACCTCCTCCATTGCCGTGCACTGCCTCCTCCACCGATGCCGACGCCGGGCCCAGCATCCTCTGCCGCAGCTGCTGGCTGTCACTGACACAGCGGCGGCTGTGAGGAGGAACACGCCGCTGCACAAATCACTGACAGGTTGTCGGTGATCTAACAGCAACATGTTCCTCCTCACACCTGCCAGTGACAGCCAGCAGCCTGACATGCCATAGCGATCCAGGCGGCCCACACATCATCAGGGGGATGTCGTGGACGAGCCCCCCTGGGCCCCATAGGGGCTGTCTGGATCGATATGGCAATTGTTACACCACTGCCCCCCCAACACTATCACATACTGTATAAAATCACTTGACCAGTTAGTCTAGGATGTGTTATCACTTCAGCATTGTCTAAATTCAGATCTGCAGTCAATTACATTTGTTAGACAGGGCCAGGCTATTCAAAGCAGGTAATGACACAAGCTAAACAATTTTCACTACACAAAGCTGAGAGTGTAATGTGGATTGTGCCATTTTTCATGCACAGTTTATTTAGTATTTTGTTTTAGTATTTATTGTTCTTTTTCATTAGTTTTTTTTAAATTTATAATCTGGCTGTCTTAAATGGCACAAAGGATAAAAATATGAAAGGGACATTGTGATGGTATATGGTATTGTATATTTTTATAGACTGCATAACTCTAACTTCTTTTAAACAAGCAAGAACCTTACTTAAATATTGTGAAATATGACTTTTGAGCACTGTTTTGCCAGTTATACTACCATTCTTAATCCTTAATCTTGTTTTGTATTTTAGTTTCATAAACAAATATGAGAGCAGCTTTAGGAAACGCTGTAATGCGTTCAAACACACCAACGCATACTTTATCATTTTACCTTTCGTTTTTTAATTGGAATTGTAAAGGCTGTTGGTTTTCCTCTGCATATAACAATAAAACCTCTACCATCAAAAACATAAAGAAGCCCTGTCAATAACTTGACAAATTGCAGGTAAACGTATAGAAACCTCAAGTATTTTAACGGCTTAATTACACTGGTTTTTCCTTTCCATAAATTATTATTTATTCACTTACAATCTGCCTTCAGACTTTCTGGGAAGATTAACTATTGACTTATTACTCCAGGAAGAGCCAGATCCCTAACAAAGCCCCTAGCACATCATAGCCCTCTCCTCTTCTGGGAGTATCTATTTACTGTGTGCTGGTCCAGCTCCTCTGCCCCTTCCTTGCACACAGCTAAGCACATTCAGCTACATGCACAATAAGCAAGCTTCATGTAATCCATTTTAGAGCAGCTGTTTCTTTGTAACTCTCTGTAGATTACCTGTGCTGCACATTTTGTCTCCTTTTACCTCCTGTACCTCTTAATTGGGATGGCTCAGTGGTTAGCAACTATGCTTTGCAGCATTGGGGCCCTTGGTTTGAATCTCAGCCAGGACACTATCTGCATGACGTTTGCATGGGTTTCCTCCAGATACTATGGTTTCCTGCCACATTCCAAAGACATGCTGGTAGGTTAATTGGCTCCTGTCTAAATTGGTCCTGCATGTGTGTGCAAATTAGCTGTGCACATGTGCTATCACATTCTGCATGCTGGTCCCAAGCCTGTGTAAATGGGGGGTGGGGGGGGAAGGGGTGTTGAGGAAAGACCTGGAGACCTACCTTTTCTAATTCACCAAGAAAATTATGTGGAATAAAGCTCTCAAGCGTATCAGACATAGTGCCTAGGGAGCTGACCTATAGCATTGCTGAGAGCTGTCATAAATGTTGGACCTAGGCGTGAAGAATGCATCCTGATAACCAAAGACCAGAACAAATAAACATAGGATGACCAATAAACACCTTAATACATCAGAGATTTAAGACATACATAGGACATTTTGATGTACTGTATATTCATAAAAAGTTCTGGTAGTGTGTCAGGAAGCCAGAATCCACATTGAGTCCCTCCTTTATGGTGTTGAAATGTAAAATCATTTTCATCTCAAATTTTTTCCTTTCATGAGAGTCTTTAAAATTCCCTTTGAGTACTTTAATTTTGAGGTTTTGGAAGGAGTGATATCTCTGGGAGAAATGGTGTCCTACTGGGTTGCAATATTCATTTCCTTGTGTTTATTGATCGAGCTCCTGTGTAGGTTCATCCTGAGATGCAGCTTAGGGCCAGTTTCCCCAATGTAACAACCTTTGTCACATGCTGAACACTGTATCATGTACACCACAGGGTACGGAAGGGTTAGAACCTCAGTAGGCAGCGGTGTATTTAGGTTTCATGCTGCCCTAGGCAAGACGAAACTCGGCACCCCCCCCATCTAAATTTGTCCCACCCCTGCCTGTTCAAGACATTTTGCGTAACCTGTCAAGTCGCTGGATGCAGATTCTGACAGGTTGCGCTGTTAGGCCTCATTCACACAGTTTAGAGCCGCCCCCGTACAGATCCATGCGGCGTGCACGGTCGTTACGGGCCGTTCCCGGGAAGGACAGGTGCTGCGTGTGATTATACGCAGCAGCCTGTTCTTCTCTATGGGAGGACGCGGCGGTACTCTGCCCTGCTGTAAAGGATCTCTGGTTGGCTCTGCAGGGTCTCAGGCAGAGACTGCCAAAGGCCCTGCACATCCCACCGTAGACCTTGCACAGCCCCTGAGTCCCTGAAAACCCCACCAGAGCCCACCATAGACCCTGCATAGAAACTCTCAAGTGGGGTGTGCAAGATCTATTTTGGGCTGTACATGGTCCCTTTCCCTGCACACATGCTGCTCCTCTTACCTGCAGCTCCCCAGCCTGCTTCCAGGATATGCCACTTCTTCCTGCATCTTCGTCCATACAAAGAAGCTTCTTCCTCCATCCACCTGCAGCCCCTGCCGGCCAAGCCACCTCTCTCTCGGTCCCATCAGCCCGTGTCTGCCCTGCTCCATGCCTAGACCCGACGGCACATACAGCCGCAAAACTTCTTCCTGGACCCACCTGCAGACCCCGGCGGCCGGGCTGCATCTCCCTCGGCCCCGGCCACACATCCTCTGTCACCCGCCAGACCAGGCTGCCTGATTTTGTCCACCCGTCGTTGGCTTTCCTCTTTGCAGGAGTGCCGCTCCAGGCAAACGCCTTGTTTGCCTCACGGTAAAAATACGCCCCTGACAGTAGGTACTTGTTCATGTTTGATTACCTTCTGGGGAGATTCACCCCTCTATTTGTCCTGGTGACTATTGTAATCAGAACAGAAAGTGATATGAAATCCCGAATTATATAGATCATTTCCCCTAAATGTATTATTTTCTCTCACTTTCTGTTGTGTCTTTGAGACAGGAAGTGACAGGAAATCCCCTCTAGCAGGACACAGACACACACAAAAAGATTAAAAAGGGTTTTAACTGTTCTTTAATCTAAACTAAAGCAAAAAGTTCTGACTATAGATGTACTTTTATGGGGATTTTGTTTTTTAAAACTAATATTTAAGTATGCGTGTGAAGGTGATTAGCCTCATAGAAATAATCTTATCAATGTGTGTTAATGTATTTTTTATATTTATGGGTTATAACGTATATATCACAGTGTTCTAGTCCTATAACATCATTTTAAAACAATGTATTATAAGATGGAATTCTCCTTTAAACGTATACACCTTAATATCGGGCTGTATTTCCATTACAAGCTTGGTGCCAGCATGAAGCACAATAAATGCTGACTCTCTGACAACCGCTGCTATATAGACATATTTCGAGGAGTGGGTCTGCCCTTTCTAGCAAGGTGAGCAATTTTCTGCTTAGAATTTGATTAAATAAAGGAATAAAACAATGAATTAAAATATGATATTGACGAACACACAAAAAAAGTCATAAAGGGTAACATGTCACCTTCACTAAATACAGGAGAAAGCAAAAAATATTGTCCATTAGAAGACTCCAGGGTTAAAGAGACCCTGACACTATTTGTAATCTAATTTCAAAGCCGTGCCTGCAAAGAAAAGGTTTAAAGCTGAACTCAGGCCTTCCCTTCAGTCCTGAACAGTTGTACAAACTCCTCTCCTAAACTGATATTGCTTACTCTGATTCCACTGCACACTGTGAGCTTCTCAGTTAGATAGGGCCTCCTCATTTCATGGCCCTTTTCTACGCAGTCTGACGGTCCCGGGCTCACTTCTTTCATTTATTGGATTTCAGTTGTTTTCATCATGGATGCTCAGCATCACATGTGGACGTTACCTAGGGTCTTCATGCAAATATCGGAGATAATTAGGTCACCAGCACACCAAGCTCCGCTTCATTGATCTTTATTTTATTGACGTTTAGATAAACACAGTGTCACAAGCAAATGCAACGTTTCGGAAACCACTTGCGGTCCCTTCAACAGGCAAAACAATGTGACCCCCCTTGATCGCCTTTAGTCTTACGGCGCCACCTGTTGGCCATTTCAGCACCCATTTAAGCTACACATGAGGATACGTCGGTATGGAGTGCAATGGGATACCTCTGAATTCATGCAAATACAGTCTGACTAGGACCGCACACTACTTTAGACTGACAATCACCCATCAAGACATTTTGATATTTACAAAACACCTCCCAAGAGCCAGCCCACTGCTTGCATCGGGTCTTAGGGCTCTTTAGAGAAGTACTGACACAGGGTACTGTGATGTTTTCAGGAAGTTTTCAGGAAGTACAGAACTTGGCCGGCCCCTCCCACAAGCCGTGAGTTGCCTGCATTGCATAGAGAAGTACAAAAGCCTGGTGATTACATCTCTGGGTCTAAAATAAGGTATCTAATACAAATCTAAATGTTTAGTTTCAAAATATCATTATTATGGGGAAAAGGAGGAACCAGGGAAAGCAAAATATTAACTTATTAAACTTCCACTTTAATTGTTTTAATTGCAACTCCTGTGCCTGCAATAGCTGCTGTCCACATTCCCTGCCTTTGGCACCTAGATCACTACTGTGCCCTGTAAAGACATAGTGGTTAAAGGTGAAGAACCAGAGCGCACAGTGTTTTGGGTTGTTTTGGTGTTGTTGTGGGGCAGGAGGGGGCGTGGTGGTCCATTTAAGTAAATGGCACCATCGCCACGCCCTGTGGTCCGGTACGAGCAAAATGCTGCAATGTGCTTTGCGTTCCCGTGCGGCCGATCGCACGGGAGGGCGTGGCTACGGTGCTATTCACTTCAATGGACTGCCACGCTCCCTCCTGTCCCAGCACATAATGAGCCTGCCGCAATGCGATGCAGTGCTTTCTGGCCAGAATCGGGAACGCACTGCCTCTGGTGTGAACAAGGCCTTAGAGTTGGCTTTCTAAAACCGCTTATGTTTCAGTCCATGCTCTAGCGAGACAACAAACTATTTTATTATTTTTTGAGAGGAGTACTCTTTATTCAAACTGATAATTGCAACTAAACGATAATGAGGGGAATTTATCAAAACTGGAGCAGCTGTGTATGGCAACTAATCAGCTTCTCTCTTTCGTTTTCAAATCTTAATTGAACAAACTGAAGAATGAAGCTGATTGGTTACTGTGCACAGTTGCTCCAGTTTTGATAAATTCCCCCAATATGTTTAAAGTGTATATAAAACCAAAATGTTTTCTTCGAGTGGGAATTGGTTAGAACCCCTGTGCAGTTTCAATTGCTTTTTGTGTCCCAGCAGAAATTATTCACCTATTGACCAATGTCTCCGGGACGGGGGGTGATAATGAGAAATCCAAAATTTATAGCTGCCCCGGAACAAGAATGGAAGTGAAATTTTCAACTATTTTATCAACTATTTTGATCAAACCGGACCTGACCGGACCGCAGGTATAGTGTGCCTTGTGATCCCGTGCGACCAATCGCATTGCGGCCGTAGAGCGTGGCTACGGTGCCATTCACTTCAATGGACCGCCACGCCCCCTCCTGCCCCACAAAAAAGTGAGCCGGCTGCAATGTGAGGCAGTGCGTTCTGGCCAGAATCGGCCCGGAACGCACTGCATCTGGTGTGAACGAGGCCTTAGAGCTGGAAAAGTATATGTGCCAAGTACGGTACTTGGTATCTGAACATCCCTATTAAAAAGCTATGCAATTTTTTTTATAAATAGACCCCAGTGCATTTGCCAGTATGTGCTCTATTCCGCCCTTCTTCTATTACCTAGGACCTGTGCATCTATATATGCCACCGCTGCTAAACATCCCAGCATTTGGGATGTATTGACCCTTTAAATGCCTAAACTACACTAATATATACAATTTCTTTCTAATAATGGTTGTGAAATGCTGGGATGGAGAAATAGATGTTTATTAATATACTTATACAATCATGTTGCTATGAGTCCTGTGTTTTTTCCAAGCTGTTGCTATGTTAGCACATCCCTCCCCAATCCAGGCTACTGCTATATTAAACAAATAAGCATCATTTTAAGTGCAACCTATGAGGAGCCATAAATAATGTTGTAAATATGGAATCGGCCACAAACCTGAGAACTGACAGATTTGAATAAAAGCACTGGTGAATGTAACGTGTTCTGAAGAAAGTATGTAGGTGTAAATTATTATGCTAGACCAAAATAGACCATGTGATTTTAAATTACACAGAAACATGTAGCATAATTGTAGTTGTAGACCTGGAGTAAAATTTTGTATTTGTATACAGATTATACTATATACTTCTGCAGATGCAGCGAATGTGAATGTGCACTGTGAGAGGATTTAGTCATCGAACTAATGAAAATATATCAGGTTTAAAATGATATTTAAATCAAAAGGTTTTTGAGCTATTTCAAATGTGGATTAAATCACTTACAATGGATGCTGCTCCTTGATGTTTTAACATTATAGCTTCCTGCAGAATCAGCTGGTCCCCTGAGCACTGACCCTATTATCTTGTTTTAAGGTGGCTCCTTTCCCTTGCAGGATCCTATGGAGCCTCCCTTATGTGTGATAGCTGAGTGTCTCACCACAAACACACAGGCACAGCAAGGCAAACCACTCGCCTCCTCCCTCCTCTAGCTATTGGGACAGCTATTGGAGACTGGTCTGTCTATATGACTATAAGTGCTTGGGCAAAAATGGAAAGAAATACTTTGCTGGGTATATTTGTTGGATCTGGATTCATTACTGAAAAAGGTTTGTGAGCTTAACACTCCTTGAATACTCATTTAATACTCCTTGGATCTCGATATAATACAGAGATAGTACTATCATATCCATATGCCTGTTTAAGAAAATATGTACTTAATGTTGCATTCAATTTACCTAAACTTGACAGTGCACAAAACCTGCTTAGATATTTCTTTCTGCTCCATCCCTTCATTACCCCATAGTACAATAGCACTTAAAATGTATTCATTTTACGGGTTCAGGAATTATTTAAAGGCAAAACTTTACATTTTTAGGTTTGGATAGTGTGGGGACAGTTAGACCCTCTGTCAAGCTTTCATTGCTGACTGTGTTCTCGCTGGGGAGATTCACCCCATTATTTGCACTGATGACTATTATCACTTAGGCAGAAAGTTAGGGGAAGTCCAAAATTTTAGAGGGGAGGGTTAGTCATCCAATGTTCTGGGGACAGCTGTCTAGGATGGGAATTACCCTCACACTTCCTGCTGTGCCCTTCTGGGCATGAATTTAATACAAATTAGTAAACTAAACATGAGATCGTAGTCTATGACGGGAGTGAGCTTGGAGCGGTGACTACTTTACAACACACACAGGGATCATGGGTAACAAAAGTAGCCACCCTCCAGAAGGAAGGACAGTGTCAGCACCAATTCAGAGAGGATTTGAGGATCTACAGCCGAGTGATACACAAATAAGATACATTTTTGTTAATAGTTAAGGTACTTGAATATATTTTTAAGATTTAACTCCTGAGTTTCGTGTCACTTTAACTGCCTGAGTTTCCCCACAGCAATCAAAGTGGTTCAAACTTGTACTCGGAAATGGCAGTTTGAAAACAAAAGGAGGAACCTGCCTGCTTGCAGCACATCCAGTTTTTACATCAGACACAAATAAAAGCAATCGACAGCACAGTTTGGACTTAAAACTACAATATTTGGAGATTTCTGTCAGTTTCCAGGAAGTGTCAGTTGTTGTCTATCTAATGCAGTCATAACTCGATCTCTTAAATCAGCTCAGCAGAATATAACATTTCTCAGTACAAAATATAAAATCTGTCCCTGAGTAACATTCACAGAATGCTTTCCAATTCAATTGTATACATCCTTAGAGAACGTTCTTTAAGATGATTCCATTCATGAGTGTATGATTTTCTTGTCTTTGTGTTGCCTGTTTTATTTGTGTTTACCGCCACTGTGGAAGAGAAATTGTGTAGTGAGAGGGTTATTATTAAATAACAATATATCACTGGGATGCTCTGCAATCTATTCTTCTCTCTTCTGCAGATGTTTCCTTGCAGGTCTGCATCTTGTATGTACAGTACATTGTATACAAATGTGTGTACAATGTATGTGTTGGTTTTTTTAATTCAGGAAACCTTGTATGCATTATCTTCCTGTATTCAGGTCCACAAAGATTGTCTTAAAGGTTCTGCATGAAAATATATAAAATAGGAAAATAATCTTAGTCAAGGTTTCAAGTGGTTTTTATCAGAATATATGTATATTCCGGAGTTCCATTAACCTCCAAGGCCACAGGTGTAAGAAAACAAGCACCTAGGCATGCAGACGCTTCTACAAACATTTGTGAAAGAATGGGTCGCTCTCAGGAGCTCAGTGAATTCAAGTGTGGTGCCGTGATAGGTTGCCACCTGTGCAAATAAGTCCATCCGTGAAATTTCATTGCTACTGAATATTCCACGGTCACCTGTTAGTGGTATTATAACAAAGTGGAAGCAACTGGGAACAACAGCAACTCAGCCACGAAGAGGTAGGCCACGTAAAATGACAGAGCATGGCCAGCGCATGCTGAAGCGCACAGTGTGCAGAAGTCGCCAACTGTCTGCAGAGTCAATAGCTACAGACCTCCAAACTTTGTGTGGCCTTCAGATGGGCACAAAAACAGTGCGCAGAGAGCTTCATGGAATGGGTTTCCATGGCCGAGCAGCTGGATCCAAGCCTTACATGAAGTGCAATACAAAGCATCGGGTGCAGTGGTGTAAAGCACGCCACCACTGGACTCTAGAGAAGCGGAGATGTGTTCTCTGGAGTGACGAATCACGCTTCCCTGTCTGGCAATCTGATGGACATGTCTGGGTATGGCGGTTGCCATGAGAACGGTACTTGCCTGACTCCATTGTTCCAAGTGTAACGTTTGGTGGAGGGGGGATTATGGTGTGGGGTTGTTTTTCAGGGGTTGGGCTTGGGCCCCTTAGTTCCAGTGAAGGGAACTCTTAAGGCATTAGCATACCAAGACATTTTGGACAATTTCATGCTCCCAACTTTGTGGGAACAGTTTGGGGATGGCCCCTTCCCGTTCCAACATGACTGTGCACCCATGCACAAAGCAAGGTCCATAAAGACATGGATGAGCGAGTTTGGGGTAGAGGAACTTGACTGGCCTGCGCAGAGTCCTGACCTCAACCCGATAAAACACCTTTGGGATGAATTAGAGCGGAGACTGCAAGCCAGGCCTTTCACGTCCAACATCAGTACCTGACCTCACAAATGCGCTTCGGGAAGAATGGTCAAACATTCCCATAGACACACTCCTAAACCTTGTGGACGCCTTTCCAGAAGAGTTGAAGCTGTTATAGCTGCAAATGGTGGGCAAGCTCAATATTGAACCCTACGGACTAAGACTGGGATACCATTAAAGTTCATGTGCGTGTAAAGGCCGGCGTCCCAATACTTTTGGCAATATAGTGTATATAATTTATTTATTTTTTCCTCCTATCTCCTTCCCAGCTAAATATACTTGTCTTTCCTTCACTGCCCTGGATCTGTTCAGATCTGTATGGAGTCATATCCACTTCCAGGTATAGAAAAGCATGTGACTGTCTTTATGTGACAGGGCAAGGCCAATGGGTCCTGTCATGCAATGACTCTCCAGTTGCTCATGCTAGCTAAGCAAAACAGCGGGAAGTTAACATTTTTGCATCTTTAGAGGTCTACATTTATGTGAACCTGTTGCTTTTTCCTGCATATGATTCACTATAAGCTCCTGCAACTAAGAGCTTGTCAATTTCAGAATACACTGTTCATAGTCCGCTGGTGCTGAGGGGCTGCGACGAGTAGAGAGACCATCACTAGAATCTATAATTTTTAGGTCCTGTGTTGGTGGACTTTGATGGGCAAATGCAGCGTGCTTTTGACATGAGTTTGAGATGCTTCAGAGATCATTCAAAATACATATCAGGTGCATATGACCTGCTGTTGACCTCCATTTGACCTGTTACAGTAGGTTTTGCAGTCCCATAAACTTGTATGGGGAGAGCAGCAGTTCTAAAGTGAACAATATCCTGTCAACACTGGCTTTAAGGAGGCAGCAATTCTTGTGTACAGTGAAGGGCACTTGAACTCTGAACCTTTAGATCAACTGGAGGAACATTAAGGGGGTGTTTAGTAGTCATACTACAGGCTACCCATTATATCTACACAGCTAGCTTTATAGAACTGTCCCTGTGGAGGTGAACCCACCAAAATGATCCAGGCCAGACCTTTGATTTGTAGACCTCAAGGATGCAAATGTTTGTGTAGAGTGAAGAGCACTTGGAACCACAGGTAACTTCTGTTCAACTAGAGAAATCAACTAGAGAGATATTTAAGGGGGTGCTTATAAGTCTTACTACAGGCTAACCATCATATCTACCAACAGTATCTGATTTCCATGGATAAAGTTAGCTTCATAGAAATGGACCCACCAAAATAATCCCTGGCAGCCCTTTAATTTGTAGATCTCAATTTATACAATGATAATGCATATCCATAATATTAAAACCACTGTACCAACAATGGGTTTATTTTTTCCTTGAACCCCTGACCACTAGAAACTAGCTTTAATGCATTGTGGGTCATCCGACCCATACTGATGGGTCACATGCAATACAAACCCGTGAGCACATGGCCTTTTGTCGACCGTAAACTAACAAATCAGTTCCAGGAAAAGGCTTTCAGACCACCAACTGCTGCTTTAAGTAAAAAGTGACTTTTCCAGGAGGAAGAGAACAGTGCTTCTGTTTCTTTTGGTGAGCAGTACAGAAAATCAGCATCTTTACATTCACATAACAGCCTTCAGCACAAAGAAGCTACAATTGAACACATAATCCTAGATTGAAAATGTCTGCTGTAACACTCAGTGCCACTGACGGCTCTTCTAATTTCCTTACAGATGGAGGAGCTACATGAAAGCTTCTAATTTTCATACTAGCACTAGCTCGGTGCCCCTGTAGCTCATTATTTTTATCTCGTGGCAGCTGCTGATACTATTAGAGGTTCTGACTTTTTTTCTTATTTAAAGGAAGCATTAGTCAGTTACTGCTAGATTCCTGATATACTCCACAAAGCTTTGTGTGATGCTCTGTAGAAAAGGTAGGGGATTTAAAACATTTGCTTGGGAAATTAGGTGTCATACACCAGGGGTGAAGTTCAGCTCATCCCAATCAGAGTTGTTTTACTAGCATCCCATCTGTGCTGCTGTCAAGATTGCTCTCGGAAAATCTTGCCAGTGCTTTAAAAAAAAAGGGGGGGGGGGGGATAAGGATTTTCGAACAAGAGAAGAGAGAAAAGGAAATTCACATGCTCCATTGTCTCTTTTTCTTTTTCCTTGTGTGCATGAATGTACTATTATTTCCAAAGCTATAAATATCATTTTAATTTTTTCGAATGTGACCTTTGCTAAATTGAATGTAACCCCTTTGTTGCCTGAAGGTTGTGAATCACATTGCGGTGAGGTAAGATGAGTGACTCGCAGCAGGGCTTGTGATGCGAATGTTCCCTACTGAGTCTTTTAGGCTGACAGCATCCCATATAGATTGAGAGCCCTAAGGGCTAGGGGCTTCCTCTTCTGTTGTCTACGTTTGCTTGTGGCAATCTTTTGTATTACTATGCCACTTTGTGCCTTCGTTTTACAAAGTGTTGGTTTTATTGTATAAATTATATCCAGTAGTGCCATTTTATGAGCATTGTTTTTTATGTTTTACTAGTACTTTGGTTTATTTTTCTTTAAGGGACTGCTCGAAATACAATTTATTTACGCAGAGGCTCAGTCAAAAAAAAAAACAACTATTCTAAGGAAAAATAATGGTGTTAGCCAGCAGTGTTTGGTTTTATTTTGCTTACCTGCACTAGAAAAGAACGACAGCTGTAATCTGATTGGCTGCTATAAACGACACACACACAGCTCGATTTTAGAAGCATGAGGCCTCATTCACAGGGGGCCTGTTGCCCCATAATGCGTAATGGGCCATTGTGTGATGTGCCTGGAGATGTAGGAATAAGGGTGTGCGCAGCTCAAGTCTATGTAGACAAAGGAGCTGTGCTCCCTCACACGCTGCTTCCCACAGCTCCAAGTTTTGACAGGTCCATACAGAAGATGCATACATGATAGATCCAGGTCTATGTGCAGCTGTCAAAACTCGGAGCTGCGGGAAGAGCGCATGGGAGTGCACAGCTCCTTTGTCTCCAAGCGTGCTAACCACACACTTCTTCCCACAGCACCGGCCACATTAAAAAATGGCCCTTCACTCCATATGGGGCAACATGCCCTGTGTGAATGAGGCCTAATGATCTTTTAATCACTGAGGGCCCATTTACAATTGCCTTTTCCTGTGCATATCATTAACGCATGCATGTTGTTCTACACATTAACATGCACCATATCAAGGCAGTCCACTCATTTTGAATGGGCTTCCAACGCACAGACATGGACTTAAAAAATTGACATGCAGCATTGTCTCTGATGCCTTGGTGGGTTAGTGCGCGATTCACAATGAATGGCGCCGCAATGCACTAACACACGTAACGTGTATTGCAGTAACGTGTGTCACTACAAGATTTTTGTTTTAGTATTGGATAGAGTGGGCAAGAATTAGAACCCCTGCCAGGTATTCACTGCTCTCTAGGGCGTTCAGTAGATTTACACTCCTTTCCTCTGAGTGTCAGTGTTTTACCAGACAGGAAGTGGGAGGAACCCTCCAAGAGTTACACAAACAGGTTAGAATGTGAGAAGAGAGTGATAGAGGAAGCAAAGTATGAGGGATGATTAGAGATGGATAATGGAAGTGGGTGCAAGTGGCAATATTTTAACTGGAGTTATAAATATTCAATAAAATAAAGAGACAATTTGAAGTTAATGTTTATGGATGTTCTGTATAAATGTACTTTTATGGAAAAAACAATCAAAATATATTAAACAAAAAAAAAAAGGCTAGAACCCTGGACAGATTTATTTTTGCTGCCTGTGTTCCTTTTGGGGACTTTTGCTCACTTCCTATGTGGTGAAACTGTTATCAGCAGGACAGGAAATGAGGGTGAATCTCTCTAACCAAGCCCAGATAGATAGCAATGAAATCTCTATAGGAGTTTCTAAGTTTGCCCCTCTCTATTCAAAATGAAAAAAAAATTTGCTCAGACATATACTTTAAAACGACACTAAACTCAGAAGTTTCATCTTAAAAATGCATTCAAGTACCTTAACTATTAACAAAAATGTATCTTAGAGCCCATTCACACCAGGGCAGCTTTGCATCAGCGCAGTTTTGAGAGGTTTTGGGAGTTTCTAACTGCGTTTCAGTGCTAAAATGCAATTAAAAATGCCCGAAACCACGCTGATCAGCGTGGTTCCATTGAAAGCTGTATTGAAGATATATTGGTCCCTCACCTTACGCGTCCCTTCAATGTTATGCAATCAGGTTCTCACCTTCACTCATCCTCCCTTTCGGCCAATATCTCCATGATCCCAAAGCCTGGTAAGGATGACATGGATATGGCCAATTACCGCCCTATATCCCTATTGAATACGGACGTCAAACTGCTGGGGAAGATCTTGGCGGACAGGGTGAACAAAGTTTCGTGCTCTCTGGTCCACAAGGACCAGGTAGGGTTTACACCCGTTAGGCAGGCGTGGGACAGTGTGTGAAAGGTGGTGCACTTGGTTCATCTTATGAAACAAAGATCTGTTCCAGGCTTTCTCCTATCCTTAGATATTCATAAAGCATTTGACAGGGTTTCCTGGGACTACCTACACTATGCCCTTGCAAGGTGGGGTTTTGGGCCTTCCTTCCGCACATGGCTCTCTACCTTATACCATAACCCCTTTGCGAAGGTCATGTATATGGAACACTTCTCAGACCCGTTCCCGGTCTCTCGGGGCACAAGACAGGGCTGTCCCCTCTCCCCCATTTTGTTTATCCTAGCTATCGAACCCCTTGCCACGCTAATTCGTGAGAACACCTCCATTAGAGGAATGGAAGTCGCAGGGATCTCCTCCAAAATCAGCCTATTTGCTGATGATATTCTCCTCTCCCTAACCCAGCCCCTGATATCACTTCCATCCCTTTTTGACACCCTGTCGGCCTTTGGGAAAGTCTCCGGCCTCATTGTTAATTAATCTAAATCTCCGGCCTTAAACATCTCTCTTCCTCCCTCAGAAAGAGATCTCATCCGGGAAAACTTTACCTTTGCATGGGCCCAACATTCTCTCCCTTACCTGGGCATACACTTGTCCCCATCATATGACTCTCTATACGCAGTGAATTATGTACCCCTCTTCCGCTCTTTGAAAAACCTCTTAACCTCCTGGAATAACTTACCCATCTCTTGACTAGGCTGCCCGCATACATGCGGTCAAAATGATCCTTCTCCCAAAGCTGCTCTACTATTTCCGCACCCTCCCAGTACCAATCCTGTCAGGATCCAGAGCACCCCCAGGTGGCGCTGGAGCCAAGTCCTGTAGTTCCTGTGCTCGCCTGCGGGTGTCTCCAGCAGCCAGGAACTGTCAGGAACCTGCAGCTCCAGTACTCACCTGCGGGTGTGCCCCAGCTGTGACTTATCATCCCATCACCTGGTGCTTCCTGGGAGGGTATTTAAGCCCTCCCTGCAGTCAGGAAGCTGGCTCAGTATTGTGTCGCCTGCACCTGACTGACTCCCCTGGCCTGTGCCTTGGAACCTGAACCCTGCTACCTGAACCCTGCTACCTGAACCCTGCTTCCTATCTGCAACCCTGTCACCGACCCGGCTTGTTACCTGACCACTCTCCTTGAATCCCGTTCCTGTACCGTGCTGCCCTCCTGTTAACGACCCGGCTTGTACCTGACCCCTCTCCTTGTATCCTGAGGCCTGCCGTATATCTGCAGGCCTGTTACCCCTCCTTGTTGCTATTCCTCCTGGCTGTAGGTGTGTGTTTGTCCCAACGGTGGGTTTGTCACTTCACTGCTAAACCTGTGGGTGGTTGAGGGGGTTTGTAGTTTTGTTGATGTGTAACAAATAAACTGTGTGCATAGAACCCTATCTTATGTGGGCATATTAATTTGGTCATCCTGCGTGGGTACCTACATGTGGTGTGAGGACACTTGTGCATGGTATCCTGACAAATCCCTAACTTCGCCCTTAGATCCATGCAGAACCAAGTCATGTCTTTTATATGGCGCGACAAACGCCTCAGGGTGGCCCGGAAAACAATGTACTGCCATCGCCGACAGGGGGGATTGGGTGTCCCTGACCTCCGAAAATATTATCAGGCCGCACAGATTGCGCCCCTTGCAGCCCTTCATATGCCAGATGACCCACCGCTCTGGACACTATTGGAGATCCCCTATGTACACACATGCTCACTGTCCGCCATTCCCTGGCTTACCACCACTCACTGCCCTTCACCCCTCAGTCCCCTCCTTACCCATACCCTGCGGACCTGGGTCTCCACTAAATACACTGCTTCCCTAATTTCCTCGTACTTGCCCCTCACCACCTTCCTGGGAACCCCATGTTTCCTCCAGCAATGGACTGCCCGTCGGCTTTTACTTGGTGGCAATCACACGGATACACTACTCTCTATACCTTTGTACATAATTCAAAATTGCTCCTGTGGGACGACCTAGTGGCCAAATCTCAACCACCCTCTCGGGAACTATTCCGGTTCATCCAAATCAGGCATTGGATTCAAACCTTACTTCCAAACCCACTCGCTACCCCATCTCTTACTCCTTTTGAACGCATATGTCTCCGCACCCCCCGCTCCTCAAACCTCATCTCCCTTCTATACTCCCAACTCAATGCCCTATCCTCCACCACCACTCACCGATATACTGTAAGGTGCTCTTCACATGGTACTTAGTGCCTTCTCACCTCTGTTACCTCCACCCGACGTGCTCCAATATTTGCTTTAGGGGATGCCAAGCTGTAGGCGATGTTATGCACATCTGGTGGACGTGCCCCTTCGTGGCCCGGTTCCAGTTCAAAATCTATAGACTGCTCCATTCCATCTTCAGTTTATCTATACCAAAGGATCCTTGGCAAGCTTTACTTCATGTTAGGATCCCTCAACTTACGAAACCCCAATGGCAACTATCTAACTACCTCTTCCTAGCAGCTAAACAAACCATAATCCACTCATGGAAAAAACAAGCCATACCTTATTCTGAATTCCACCAACGGGTATTAGGATTCTTTGTTAATGAACACCTCTCTAGCATACTGATGGACACAAACCAGAAATTCCATGCTATATGGGACCCATGGTCCTCTGTTTTCTTGTCCACCCATGACCCAGTAACCCGAAGCCTCATCCACTGAGCACCCATTGTGCTGTGGCGCCCGGGTGGTAGTCACCGCCCCCCTCCACCTCCACCTACTCTCTTTCTTTTCTTCTCCCCCTACTGCCTTTGCTCTCCCCTATAACTCCCTTCTTGATTCTCCCTTCCCCCGCCTCCTGACTGGTT
>NW_017306357.1:177595-221710 GCF_000935625.1 Nanorana parkeri | reverse complement strand
CTTTTGCTGTTCAATGTACTGTTATCTATGCCGCCTGATGTTCAGGCGTATTGTTACTCCACTATGCAATTGTTGCTATACTTTTTTCTGTACACTGCACTTTGAAAACCTAATAAAACAAATTTAAGAAGAAAGCTGTATGGAAACCGCACTGATCAGTGAGGCAAAAATAGTTCGGGTGGGGGGCGGTTTGGATCGCTCTAAGCCGCACGGTCGCATGATCGGTCCCCATAGCAATGTATGGGATTGTTCATCTCGGCGGATTCGCGTTTCAGAACCGCCCCGGTGTGAACGGGGCCTTATTTGTGTATCTCTCAGCTGTAGATCCTCAAATCATCTCTGAATTGGTGCTGACCCTGTCCTTCCTTCTGGAGGGTGGCTACTTTTGTTCCCCATGGTCCCTGTGTGTGTTGTAAAGTAGTCACTGCTCCAAGCTTGCTCCTGTGATGGACTACAATCTCAATACAAATTAGTAAACTAAACATGAGGTTGTAGTCCATCACAGGAGCGAGCTTGGAGCGCTGACTACTTTACAACACACACAGGGACCATCGGGAACAAAAGTAGCCACCCTCCAGAAGGAAGGACAGTGTTAGCATGACTTCAGAGATGATGTGAGGATCTACAGCTGAACAGCACAGCAGAAATAAGCTACATTTTTGTTAATAGTTAGTGTACTTAAATGGATTTTTAAGATTTAATTTCTGAGTATAGTGTCACTTTAAGTGCTTATGAGATACCTCTGGCATCTGAATCAAATAACCAAGAGCTAAAAAATCAATTTCAGATCATTTTTTTTCCTTGGTCAACCGTGTTCATATACATTTTTTCCCAATCAGACCTGTCAAGAGAACATAATTAGTTTCTTATAGATATAGACCATTTTAAAGCAGACCAAACATCAAGTGTAAGTGATGGGACAAAGTAACTTCTTTATCCTTGCATGGAAGTTTTGTTATCGGAGAGCCAGTAGAGGAGGCTGAAAACTCGGGACCCAGAAGAAGACCAAGAGAAAATGGAAGTGCTGGTAAAGCAGTAATAAGGGGGAGCATGCACATCACAATCACTATAGAAGAGAATGTTACAAGGTAGGTGTGCCATAATGTGGAAAAATGCTCCAAAACATCAGTTCCACTTTTACATCTTCTGAAATATGGCTGCAAAGGTAGGGCAATTTTTTTTATAAGTAAGTCATCTGACTCATAGATTTGTGAGAAAGAGCAGTAAAGCATAACCATTGTGTAGTACTGCAAAGCAGGGGGCAGAACCAGCATGTGTAATAGACAACTATGGCAGCGCCCATCTATCAACCATATTTAGAAACAAGGTATTTAAGGCATAAAAACTCATAACATTATTTGCATAAGGTGATTTCTGGTATATTTATTTTATCTAAAAATACTTGGTAATGCTATGCATTCCCTTTAAAACCCATATCTATTAGCAAGTACTTAGAATCTGCAGTGCAAATCTAATAGTGCTACACCTAACTAGCATTTGTAATAAAACTTCCCAATTCTTTCACATAGAATAAATTTACATGCATATATTTTTCTAAAGATGTTTGGCATTCCACTGAGTCGGCACAGCCTTGCTGGTTCTCAGAATCAAAGTCTTCCATTTTGGCTTTTATAAACTGGCCCGTTTGATGTAGTCACATTACCATGCAGGCCGCAAAAGGTGACTCGGAATCTGTCTGTAAACGGCCTACAGCCTTCTCGGTATTTGCGGAGGTGATTAATTCTGGGGAAACCCGACTCTGTTCCTTAAGGTGACGTGGAAAGGCATTAAGCTTCAGGTAGAGGCAGTGGATACAAAGTGGCAATTTTCTGTATTTAGTATGGAACAACAGATGTTCTTGCAGCAGTGAAGAAGAGACAATTATCATAACAAAGAGGCATGTTATAGTGTTGGACTGCACATTTTTGAGCATTAGTGGCTCAGGGGCCCCTAATGTTCTGACAATGAAATGCATAAGCAGAACATTCTGGAAGATGAGCTTCATAAATCTGAATTCCAGACAGAACCAGGCATGGTTTAAAATCTTTTCTTCCTGAAAGCTAAAAGAATTAAAAAGCCTCCACCTGAGTTTAAATAAGCCATTTGTATTGTCATATACACTGAGTGGCCAGATTATTATGACCACCTGACGTTTTTAGGCAAATTAGCTATAATTTCGCACTGAAGTTGCTAGAGGGCCAGACCATTATAAATAGGGAAGCAGGTTGTTTACCACGACAGTAGAAGTGATTTTTTTCTGAAGATAAGGGGAAACAACGCGATTTAACAGCCTTTGAACGTGGGATGATTGTTGGCGCTCGGAGCCATGGAGCGAGTATCAGCAAAACAGTAGAATTCTTTAAATGTTCAAGAGCAGCTGTTGTTAAAGTGTTTAAAGACTGGACTGTCAGCCGAAAATCTGGGTCTGAACGTGCAAATTGTGGCCGTCAGCCATTAGTCAATGTTAGGGCAGAACAGAGAGTGGCAAGACTGGTACAAGACAACAGAAGGGCAACGGTGCAGTGTCAGATTCCTCGCATCACCTTTCAACATCTCGTGGAGTCAATAGGCGGCCCAACGAAGTCATCTCGTGGAGTCATCTCGTGGCCCATCAAAGTACTGATGGGGTGGTCATAATAATCTGGCCACTCAGTGTACATTGTATCATTTTCTCTTTACAAAAAAAATCCTCAAAACTAAAATGGTCCCATGCTTGTATATTTTTACCTTTTTTTGCCATACAGCATTGGATAATGTTCCTAACTGTAAAGTAGGTTATCAAGCACAATTAAACTGGGTTCATCAAGGGCACAGTGCAGTCAAAGAAGACCGCTCCTCTAATGGTTTAGTAGGAAGAAAATCAGAACATCTCCAGAATTAAGTGGCCTACGGCAGCTGAGTGAATAACCGGCTCGAAGTGAAGTGAGCCGAGCGCTGTTCAGCTATTCACTTCAGGCTTTTGCGGCTGATTTCAGCCGTACATCGGCTTGCTTCGTGTGGCTTTGGGTCGGCCGAACATGCTCAGCGGGGGATGGTCTCCTCCATCTGGTCTCCTCCATCCGGGGACTACCCAAGGAACTAAATCTAGCCAGCATCGTTATATGTTTTAGAACAAGTTTGGATACATTCCTAAATACTCAGAATCGAACTAGATATCAACATTTTATAAGTAATTGTTGATCCAGGAAAAATCTGATTGTCTCAGGGGATCAAGCAGATTTGTTTTCCCTGTTGGAGCAATTTTAACCAAGTTTTATTAGGGTTTTTTTAATTTTGCCTTTCTATGAATCAACTGTGGGTAACTGTGGATGTATGGTTCTGTTCTATTTATTCTTTTTTTTTTCATTTTTATTTATTTTTTCTATTGGTTGAACTGTGGTTGTTTTTCATGTAACTATGTTTTTAGGTTTAAATATAATTTCTATAATAACAGTGAAAAGGAACTTTTTGTCATCTCTCAGTACAAAAGGACATCTTTTAGCATTTTAGAAATAGTTGCGTTGCTTGTACTGAAAGGACTGTGATGTACTTACAAGAAAGCAAAAATTCCTGCCATGTATTCAGATCTAATAACCAAAAATACCCATGACTCACCCATGATTCTGTTTTTTGGGTTTTTTTTTCTCGTTTTGATTCAAACAGAATGTAATAAATTGTAATGGTGAACCTATATGCTAGTTGGTTTTATGAATAGTGTTAAAGAGTTTATACATATTAATTTTAGGTTTAGTTTAATGAGTGAAGGATTTGTATTTGACCTAATTTATTGTATATGTTTCGATTTTATGGTATCATGTATATACACATTATGGGTTCGTAATCATTGTAGAGTAACATAATTATTATGTGATGTTTGTTTATTTTTTTCAAAGGTTTTGCAATGTTCTTAACTGGCCAAGGTATAAGTATCCCCTCTCTTGAGTACCGCCTCTATCTCTTCAACTATGCCCGTATTGGGTGAAATGCAGCGGGAACTGTGCAGCATGGTTGGAGTGCAATAAAGTTGTTTTTACGCAGTGACCTTAGCAGTGTGTGGCTGCTTGGATGCTTTGGATCATGTGTCAGTCATAATACATTGATAGAATAGACAAACGTAGCATGTGCCAATAATTGTAAACAATCACAGGACATTATTGGGCGCCTGGCTCAATAAATTAGCTGACAGGCCTAGTTTCAAATGACAAAGTATCCCTTTATATTTAGAAATCTAAACAGTTTAGGAAATTATAAAAATGAACAGGATTTCTTTTACATTTTTGAAGAGAGTTAGCGATTTTAGTTATAATTGGAAAATGTATTTTATTACCATATGTCCAAGCAATAATGGTTTTTAGACTGGGTCAGTATAGAGTGGTGGTCACAATTTACTGTTTTACTTGTGTTACTCCATATGCTCCTGGTCTCAATTACTAAAACTCATTTCCTTATAGACACTAATTTAGTCCCACTCGGGAGCTTGAATGATTCAATTAAATGGCATTTTTCTAGTTCTCGACCCTGAATTATATATATTCAGATCTTTACAACTTGACAGCTGCATGTTTAATAGCTTCCACACATACTTAGCTATTACTACAAGTCAAGGAACCAAACTGCTGCAGTAATGACCTTGCCAACCACAAAAACATTAAGCAGGACTCCTGCTACTCCAGTAGATACACCTTCTGCCCCGGTCCCCTCCTTCCTGTGGTCCCTCTTAAAAAAAAAAAAGACAAGGATTCATACATTTTTTTGAAGGGTCCTCTGGCTGGGACATCTGATGATGTCACGAGTCCTTGCTTTCATCCACAGACAGTGGCTGATCCTTACTGCAGCACAGAACATTGTTCATGTAATTACATTTTTGTGAGCACTGTCTGGTGTAGTGACATTGGGTGGAAGTTTTATACAGCCCCTTAGTGTTTAAAATCTTGATAATGGAAACCAAAATGCTGTTTTTAAAGCACGGTGTGTTATATATAAAGCTCTTAGAGTATATAATTGTACAGTTGTAGAAAAAGAAGAGTGGCTACATGGCTCTTATTGTGACTTATCTATGCAGCGCCTGAAAGTCTTCATCTTTTAGTTCTATTGCTTGATTTATCCACAAAAGGTAGTCAGGTAAAGATTTTTAGGGCTTGTTATGGGCATCAGATACAGCTCGTAGGACCATCTGAATGCATGAAATTATTACTTTGTGCTATGTATGAAAGTGTCCACTATGGAGATAATAGATCTCTTTGCAGAGTGTAGGTATTGATAGTCATTAATGCATTTTTCACTACTAAATGCACCTCATGGCAGCAGCCAATTAATTGCACTGTGGATCCCAGGGTGGTTTTATTTCATGCCAACCCCCCTTCCCTACCATCACCACCAGTGAAACTGGATTATGCATAAGGATACGTTTGCACAGACATTTGTATTTTGTTTCTGACATAAGTTGTTGAGATATTTTTTGTGTGAAGAGGAAACAGGACAGCTCTGAATTTCTGATGAGATCAATAGGTTTTTTTTGCACTTATGAAACACTTATCAAAGAGATATAACAAATCTCTGCTGAATGGGATCAGAAGCAATGCTGATTGCATCACTTACTATCCCTCAGTTGTCATTGCTCAGTTGCAAAAAGCTATTGGAGAGATCTTCTATGGAGTGGAAAGGTGACACCTTGTGTCTCAAAGAGTATCTTGCCCCCTATGTGATAGCAATTAAGTAAAGTAAAAAAAAACAATTCAAGTCCCCTGCCCCCGTGTTTATGTATTACCGGAAACACGCGTCAGGTCCTTCTAAGAACAAAACTGTGCCAGAGCAAGAGCAATAATTATAGGGCCGATATTCATGGCTATCTCTAAATGGATGACCTGTATGGGCTTTTAAAGTGTCGCCTATGGACGTATTTTATCACCAATTCACGGATGCACACATTTTTTACCCCGGGCATGTTGGGTATCTATTTACTGGTCATAACGTCATCTTTGTAAAAATTTACAACTGCCACCATTTTATTCTACAGGGTCTTTTCTTTAAAAAAATATCTAATGTTTGGGGTGTTTTAGGTAATTTTCAGGCCTAAAATGTAGATTATAACGTGTGGGAAATAAATTAAAAAAAGGCGTTGGCAGTGAAAGGGTTAAAGGAAACCTTTCCTGGGAACAATAAAAAAGCTGCTTCTGAAAAAAAGTATAACATTTTTTTTTGCATTAGTAAAAAGTTAAAAGTTACCTCTTATGCTGATAATGCTAGGTCTAGCTGACTGCTGATTACTGTGCAGTTCTTATACTGCCCTATACTACAGGCAGTGCTCTTCTTCTGGGTAGTGTACAGCAAAGGATCGTATTGTTTACTACCTTCATGCTCGCCTTGTCCATTCATGAAAAGCTTTCAATTCTGCTTACAGAGGGCAAAGCATTCTGTAAGCGGACAAGGGGAGATCCTGTTGTTTACCCACGCCTCCTCTCTCCTCTTCTCCCCTCCTCTCCCCTTGTCCATTCACAGAATACAAGGCTTTTTGTGAATGGGCAGGGAAAGTGGAAGGGGGATTGAAAAATTCCCACCACTGTATGAGAGCTGGAAGTGTCAGTCACAGTGCTAGTAGAAGAGCACTGACCGTAGTAGCTGGGATGAAAGAAACTAACATTTGTATTGCTGGGATTAGAATTGTCAGCATTAGCAGTAATTTATTTCACCTGTGGCTAATTTAATTTCTTTTCCTGGAGTTTCACTTGAATAACATTTAGAATGTTTTAAGGTGCCCATACACCTTACGATTATCGTACGATGCGTATGCGTATGCGATCAACTTTTCGAACGACAATCGTACGTGTGAATAGAGTGCCCGAACCGACATTACTGTACAATCGTACGACTTTTGACGGTCAAGCATGTTTGAAAACTTTGCTTGATCGTACGATTTTCGTAAGGTTGCTGGCGTTTCGTAAGATAGCGGCTCCCGGCCGCCATGGAGAGAAACACTTTCTCCCGGAAAGTTTTTTACTCTGCTCGATCAAGCAGAGTAAACCTTTCCCTGCTCTGTTGTCATTTTTTTTTCATCTGACATCAGAGCCGACGTCAGAATAAAAAAAAAAAAAACACCACAGTAATGCCTAGCTAGATTCCTATGGGCTATTTCACTTTGCAATAGCCTATAGCAAACTAGCTATTGCACCTGTCTACTGCTGCTGTCAATCAGCAGAGGGGACCTGAAGTTCTCCATCAGGTCCCCTCTAGTGATTGACAGCAGCAGAGGGAGGGTGCAATAGCTAGTTTGCTATTGGCTATTGCAAAGTGAAATAGCCAATAGGAATCTAGCTATGCATTCCTATGGTGATCTTTTTTTTTTTTATTCTGACGGCTGCAGAACCGCCCGGCCAATAGAAAACAGTTGGATGCCGATATACGGCTGAAATCAGCCGTACAAGCCTGAAAGGTTCTCGACTCACTTCACTTTGGGTCGGTTGTTCACTCGGCTGCCTACAGCAGCTTAGTAAATAGACCCCTATATGTTCCTATTCACACAGCATACTGAAAAATAACTTTAAAAAAATTCTTACTTTTTAGATGTGATTCCATGGTTTTCTTAGCCCTTTCACAGTGGTCCATCCCAATGGAAGTCTTGGGACTGAAATTTGAGGATTGTGTTTATCTTATAAGCTTCATTAGCATACAATGGACAAGTCACCTCTGAATAGACAAGAGAAACAAGAAGACATTTTAACCCTTCACACAGCAAAAATGTCAAAAGTGTTTCAGTCATTTACGAACAGAAACTAAAAACAAGCTCAGTCATGAAGGGGTTAAAACCCTAACCCAAGTCAAAGCTATTTAAAGTGCAAGAAGCATTTTATTTTTTGTTAGCTTACGCTATGTGAATGAGAACATGTAACAAATATAAAATAGGTGTTATCCCAATTTGGCTGTGAAAGTGGAAATATACTTTAAGCCAACAGAGTGGAACTGACTGTGAAAAAAAGTAAAATTCACCTCCTTTTGTTTCTTATATAAAATAAAATAAATGTTATTAGGTAGAGTAAGGACATAATATAGTATTAGTTGATACGCTTGTCATGCACAAAAGACTGACTGGGTGTATTATTTTACATAAGTTAATTGCTGTATACTGCTCACATATTAATACAGAAAAAGATACACGGCCATATCCTCCAAGCCTGTGTAATGGATCATAAAAGCTGACATTCCTACAGATCTTAGATCAATCTACACTGCAAATGATCTAAATATGCAAGTACGCCAGATGATCCCTGATAGACAGGCACCAGCCTCCCAAAGTGTCATGTCATGACTGAATCTCAGGGGATTATGACAGGCAAAACCTCAATACTTCCCAATAATAACAGTGTGCCCGCCCTTTGTACCTCCTGCATGTTCTTATTGGCCAGTGAGGCTACCCATCACAGTGATGGACCAACAAGAATATGTGGGGGTGGAGCTTAATGCCAAACTCTGACACTACTCAGAGATGTTATAGTTTTGCTTGTCCCATTGGCCCAGCAATTGCTGGACCTGGAACACTTTGGAGACCACTTCAGGTATCTCTATGTGCCTGCACTTCATACATGCCCCTGTGATAGAATCTTTTTTGGATTGCAGTCAAGCAGCTAAATAAACAGTTGAAGAAGTGATGTTGATAAACCGTATGAACTCAAGTGAAGTAATAATGAACTGTGTTACCTGCCAAAGCATCTGGTGTTCTGCTCAGCCAGTGTTGTGATCCAGTCAACACAGCCAGATGTCCTGCCTCCACTTCAGAAGCATAGTCAAGGACACAGCCCCAACCAGCTGATTAGATAAAGAAGGAGCAGCAGCACTCCAAATACACATCCCTCTGCTCACTCTGCTCTATTCTCACCTTTCAGCATGTTTCCTGTCAACACATATGCACAGCCATAGACCCTGAGTGGAACCCAGTGTTGCTCTTTCGTACCTTAGCGTGCTGTGCAGAGGACTACGGGAGGCTGATATCAAGCCAATTGCAGGCATATAAACAAGTTGCATTTGAAAATATATTTAAAGTAAAAGTTTCAATTTCTTGAGGAACAAAACAATCATCTCTTAGGGTATTAGACCAACAAATGCATTCCACAAATCGTATACATGTCGCCAAAAATACAACATAATCAGCATTGTAATGGAGCATTAATATGTATGAATTGAAAGCATGTTAAGAAGTCATATGTAATATGGAATACACTGCAGGTAATTGATTAACTGCCAAACATCCACTTGCTGCAGTCAGTTCTACATCACAGGTGTGCAATTAATTTAATTACCCAAGAAACTCCATTATTTTTAAAGGAAAACTGCACTTTCCTTAAAATGTGATATGATGTTAATAATTGCTACACAAGCCTCTCACTGTTATTAACCACTTGAGTTCCCATTGCTGTTTGAAATAATGCTGCAATTACATTTGCTTGTCTCAGCACTGTCTTTAATTGATCCTCATCTCAGTAGTTGCGATGGTTTTAGGCAGGTGTTTGTACTGGAATGTCAAGCCGACAGTGAGAGCCTTGGTCTGGCGCTAAGCCTAGGTGCTGATCACCTTCTGGACTTCAAAGTAAAGTAAACATTTGATGACGCAACTGCGTGGGCAGAGTTATACACAACAGTGCTACAAAAAAGCAAGATGTTCTTCTATAATGTTTACTGCAATTTAGGGAAAGGGGGGGGGGGTTTTTTTACTGCAATTTGGGGAGGGGGGGGGGGGTTTGGGTATGCGGTATGGGACCATTCTTTATGTTATACTCCAAATACAAAAAACGTGGTCTTAAAGGAGGACTCTGCCTACCAGCAGAGATGCTTGTAGGCTTTGTATTAAACAGATTAGGAAGTAAACGCCAGGGAGATCAAAATGCCACCAGAACTGAGGAAACAGCCCCTCTGATCAATCAAGGGCCAACCAGTCATACCAAAATTCCCAATACCTTTGCCGAGAGGAGAATCAATCCACTGAAAACTGACAATTCTTTATATCTCTTTGGACTCAGTAAGATAACTATGCTTGAGTTCTAGGTCTTCATACCTGCCATAGCTATTACAGGGGGGGGGTTTCAGATCTCCTTTGTGGATCTTTTATTTATTTTATGTTGTGGAAAATGCAACAGGAGGTGCTGGAATGGGCAAACACCTAATGGGAATGGGAACACCTAAAACAAAACAAAAAAGAGTTGGCCTAAATCAGAGTTGGGCGTTATGGCAGGAAGACCTCACTGTTGGAGCATCCATATGAGAAGCTACAGGCTGACAGAGCCCACCAAGCTCCATCAATAACTAAAATACCATTTGTGCTCTGTTTACTGCTTGTATATTAGAACCGTGACGTCACTTCTGGCCTGTCCGGCGGCAGACGAGGCCACGTGTGCAGGTAAAAGGAGTTAGGAAGGTAGGAAGGAAAGGAGGGAGGGATGCAGCCCTGACCACCCCACCTGAGACCCCTTCAGAGCCCACCATAGACAGTCTCAGATGGGCTGTGCAGCATCTATGGTGGGCTCTGCAGGGTCACTCTCAGGTGGGTCCTGTGTCCAGCGCGTCGCTAAGCCCGGCGTCCAGCGCGTCACTAAGCCCGTGTCCAGCGGGGGGAGGGGGGGCGGCCTAAAGCTGTGTAAGGGGCCCCAAAATTTCTGACGGATGCCCTGATTGGAACCTGTGTATATCCATCCCAGCTTGTCAGCCCATTATAGCTGGTCTAATCTGAAATGGGTGTATATCCTTTTTTCCCCAATGAGGTAATATGAGCTTCTTTAGACCTCTCCCTTTCTAGGATGCGTACTTGACTGTCTTCAAAGGAGTGACCTTTTTCCTTTAGATGTAGGTATACTGACGAAACCTGGCCAGAGGGTTTTGCTCTTCTATGCTCTGGCCAGGATTCGGCAGTATACCTACATCTAAAGAAAAAAGGTTTGACTCGAACATCCAGCCCATCCCTAATTTTAAGATTGCTGTTCATAAGAAGCATCAACTGATGTGAACCATGCCTCGCAAAAAAAAGCTCTCTGAAGATATACGATCAAGAGTAGCTGATCTGCATAAGACTGGAAAGGGATACAAAGCAATCTCAGGTTAAGTCCTTCTGCACTTCGGGTCGGCCGAACATGCTGAGCACGCGAAGTGAGCCGTTGTACGGCTGATTTCAGCCGATGTACGGCTGAAAGCAGCCGTACCAGCCTGAAGTGAATAGCCGAACAGTGTTCAGCTCACTTCACTTCAGATCGGTCTTTCACTCGGCTGCCTACGGCAGCTTAGTGCATAGACCCGATTGTGTTTGTCTATTGTTGTGACTTAGATCAGGATCAGATCACATTTTATGGCAAATTACTACAGAAAACCAGTTGGGGTTCACATACTTTTTGCCACTGTACATAAATGGCCCATATAGTAAACTAGTTGTTTACCATCAATTGCTAAAAACAAGGTGTACTCTTCACGTCTAGAGGGTTTTTACAGTAAGAGCTGTAAAAATGAGAATTTTCTTCTATGGGAGTTAGTTCTAGCAAGTCAAAACATTATGTCATTTCCTAAATGAACAAATTTAAGTGGCCATCAATATTTATTAAAAATAGCACTGAAGATTGTTGATCCAAGGAGTATTCCATTTCCTTTGGGGATCAGGTTTTTTTTTTTTTTTTTTTTTTTATTTTGGGGGGGGGGGGTCCCTCCTAACATGGGGGGGTTAGGTTTTTTTTTTTTTTTTTTTTTTAAGCTTGGGTGGTTTAGGGTTTAGAGCAGTGGTTCTGAACCTGTGTGACCTCAGGACCCACATTTGTACTTAGTTATTAATTTGTGATTCAAGTTGCACTGCAATAGAGCGCACAGCATTGGGGTACCGCGCATTCCGGTGCAGGATCATATGAACTCTGGGTGGAGGTGCCTTATTGGCACTGTACTATGTGATTAATGCACTGTACTAGTGTGAATGGGCCCTCAAAAACACTGACCAACATACACAACCACAGACACTCTCATACACAGTCAAAAACATTTTTAATTTAATTAAATTTTTTTAAGGTGCACCCAGTCTCCCTACCTTATGAGAACTGGAGTGGATCCTCAGCCTGGGACAGAGCTCCATCCATATGTGCATTGCTTGTACAGCTTCCTTGTGCGCCCTGTAGAGGTGCCTTGAGCCAGAATGTGATGTCACTCTGGTATAGGCACCTCTATAGGATACGTGAGGGAGCTGTAAGCAATGCACATATGAATGGAGCTCTCTCACGGCCATAGCCCTATCCCACCCCACCTCAAGCTGACACTCGCCGTGGGGCAGCATATTTTGAATGGCTGCTCGCCACGAGAACTGACAGTGCTGTGCTACGGGGAGGCAGAGGAACCTCTCACCTAGAAAAGTGGAAGTCATGCATGCAGCAACCCACTGAAAACGGGGTTGAGACCCACTTTTGGGTCACGACCCACCAGTTGACAACCAAGGGTTTATAGGATGGTTATTTTTTTATTATTTTATTTATTTGTGTTACCCTTTGGTACGAAGTTGAAGATTTATGTCTTTTTTTTTTCAATTCTGGCTATGTAACTCTAGGTGTGCACAGATACAATTCAAAGGATCACATCCTAGTCTGCAAAGTAGGCACTTTCCCAGTTGCAAAAAAAAGTTACATTTAGTGGCTTTAAAAACTTTATTTTAAAACCTTTTTTTTTTTACACCATACAGCCGCTATCATTGGGAAAAGAAAAAAGGCAGCTTTTTCTTTAATGTAGAACCATCCGTGGGGAAGACATCATGCTATAGTAAATCCATACAGAATCTGTCCTTTTCTGCTCTCCTTTTAATGGATCACAAGAATATCGCCATCTCTACTTAATAAGCCATTCACAGAAAAGTGCCTGAGCAGTCCTTTTTTTCCAGCTCTAAATGCCATAATCGCTGAAGAGGTTAATTCTCCCACTTTGGCGGTATACTTCTTGTAAGCGCGTGTGCACAGTTCTCACGCATTTGCATTTTCATTAGATTTAGTATTCAGCACTTAATGCCATAAATTTGTTCCTGAAACTCTTTAACTCCCTAGAGTGTTTCAATATATTGAATGCTATTTGCTTTGTATTATGTTGGCAGCAAGTCGGCAATGGAAATACTGTCAATATATATTCATAGCTAACATTGTTAACTAAAAGCAATATTGTTTTTCCATTGTAAACTGTCATAAATGTTTGGCACCCTGTGGTGTCAGCCAAAAAGTCAAAGAAACATCAAACCCAGAAAAATAAATAAGGCAAACGCTTTGATACAATGTCAGACGCTCGGCATTTAAATACGCCATATTATCATACACTGGAAACAGACAAGATTTTCAACGTGGAAACAATGGGAAGAAAATTGCATTGGAAGAGGGATTATTAGTCTTTCTATAATATCTCCGAATATGACTAAGCAGCAGATGTGTGGACATGGCTATTGTACACGCACAATTTACTTCCTGTGTGATTTGGGATTGATTTTTACCCTGGGAATACCCATACCTATATTATAGGATGCAGTACTGGAGAGGCGCCTGCTTGTGGCATGTCTTTCCTTCAATATCCCCTCTGCAGGATTCATTTAGTGTCAGTGATTTGTTACTGAGCATGATTGCATATTATTTAAAGTGTATGTAACCCCCAATCAATGAACTTCACTTAATCGTTCCCTTTTTGGTCTGTTATATATATAGTATTTGAAGAATTTTGTTATATCTGTTTGATCAGTGCCACATAAATGCTTGTTGACCCTGCCTGAAATCTAATGCGCTCATAAGTTCCTGTGCACTCTGCAGTGTTATCTCATTTAGGGCTCATTCACACCATCTTCAGTGCGTTCCAGGCCGATTGTGGCCGGAACGCACTGGATCGCATTGCGGCCGGCTCAGTTTGTTGTGTGGCGGGAGAGGGCGTGGCGGTGCATTGAAGTGAATGACACCGCAGCTACGCCCTCCAGCCACAATGCGATCGGCCGCATGGGAACGCAAGGCACATCAATGCCTGCGGTCTGGCACGGTCAGGACAAATGCTGCAAGCTGCATGCTGCAAGCAAGCATTCCCTCCTGCCCCAGAACAGACTGAGCCGGCCGCAATGCGATCCAGTGCGTTCCGGCAACAGTCGGGCTGGAACCCACTGAGGATGGTGCGAAGGAGGCCTCAGTGTTATCAGTCCTGCCAAGTTCACCATGTAAACTATTGAACACCTCCCCCCATGTTATGCAGGTGAAGAGAGGTGAAATTCCACTGTTGTAAATTACATTGTTTTCAGCTATCTTAGCAGACTAACCCCCCCCCCCCCTTTTTAAGTTATGGAGAAGATGAAGAGGGTTCTGCAGTCCTGTATTAGAGGGCAGTGAGTGAGCACTGACACCCTAGGACAGGAAGTATGTTACTGGTAGGATCAACAGGTGAATGTAAAGGAAACAAGGCCAAAAAAGTTAATGCAGTTACCACAAACTAAGCGCTGGTAAGCTGCAATATATAACATTTTTGTTCTTGGATTTAGATACACTTTAAATGAGAACTATGGGGTTAGGGCTTTTCCCCATAGTTCTCCTTAGGGTAACGTGAGGACACAAACTAGCATCCTCCCGTCACCCTAAGCTCAGCATACAGCGACGCCGCAGCTGAATCGGATCCCGACAATTATGTCTGGATCCGCCCAGCTGCGTGAGTGACAGCTGGCTCTGCCTATCTAGAGGCAGAGCCAGCTGTACCCGCCCTAGGGTTGCCACCTGTCCAGGATTCACCCGGACAGTCCTGGTTTTGAATGCTGTGTCCAGGTTTTATGGCAGCAGAAACCCAGACACATGATGTCAGGCAGACAGGGGCAACCAAAATTAAAATAAGGGCTACTGGCCCCCCACTAAAAATAGTCTCAACTGTAATATTTACATATGAATGGGTGGTGCTATCTAGATATGAATAAGTCATGACTCATTCTCACCAAAAAATGTTCGCACATCGCTAGAGTGTTCGGGTTTCGCTTGAAGAAAAGGTGGCAACCCTAACCCGCCCCCTCCCCTTCCGTTCCTCCAGTCAGCGCTGGAGTATCGGAGCGGGGAGTGGGGAATCCATTCCCTCCCCTGTCACGGCAGAGCGCCGTGACAGGATCGAGAGGTGAGCGAACGCCGGTATGTGTTCGCTCACCTCCCGATCTACTGAGCTGACCTGTGATAGTTTCATTGTCACATGTCGGCTAGAACTTTGAGGTGAGTGAAAAGCACTCACCTCATAGTTCTCCTTTAAGGATTGTACATATAACCTTTAATAGTCTTTTTTCAGGTTCACAAAATAATAACAGTCTTTGTTGTCCCATAGCCAGTGGACATTTTCCACTAGAAGGAGGTTTAAATCTGTCTTTATAGACTTCAATTCCCAGCACATAATACAAAAACCTCTGCCACAGGGTGGACTACAAGGCCCCATTCACACCTAGGCGTTTTGTCACACGTCATGCCCGTACTAAAACGCTCAAGACAAAAAATCCCATTTTATTTCTATAGCTTCTGTTTACATTTGAGCAGAGCGTTGCACATAGCAATATGCCTATTACTGGAAAAAGTACAAGAGCTTTTTTTTTTTTGGCAGATCAGTGCGATTTGTCCCTATAGAGTCAATAGGAAATGTTTGGAAACGACACAATTATTTTACACATTTTTGCACGCGTTTCCCATTTACATAAATAAATCAGAATCTGCTCAGAGAAACGTGCAACTTAATATGCATGCATAAAATAAGCGCAAAAATGTATTTGGTCCATTTGCCTAAACCCAGGAATTTATACTGGATCATAACAAAGGTCATATATATATATATGTTTTTTAAATAATGTTACCATTTGTCCCTGTTTCCCCGAGACAGTCCCTGTTTTGAGAGGTCATTTACTACTGACCCCTGAACCCTGCATCATTTACTACTGACCCCTGAACCCTGCGTCACTTACTACTGACCCCTGAACCCTGCATCATTTACTACTGACCCCTGAACCCTGCGTCATTTACTACTGACCCCTGAACCCTGCGTCACTTACTACTGACCCCTAAATCCTGTATCATTTACTACTGCCCCCGGAACTCTGCATCACTTACTACTGACCCCTGAATCCTGCATCATTTACTACTGACCCCGGAACTCTACATCACTTACTTCTGACCCCTGAACACTGTTACTACTGAGCTATGAACTGTGCATTACTTGCTACTGTCCCTTACTCATGACCACTGTACTCCATGTGTTACCTACTAATGACACCCTGTACTACATGTGTTACCTACTAATGACCCCTGTAGTCCATGTGTTAACTACTGATGACCTCTGTACTTCATGTGCTACCTACTGATGACCTCTTTACTCCATGCATTACCTACTCATGACCCCTGTACTACATGTGTTACCTACTGATGTCCCCTGTACTCCATGCGTTTCTTGCTCCTAAGCTCTTTATTCTATGCATTACTTACTTCTGACCCCTGTTACATATTTTTGGTTCCTGCTCTCTGCTCCATGCACTCTTCACCCCCTGTGTTCTGCATTGCACACCCCTGACCCTTGCACTCTGTTGGTTATGCACTCTTGACCCCTGCGGTCCATGCATTACAAACTCCTCCTGATTCCTGCACTCTGTGTGTTACACATGCTTGACCCATACTAGAGTAGGCTCGGGGTTTGTTTAACAATGCATCTTCAGCTGCTCCCATTGTTAGCGCAACTTGACTGCAAGCATAGTATGCCATGGTGCGCACAGCACACTGCATTATTTCACTCCTTATAGCGCACAAGGCACTTTGCCTTTGCATCTTCACTGTCTGCTTCCTCTTCCGGAAGTCTGTGACCACTTGTTTCAGGGCATGCTAAAGATGGGGGGTGTGATCTTTGTGTGGGTGTGGCTACAAAAGGGGGTGTGGTTTATGGATGTGCTTACAGGTGGGCATGGTCAGTAATGTTCTGATGAGTGACTGTAATTGTTTTCAAAGAGCTCATACAGACAGATTAGTGCTGAAAGGCTAACACCAATACAAATGGGCTACTGGTTTCTCAATTACCTTGTAATACAGCTTACAGCTTCACAAAGTATACACTCCACATTTTGGTATTTTTGGAATGTCAATGGGTTTAAAAATAACATGGTTTCAGATGGAATTACCCTTTAAATTACTGTTGAGATTCTTGCCCACAAAGGAGTGTTCCTTTCTATCCAGCTGAAATTTGTATCGTGGAGCTCTCCTTGGTGCTGAAATGATGCACTTTGTACTTGATTTGCACTATATAAAACAGAATATTGATGATGTTCAACATCTCTCAGGCCATAGTCAATTTATGTTCATGATTATTTAAGTAGCTTCCATAAGTGCTTCTTCCAAGGTTAAATGAGCAAGAAGAAAAAAAATCATCTCAGGCCCACTAGTATCGCTGCTGTCATTAATGCATTAATTGGATGGCTGTTGTTGTTGTTCCTCATGCTATCAGTGACATTTTAATGATACTTTAACCTTGTCATGATATTTCAGTTGTTCATGTAAGTACTATACATGTTACTGATGATCAAGGGTTGTTAAATGTTTTAAAGAGGAAATGTAGTCTTCTATTCGACCTGTGCAGCATGTAATCATAGATGAATAGAGATGGCTAAACAACCTAATGGAGAGACTCCCTTTTTAAATCTGTCATGAGACAAATGTAGGAGCACAATTGCTGATCTCCTTCTAAAGTGATAATTTCTTGGCTAGAAAATCCACCCACTGGCTTTATTACTCTTCTCACCAATGGTCTGGGAGAAGTATGCAGATCAAGGAAGTAAGAAAAAAGTTCACACTATTTATTTACATGCTTGTTCTCATATGTTTCCACTTTAACATGTCAATCTGTCCACCAAACGTGATAGTCAATTAACCTTCCAGCATGTCTTTGGGAGGAAACCCACGCAAGTGAAGGGAGAACATACAGATAGTGTCCTGATGGGGATTTGAACACAGGCCTTTTTTTTTACCAATTATTATTTTTTTTTCAGTAATTAGTAAAAAAATAAAATGGTAAAAACAAAACAATTATTTCAGCCCCAGTCACTAAATGCGGTAGCTCACAGTGATCATGCCTTCCTGTCCTAGTGTGACAATGCCCAACCGCTGTACTGCATCTGTGGAGCAGCAGAGTTGTCAACCTAGGACAGGTAGTATCATAGGACTACAGAACATCTTCCCACCTACTTGTCCCTAAAACACAGTCCATGAGGAGATCTGGAAACAATGCTGCCTAGTCTGTCAGAACAGGCAGAGAGCAAAGAACGTTATCATCTTACAATGTGTCTAGCAGTATCAACAGGTATTTTTTTGCATTTATCAAACAGATATAACAAACCGTTTTTAATGGTATAATTACTAGACTAAACTGGAGCAATTTAGGTAAATTAATTTTTAGAGTTTTCATACACTTTAACTGATGGAATGTGGATGATCAAATTAGGGTCCCAGTAGGGTCTTCATGACTGGCTATATTGTCATAGCATTTGTCAAACACATTATTATTATTTATTATTATTAATTTGATTTGTAATATTATTCAGGATTTATATAGCACCAACCATTGGTGCAGTGCTTTACAAAGTGGAGGGACACAGTGCAGTTACAATACAATTTCAATATAGGAGGATTAGAAGGGTCCTGCTTGTGAGAGTTTACAATCTAGTAGAAGGGGCAGGTAATACCAAATGTGATAAATGTGTGGGGTGAGTTAATAGAAGAAGTAAAAGGACAGGTGTTTGGATAGTGGGATAGGCTTCCCTAAAGAGATAAGTGTTTAAGGATCACCTAAAGGTAGACAGAGTAGAAGATAAGTATTCAGATTGGGATAGGGAGTGCCAGTGGATGGTAGACACTGGAAGAGAGCTGAAGAGCAACTGAAAAGCAGGAGGTCTTGAGAGGAGCAGAGAGGACAGTTAGGGTGATAGTTTGACATTAGGTTGGTTGTCATGTACAGTATATATGGCTTTTACTATGCAATAGACATGTAAGCTGCAGAAAAATTTGTTTCGGTTTGGATAATTCGTTATTTCGGGATTTGGATCCAAAATTCAATTCGGTTCGGGTTTTAGCTTCGGATGATTTTACGAATATACGTTGCGAATACCACAGAAAACCATATACAGATATTAATACCAAAGCTACACATATATTGCATAATGCAATTCGGAGCTAGGAGCTTCAGCTTTAGTATTATATGTATATGCTGTATATGGCTCCAATGGACCCATTCGGATGCATTAAACCAAAAAACACATCTGATTGGCCAGAAAAGTCACATGTTCGATTCAGTTTCATTTTTTGAACGAAATTCGAACGGGATCCAAAATTCGGAAACGGAAATTCGGATTCGGACACATTCAGATGCAATGGGATTCGGAAATTCGGATGTGTCCGAATTTCAGAAAATTCAACTGAGTTATGATTCGGAACAAAAGGAATCGCACATGTCTACTACGCAATAAGCTATTTCCGCATTCCTTCTTTTTGTTACACAACTATTATTTAAATAATAATTAAGATTATTGTATACATTCAGTTGTAACTAGTAAATTTTTTGCAGCATTTCTTTACCTAAATATTTTTATTATTATGTTATGAAAATAATTCTGTTATATTGTAAAAAAAGATCAGATACCAAATATTAGGTTATTCATCACAAAACACACGATATCTACAATTACGTGCACACTAAGCAAACATTCCCTGTATTGTCGGCGGAGGATTTCAATAGAAGATTGCTGAAATTGTCAGAATAGTTTGATGTATTCCGCCTAATGAAAGAGCTCCTTGCTAGTACTGTTATTATGTGACTAGTTGTACATCATTTACATATTGTCTGCTTTGGACAGTAGTAGATGTTTCTTGTTTGATTGTGCTTCCAGAACAAATCAGCATTTAAAGTGGCTTCCTATTTCTTAGAAACCAAAATATAAGCCTCTGACATTGACTGGTAGATGTTATAACACATATGGGACTCCCTGACTCCATATATCCATCCTTGGCACTAAGAGGACTAAAGTGTTAAATCTGGGCTGTAAATCTGCAAGTTAAAGTGGATCTTTATGCCATTTGAATAAAAATCACATCAGCATGCAGCTCTGCATGCTGATATGAAATCATCTTACATTCATTAGCTAAACAAACATATTTTTATTTTACTTACAATTTCTTTTTTTCCCACTTCCTGGTCCTCTTTGGCACAAATGATGTAATCTGTGCCCAAGCGTTGTATCCTGGGAAGGTTACATCAGCAGAGCATTGCTGGGAAATCTCATCTGTAATCTCATTAGATCTCAGGGAAAGGCATTTTTCTCCCCTGAGATGATGTGCATGGTCACATGTCCTAGTCACATGGGCCAGAGTTCCAGGAAGTAAATGGAGATATTGTAAGCTGCCCTTAGTAAAAATGGCCACTGAGAGAAGAATGGGGAGGAAAAGAAAAATAAGCAATGCAAAGAATACAAAGCCGATAATTATCTATAAGTTTCTGTTTGTAGATTGTCATTACTAAACATTTATAAAGGTACCTTTGTTGTTATTTTGAAGATATGGGTAACATTTCTGTTTGAATGTAACATAGCAGCCTGGGTTGATATCTTTCCACTATAACAATGATGTGGACTGACTTAGGCTATCTATACAGTAATCACTGAATGAAATGAATAGATTCCCCCATCCATGCTAAACAACATGGATGGAGGAATCTTCAATGCCAGCTATTTTATTCAGACAGCTGGCATTCAAGGCACTCTAAATACCCGAACAATGATTGCATCTGATAGAATGCAGTCAGTATTCGGCTGACAATTTTCCAGCTGGTTTCTTCAATTTTTCAGTTTATTTTTCTGAAACTGGGTGGTGCTGGCAGGGTCGCCCATGGTTCATATTTTGGCTGATTCTGAATGGTTTGTCTGCCACTGCTGTACATAGCATCAAGGGCATCCCGAGGCCGGGTGTCACCCGGGGCGGAGACCGGGTGACACCCTGCCATGACGTCATCATGCATGCGCGTGACAAAACCACGCACCTGCGTGATAACGTCATCGCGCATGCGCAGTAATCTAATTGATGCCTGCCGGTGGCCATCTTGATGATGGACACCGGCAGAGAGAGGATGGGACGTTCACCTGGCGGGATGAGGTATGCTGCCAGGTCACCTCCTCTCTCCTGACATTTTTTAGAAGGGGTGACACCAAAATGACCGTCAGTCATTTTGGTGTCACCCGAGTGCGGGCCGCACCCCCTGCACCCTGCTTGTGATGCCACTGCATAGCATTTATGGGGTCTGATTAGGTTTCCACTGGGTGATTCAAATTTTTTCTCCATTTAACATTTTTCAGGAAGGGGGTCTAAACACCTGGTCTTGAAGTGGTTAACAGACGGTTGTGCTACTTGTCCCTAGTGTGTGCCAACAGGGCAGTATTCATCACAAAAGACAATGCATCAGCACTCTATCAATAAATAATTGTATTTTTTTGTCTACCATTTACATCTAGTGTAATATTACTTTAACCCCCGAAGGCCAAAGACACATATCCAAAATGGGACTAATGCTGCAGCCAGCCAGAAATGGGTTATTGAAAAATGAGTAAAAAAATTTAAGTAAGAAAGACCATAAATATAGATTAAAGTGTCCACATTTACGGTCAAAAATAAGCTAGGAAGAGTATTAAGGTGCAGAGATGAAACAAACCAGAACTTATCCACAGTGAAATCTATAAAGTGTCTTCGATTGCTCAGGGGATCTTTAGATATTGCATTATTTTCTCTATCTTATGGATAACTTGACCACCTCCGCTATGAATTTTTCATGATTTTCCTGACCCAGCAGCTTCTGCCTGCAGAGAGAGTAATATAGTATTGATTTGGGTGTTAGGTTGCTGCCTTTCGTACCACAACAGGATTTTTGTAGCCTGGAAACTTCAATCTCTGATTACTCATTAGAGACCAAGGAAGTTTTCTCAGATCTGGGATGCAAAAGCCTGTAACATGTGGATGCCAGAGTCACAACTGCCTTTGTAGTGGTTTTTTAGGTGTCAGGGCAATGAGCTTTGATTATTGCCTCAAAGTTGACTAAGTAGGCTTACTCTTCATTTTTAGTGATGTTGTGTAAGGTCAAGAGATGTAATTCAGCTTCAGCTTAAAAAATAAAAATAATAATAATAATTAAAACGCACACATATATGTGTGACGTCTTGTCTACTGGACTAATACGGCTTACCCATTTACATTGCACTACATATAGATAGATAGATAGATAGATAGATAGATAGATAGATAGATAGATAGATAGATATATGTGTATATTGTATATATCTATCCAATTACACTAATTCTTTAGACTCCCAGCACATACAGAGATGCATATGATTGGATCAACAACCAATCAGATGTAGATAGATAGATAGATAGATAGATAGATAGATATATGTGTATATTGTATATATCTATCCAATTACACTAATTCTTTAGACTCCCAGCACATACAGAGATGCATATGATTGGATCAACAACCAATCAGATGACATCTGTTGTTATTACTGGCAGTTGCCTGTACTCACTCACATATATGTATGTTTTTCATCATGTTAGTATTGAATATGGTCAATAAAAGTTTGATGTTGTTACTGTCATGGATAATTGCGGACTTTTACATTTTCAATAATTATAGTCTTAAAGTGGACCACTCAGTAACTTTACAGGTTTGCATTAATACATTTCTGACATATCACAATAAACAGTAATTTTTTCAAAAAATCTCTACCAATTATCATTAAGCTGTCCTTGAGCTCCTGCCCAGTGACTTTGCCTAGGCTAAGATGATGTAATTGGTCTGCAGCAGGCAGGAGGAAGCATTTCCTCGGTCTCCTCTCCCCCAGTGATTAGACTCCAACCTAATCATTTTGTAGCACGTCACAGGACTGCAGGAGGGGATCATCTGTGTCAGCATTTGTGCACCCAGCCAAGACTTACAGTGGCATCTGCACCTATATGACTGTGGCATTTCAGTTCAGCAAACACAGCTCCAGCCATAAATATTGTGGGGGAAAGAACCTTTGTCAGGCTCTAACTGCTGCTTTCCATCCCCCTGGAAAAATGTCTCCTCATTTTCTTTCTTTGAGACACTGTCACTATTATGCACATAGGCCACCCCCAGGCATGTGTACTTACCTAGCTAGGCTCCTTTGCCCCCTCCCCAAAGTAGCATCTCCACTATTGGAGTGTGTAATCTTTTGTCAGAGCTTAGATGGGAGTTATGTGACTGCATGCCAGTGATAGTGTTTGTTCCTGGTGATTGGCAGCTAAGACCTTAACACACACCTAAGGGAGGTCACGTTACATATCCTAAATTCATACTCTGTCATGCCAGCACTGCAGGGAGGAGGTGAGGTCATGTGGCTGGGAAAGTATACATACCTGGGGAGAAGGGCTATGTGCAGACACTGCATCACTAATTACTTGCTTGCTGTTCTGCTTCTCCCACTCTCAATCTGAGCTCTGCTGTACAGGAGATTACAAGAGGCTGATGTGAGGTCAAATTCAGGTACTTATACTGCTTCCAATTTAATATTGATCAAAATAATACAATATTATTAATACAGAGCTGAATTCATTTGTGTCCTTTATATCTACCTGGAGTTCAGCTTAATGGATACATGCTGCCCATCTGCTATCCTGGAAATGACTTGTTATGACTTGTCTTTTGGTTCTTGATTTTGTGACCTGCTGTCCTGGTAAATGCTTGGCAAGTCTTTCTAATATCCTGATCTGCTATTGGCTATTCTTCCCAATATTTTGCTCACAACTTGAGCATCTGTTAAGATTCTAGCTCTGCATCACTAGCCATTACCTTCAAGAAAAACTCTGGGATTTAAAAAACAACATACACTTGCAGTAGGGTTTCCCCCGCACAGCAAGGGTTAATTGCTTGTTTTAGTCTAGGGGTATAAATAAAGAAAATATACTCACCTGATCCTTGGTCCTGTGGGAGTCAGCGCTCAACTCTCTCCCCATCCACTCCGTTTGAGGTATGTCTCTCAGCCTCCTCATGTCTAATGCAAGTCAATGGACCTGAATTAGACTTGATGAAGTCATGGGTCCTTAGACCACTGGAGCCCAGGGGAGATGAGGCTCTTGGAACTCGTCTAGCAACCAGACAGGATTGATGATCAGCTAAGTATATCTGCTTTATTTGAGTCCCCTAGAGCAAAACAAGCGCTTAGCCCTTGCAGTGCAGGGGAAGCCCCATTGCAAGAGTTATTTTCGTAATTCCTGGAGTTCCTCTTTAAGCTTGTACTATGACGATGCCTGTTTACCACCAGCCTTGATTGTAGCCTGTATATGGACTACAGCTCCACTGTCTGGTTCACAATCAACTCATCAGCTGTCTACAGTAGGCATGCCAAAAGGCCGCACCCTGGGAGTGTTGTTAAGCAGTGCAGCCTAAATCACTGTGAAGAGAGGACGCTCTGTAGGCTCCTGTCAATGATTTCACAATGTATCTTCTTTCAACCCTGACAGTCTATTAAGAATCAATAGCTTTGGTGAGTCTTCAAGGGAACGTGTAAGCAGGTTGAGTACTGACACGTGAGTGCACAGACTGCATTTATGTGGTGTGAATGACAACCAGAGATTTATTGACCATGGGTGTCTGTTGATGTATGTCAGGGTCCACACACATCATAAAAAATGTGATTAGACATCAAACATCTGACAAGAAAAACATAAACAAAAAATAAGACCTATATATTACATATACACATTTTTGCTATGTTTCTGGTAAACTAAAACAAGGTCAGTGGGTATTGCAGTGGGAGGGAGAAGGGATGAATTTTCTGTACTGGCAAGTAGAAATCTACAAAACATGCAAAGCTTTTAAAATATTATTTTAGTTGCATAAATTGTTCAGTTTCACTATTAAAACCAATCACTAGCAGGTCCATTTGCTAAATAAATGGACATCTTAAAATCTTTTTCTTTTGCTGCTCGCAGTGGAAAAAAATGCTTTGCTTCAACAAACGAGTAATTGATGGGTTGTTAAATATGCAGGTGCCCACTGGCTAATTGTAATTCTGCCAGTTAAAACATTTCCTTGTCCAAGGGGAACACTTAAAGCATACTAAATGTCCAAGTTACACACATCATTATGGAGAAAGATGTACAACAGTAGATCAGTTTAAACAGGTCTGTGCCTGAACATTGCTATATTAGGAAAAAGAAATGGGGATTGTTATTAGAATCTGTCACTGGTGGTATGTAGGCCAGCGGATGTAATGACAGCAGGTTGGCATATATAAGGGAATATCTGACTGCAAAACAGTGCAGAAATATAAATGTATAAATATGGCTAAAGAACAATTCCAACTAACAAATAAAATCAGTCAGTGACCCACTAATGTTCTTCAAGAAATGTTACAAGTGTGCAAAAGTCAGAAATTCCACGTATCAAATTTGAGTTTAGGTTGTATGGAAACCAGTGCATGCAGTTTAGGCTTCTCATGGGTTTTCTTCAGACTCCACATTAAGTTTAGTGCATGTTCCAGTACATGTAAGGGATAGGCTTACATTGGGGAAGATGCTTGGAGCAGGGAACAGTGGTTGCCTCCATTCTTGCTATTAAAGCCATTCAGTAAAAAGGATACTACTGACTATAGTTATTTAGATAGCTGGGCAGCCAGATTCACAAAGACATGGATTAGATTTTGGCATTACAGAGGTAGCTTTCAATGCTACTTGTTATAGCTACACCATAGTATTACTTCATGTTCACTAAAAAAATCACTGCAGTGACACCTGATGGTGAGTTTTGGTGTCCCTGACATGGCCATATAGCTAAAGTAGTTATCATAGGAAACAATTGTTTAATGGTTAGGCTTGGCACCGCAAACCACAGGGGAACTGCGGTCTTGCAGTTTAGTTTAGTTCAGTTAGGGCCTGAAAGAGGATGAAAAACACTCCATGTCACTGTAGAAGGTGTTAGGGGGGAAAGGCTTACCTACGTGAGGCAGGGACACCCAGGAACAATCCAAGTGGGTTTGTCCTGCACTTTCATTAAGCAAGGAAGCAAACAAACACAGTTTAATGCTCCTGGACCGTCCATAGCATAAAACAAACAAAACATCTGCTCATGCAAGCCACAAACAAAACTCATGTCAGTCCCTGTCTAACAAGGTGCATCCTAATGGGTTCCCCAAAACAAACAGGCAGCTCTTGTACCATTTTTAGTGTTCTGTCAGCACACAGCCTTTTCACCCAGCAGCAGAGAGAGCAAAAGAGTCCTGAGCATTAGCTCAGCTCACAATTAGGCCTGTATACAGCTAAGGGCTGGTTACCAGACCTCAGCGCCACACACCCATGCCTGTATCCATATGGGAGTACCATGCTCCAATATACAGTGCTGTTTATTATATAATCCTCCATACTCCCATTTCCAAAGGGGCACGTTTGCCAGTTTTACTCAAGTTTTGTGGATCAAGGCCTAAGTAACACAAAGCTTTTGATGATATAACAGGTCACCATGTTAATATTTTTTGCCAGGATCCTGAAGCTTTAGGTGTGATGGAAAATGTGAACCTCAGTCTAAGAGTCCAACATGGCTGCTGTGGTGTATATATACAGTTTAATGAAATACACAAGTAAACTGCCATTACTGTCTATACAGCTATATAAGATATTTTGTTTCTCAAAGAGACTTTAAAACTTCTGAATATCATATTCTCTACTTATCCTCAATTCACACAATCTATTTTGGAGTATTGATTTTTTAAATAATATAAGCTATACTTTTTTGCACGCACAGAAACTGAGAGCATAGTATAAGATTGATGCGATCCATTGCATAAGATATGACGTATTTTCCTGGCCAATGCTTAATACTTTGAGTACTACAAAACATTCCACTTACTTTATGAATTGCACATAAGAGCTGGAGGAGAAAGCACAGCCTATTAATATTGTATAGTGGAATCACACAGTTTCAAACGACATTCCTCCAGCAGCTTAACTATGTGTGCCCATGGACAGGGCTTCTTGTATATCACCACCTGAGGTCTGCTAAATCTGCTTCACATGGCTTATATCTCAGGGTAAAGACTATCATTATTTCTTGAATAGCAGTTTCAATATGTGAGCTATTTACTATTGGCAGGCCTGGCTTGACAAGCAAAGAGGGGATATTTGCAGTAGCTAAGGCCAACTGATTGTTCCCCTGCATACATGTACAAGCCACAGAGGAAATTATAATTATCATGCCTGATTCCATAATCCAGATTAATCTACAAAATGTGAATATATGTACATATTAAGTGTGTGTGTGCTCATAGGATTCACACAGTGGGAAACGTCATATTATGAGAAACTGAGAAACTACCAGGGTGATTGTAGAAATAAAATAGATTAGATAATGAACAACACAATAGAAATTGCATTTAACATAGTGGCAATTAATGCTAAAAGTTGACTTGTATTAGTTTGCTTGGCAATAAGCATTAAGTTGGTATAGGAGAAGCAAGAGTTCATAGTGAATCGGGCCTCTACCTTTGAGGGAGAGGCTAGGTATTGAGTAATCAATACCATTGCGAACTGTGCCATGTTACCTCCAAGTGTGCATTTGTCACCACTTGGGTTAACCACCATTAACTAAGAAACAGCTTTCTAGGAGTCCAGATTTGGATTACTGCTCTCTTTTGATATACAATGTAAACTTCTCTAGAAAGATTTCAGTTCTTTATAATATCCAGACAGGATGATCATGGGATATTTTAACTAATCAGTGCATAACAATTGAAACTTTGGATTTTGGAGGATGACCTCCAGCCATTAGCTGGAGAAAAAAACCCTAAAAATCCCATAAAACTGCATTTTGATGATGTGTTGACTAATGGTGCTAGTGGAGAGATTTGCACACAACATGAGTATTAAATCAGATTTGTATGGATTAGGTTTTCAATTAGACACTGATCGGTATAGTTAAAGATTGCAAAAGTTTATCCCAAAATTTACTACAGAATTGAATCAGTTCCTTTGTAGCCCAGTCCCAGCAAAACATTGTATATTGTACACTTTACAAAGCTAGCAGCCATTTGGAAACTGTTGATATACAAGTACAATGACACATAGCTTGATATAAGTAATACAAACCGCTTCAGCTAAGAAATGGAAAAAAGAAGATATGGTTGAGTTGGTTAAGTTATCTTGCTCTGCGTTACCTACATTAGGAGAGATTTATATTTGGAAAAAGCCCAGCAGTGTACAGCTGAATATGAAACATGGTGGGAATCTGAATAGGTTTGGGTAGGCACAATAAATAGGTTTGATGAAATAATTAGGTTTGGTAAATGTTTTCATGGTTTTTAATGGTCAGGGAATATGATGTCATCTTATATAAGCAGGTGCACTTGTTGTGCAAGCATTATTCCCATATGATATTCTCATATACAATGATGTTAATACCACCACAAAAACTATTTCATGAGTACTGCAATGAGGGCTAATGCTTTCCATGACCTCCTTGCTTAAAAAAGCATCTACCTATTTCTGCTTCATTCATTCTGTAGATGTGTCCTTTTTCAAATTCTACTGCTGCTTCTTGAATATTGCCCACCAGTCATCAGATCAGCATTGATCTGGAGGGCCATTTTGGCAAGAGAAAGTTCTGCTCCTCTATCACAATGGCTGTCTCTACACAGAGACACAAGACTTCACTTGTAAAATCCTGTACTCGTCAGTGCCATCTAGATGGGATAATGCAGAGCAAATGGCATCTGCATGGCTATCAAGGACTTTAATAAATGATGCATACAGTGTGATACAAGAAATGCTAAGTGAGTAATGGGGAAAGGATCAGCTGATTGGAGACAACGGGTAATACTGGGCCTAGTCCTTTGCCCCGGGCTTGGTTTTATAGGCACAGCGTCCACAGTTCAGGTCCTTTTTATGGAAGCAAAAACAAATGTATTCTCTGCCTGACATTTCTGGAGTGCTGCACACTTATTGGACTGATCAAAGGCAAAATACTGCAGTCTGAAATATGTATATTTAAACATTTTGGTAACATACTAATTTTGGGAAATATAAAGTACACCATCACAGCTGCAAATGCAGAAACCCAGCCCTCCATGGTGCATGCACCCAACAACAGCACAGTTACTGTCTAAAATCACAAAAGTAGCTGATGATACATGCCGGCTATCCCCTTCCATAGAAACCTGCCGTTATTGTTAAACACGTTGAATGAGACAATGCATACATCATGTTCATCAGGCTGATAGGTTTTACAGTGTCATTGTGGGACATGATGCAGTGTCATTATCTCATCCTGATATTTGTACATGAGATCATGAGTATTTCCCAGAGGCTTGTGCTTAGACGGAAAAATGGAAGTATAGCCTCCAGGTAGAAATAAAACATTCCACTATTTGTGGGCGATTACTCATTCATTTATTCTCAAAGCTCGTCATTTGCTCATGTCATCATGATCAATCAGGCACTTTCACTGAAAGAGTTCGACCCTGAGAGACTAGAAACGGGAAGTAAGAGCACAGAAACACCTGCAGCATAGGCACCAGACCTAAGAACAAAGGGCAACCATCAGATAGACCTTTGCCCACTGATTAGCAGGAGCAGAATCCTGTGTAGTTGTGATGTGATATCCTGCATTAAATTGTATCTAAACCCAAGAACAACAATTTTATATATTGCAGCTTACCAGTCCTTAGATGGTGTAGCTGCCTTTGATTTTTGTCCTTTATTTTCACCTGGCAATCCTACTGGTAACATACTTTTTGTCCTAGGTTGATATTTCTTACTCACTGTACTGTATCTATGAATGGGGCAACATTGTCATCCTAGAACAGTGAGTGTGTTAGAACTACATAACACGTTCCTTCTCCTCATCTCCGTAACTTAGGGAGAAAGTGTCTGTAGTTCACAGAGGTAACCTGGGCAGGGTTGAACAGGCTGCTTGAGAAAACACTGCAGAGTGCACAGGGCACAGGACAACACTAGATGTCTGGCCGGGTCAACTGGTATTTTTATTACTTATCAATCAGATATAGCAAGACAGTTTCAACTGTATATTTAACAGATCAAAAGGGAGAAAGTAAGAGAAATTCATTGTCAGGGAAGAAACCAAAGTGCACTGACCTCTTGGAGTAAGCACATACTGTATATTGTATAAAAATTTGTTAAAAAAAACAAACACTCACAAGCAAACGTTGAAACAGGCTCTTCTGATCCTTTCTCAATGGTCCTCTATTGTCATCTCAGCAGTAGAAATCACGTCCTATGTCTCTAATTCATTATTATTGTATTAAGTGTGGCCTTTGTCAGCCAGCCTTAATCAAGTGTGTGGACTATCCATTTAATGGAGATCTACATTGCATTACATCATGTACTGTAGAGACAACGCAATAATTTTGCCACTTTACAGATCACTGGTTCGGCCTCATCTGGAGTATGCAGTCCAGTTTTGGTCACCAGTCCACAGAAATGATGTCCTTGAGCTAGAGAGAGTCCAGAGAAGGGCAACAAAACTAATTAAGGGGCTGGAGGATCAAAGCTAAGAGACAAGGTTACTATATTGAAACATGTTCACGCTAGAAGTGAGGCGATTAACAGGGGACATGATTTTGATGTACAAAATGTTTAGTGGTGATAGCAGCATCAGCAATAAACTTTTTACTGTAAACTCCATAACAAAGACAAGAGGCCACCACCTAAAATTGGTGGAGAAAAGATTTAACCACAAGTAGCGTAGGTGCTTCTTTTCAGTTCGTGCGGTTAAAGTCTGGAATTCGCTGCCACAAGCAGTGGTATCAGCTGAGAGTATTGAATTATTCAAAAAGCGTTTAGACACCTTCCTCAGAGACCGTAACATACATGGGTACAGGTACTCTTAAAAACTAGACCACACAGGGACTCGTATACACGCATACACATGCAGAATCACATACACACAAAGGTTGAACTTGATGGACCTGTGTCTTTATTCAACCTCAAATACTATGTAACTATACTATATCCCGGTGTTGCTGTGCGCTATGAAAAAATGTGACAAGGTCATTGTTAGGGTTTACATTCACTTAACGCACTTGGCTGTTGATTTTTAGTGATGATCATTTAAAAACTGCTGAAGGATGTTCCCTTATTGTGACCACCGTGCTCTTTGTTCCTTTCCTGAACGGCAATTTTTAGTAAACATAATTTTTATTCTACAGTCATCTAGCTTATGGAAAAAGTGTCAGCTATCTCTTCCACATGCTTATATTACCAGGGACATAACAGAGCAAGATATTTAAGTATTGCTGAAAAGACAGTGCCTGGATGTGTCAGGATTGGCTTGGGATCTGGGCGGGGGGCGTGGGGTTGTTGGAGGAGTAAATAAAACGTATGTATGAGCACTGTTAGGTGGCTGCATTGTATTACCTTTATGGAACTGATTTACTTCAAAACTGAGACAAAGATAAAGCTCCCTCTAGTGGCTAATCTGCAATTTTCTTTATTTAGTACAATAGCAAAATATGGAGAAGCACACATATACACACATTGTGTAAATTATTTTAAGGCAGACACTGCAATAGAAATTCAGGTGGACTGAAGCATTAGTGGTAGACCAATCAATTTTACCTGTTGCTTGGAATTGCCCTTTATCCTGTGACCTCTGCATGGTATACCTGTGAACAGGGTCTAATAAAAATCTTGCATAGAATTATGTGAAGGCCCAGAAAGCACATGACTAAGTTGCTTATGCAATGTTGTGTCACCTTACTGCATCTGGTATGTCACCATCATTGGTCTGCAGGATTTAAGTCATGTTCTCCATCTTTTTAGGTTCCAGCTTAATGTGTACAAATGCAGTATCTCCCAGTCCCCTCATTAAGCTTTTGTGGAAAGACTGTTGACATACGCAGGGACTGCTAGTTCCACATTTTAAGTTTTCCTCTTTGATAACTCTTTTAATGATAAATTGAATGGTATTCTAATGAGAACCTTTTACTTCCCAACCTTATAAATACAGCGGACACAGAATCACTTGAGCTCTCTAAAAGCTTCTGAGAACAGAGTAAAGGAAATGGACTTAAACCATTAAATGTGACGCACATACAGAACGCATAGGAGATTGAAAAGCGCATTCAGTAATAAAATGGAGGAAAAGGACATACAGAGCTGACTGCGAAAATGCAGTTTATGAGACCATTATGGAAATGACAGAACAAAATGTACAAAAATGTATTTCCTGTAAACAGCAATAAAAGTTTTCTCTGACCTTTTTTAAAGACAGCTAAGCAAATCATTAAAAGCATTTGCATTTCTTAATTGAAAAAGCATCGCAACACAAAAATGATTGTTGAGCCATGACACGACAATCCTTCCCTGCACCTCCCCTACTGAACTGCAAGGTAATTATCCACATTTCAAGGTGCTATCGAGAAGACTTATTTTATTTTATGAGCTGCTGTTTGGAAAGCACCACAGCAGAGCAAATGTTGGCTCTGTGAATCTAGCTGTAGTTGACAGTGATGGTAGGTTTTAAGGCAAAAGTTATTATAAGAACAAGTGGACATTAAATAATATAAATTGCATTGAAGCCCATCTGAACTTAAGCTGGCCATGCATGCTCAGAATTTCTCTTGTTCAGCCAGTGGGCTGAATGAGAGAAATCCATTGATTCCTCTATCCAGGCTAAATAGTAAGGAAAGAGGAATCCCTGCTGCTGGCCATTGTATTCAGCAGCTGCTGCCCCAATGGCTGCTGAATAACCGAAGAAGTGATTGGATGCAGGCGCTGTTTGGCCAAGAATTTTTGGACTGGCTCCTTTGACAAATGTTATTTGAAAAATCAAATTTTGTTGAACAGAGAGGTGCCAACAGGACCACATATAGTTTAAAATTTGGCTGATACCTACAGATTCAAACAGTTTATGGTAAGCCTTACAGTTTAAAACAGCTAAATATATTGCAGGTGCATCGAAACAAAAGGTGTACAATGGTTTGAACTGGCCATACATGGCTCAGATGTTGACCCATTCTTTTACATCAGTCAAAATTCAAGCCATGGGTGACCCTGCCAACACCACCTGCCTGGACAAACTTTAAATGGAAAATCAAAGGAGTTGGGTGGAAAAAATGTGGCTGAACAGTGAATGTAGCCAGTCAGCTGCTTGTTCAGGCATTCTGAGAGCTTCAGGTGCAGGCTGTCATAATACAAAAGCTTACAGAGGAGAATCATCCATCCAATCTGCCATTATTACAGTTCATTTTCTTTAGAGAGTAGCCACAGCCTATATAGAAAAGCCTGTCCCCTGCCAGCATGCTGCAGAGAAGTATGTATGCTCTCTGTTAAATCAGAGCAAGGGCTCTTCAGTTAGCAGGGGGCACGAGCTTTGCTGATTGCAGAGCGCTTTAGGTTTGCTCAGAATGTTATAGTATTTGTAACATTACAATACCTTAACACTTGCAAGGAATGTGTGCATTGACAAGTGAGTGAGATTAGGAATTGTTGGTCTGCCATAGGAATCAATGGCCAATTTATAACTACTTTGATCATTCACGTGTAGTACAAGTTGCACACCATAAAGGCTAAAACCAACTTTATTGTACCAGCACATCTGCAGACACTTCACCCAGCTGTCTCCCTAACATGTTTTGTCTCCTAGTTGGGGTTAACCGTAGAATAAGAGAACTCAGGGGAGTATTTGTATATATTGTGGCATTGCATGGCATTACCACGGTGATAGGTGGCCTCAAAGTCACTCAGGGTTCCCAGCCAGAGGGGCTGAGTGTCTCCAGGAAGAAAGTACGTGCACCAGGAGAGAACTGCCTTTTCAGTCCTTTCCAGGTTTTCTGGATCCTAGTTGGGATCCTGGAGCCAGGAGATTTCTTAGAGCTCAGGTGGGAGGAAATCTCCAGTTCTGGGTCCATGCTTTGGTAGTGACCGGCACCTAATTGTGCACCTGTGCACATCCCTCATGAAGAGTGTGCTGGGATGTGTTCAGGGCCCCACCTGTGAGTCAGGAGAGCTCCACCCCGGAGTCAGTGTGGAGGCCAGTGCAGCGGGGAGCTGCGGGTTTGTGAACCATATTGGGAGGATTGGCATGTTATTGCCGTTTTCTGGAGGAACCAAACAGTGGCCCTGACGATTGAGGCCGGAGCAGCAGTGCTGCAAGAGAGACTTATTAAAAGACTGGGACACCGTGAGTGTATGGGACAACTCGAGGATTGGTGAGCCCTTATCTGTTATATGCTACAGCAAGCTATTTATGTTGGATTTCGTGATTATCTACCGTTTTAAAAGAAAATAAAGACTCTGTCTTTTTCCTTAATAAAACAGAATATTTATTACAATTCTATTGAACTAATAAGCTATAAACATTTTAAACCCTGGATACTAGCAGGATTTTATTTATGCACATTTTTTATACCTAAGATTATATACTATAAGTCAGAGGAGTCAGGAGCAATAGGGGATTATTTTTTTTCCCCACCACATTTAGTGTGTAGTTTATATCAAGAAGATTGTAAAAATGCTTCTACTGGTTTTATATAGAGATGAAGAATACCACAGGTGTTGGATAATGGAGTACATTTCATAGCCAAAAAGGCCCCTACATTAAACAAACCAATATTGACTACTTTGCTGCAAACTGCTGGACTCTATAAGTGTGATAACACTAGATGTTCCAGTTGCTGCCTTTTAGGGCACAGGAAAATAGTGACATCTTGTGTTACAAATAAACAGTATAAAATAAAACAACAAGCTTTGTTATATATGTTTTGACATGTAAAGTTTCAACATACAATACCTGGACAAGAGGAGATTTTGTGGCAGGATGAAGGACCACTTGTATGACACGAAGTCGGGTAATGGATAATATAATGGATAAGGGTACCAGTGTGACAAGATATTGGAGAAAAGTCCATGATTCTAAAATTGATTCTCTGGCGGTTCCGATAATAAAGTGGATAAACTGGTAAGGGGAGGAGATACAATTGCTCTTTTAAATCAGAGGGAGGCATACTGGATACTTACCTTGGAGACGAGAGCACTTGCTCATTACCTTTTTGTTTCTCCCTTCCCAGACTTCCCTTTTCCCCTAGTCCTTCCTTTTCCTTCCCCCTTGTCCTCTCCCTTTTTTCCTTTCTGCCTCCCATCTTTTTTCCCTTTATTCTTCCCTGCTTTTTCCTTCCTCCCTTCCTTTCTGGACCCCTTTCCCCCCTTCCTTTTTCCCTCTCCCATTCCCTATTTTCCCCTTTCTTTTTCTACTTCTCCCCCCTCTTTCTTGCTTTTGCTTCCCCCTTTTTGCCTCTCTCCTTTTTTAGTAATTTCCTTCTTTTCTCTCCTTCCTTTTTTTCAAATGTAAGGATATGCTAATGATCTATGATAAATCATCTTAGGTAGACGAATATGTTCAAGCATGTAATTCCTCTTAGTATCCATTGTTTGGAATGTTTACTCTTTGGAAACGTATTTGGGTTTTAAAAGAATTGTAACAAAATTTCTGTTATTATTAAGGTGAGATTGTAAGTTATATTGTTAACTAGTTCCTAATGTATGTTCGGTACAAATGCTAGTATAAGTAGGATCCACATAAAATGATCATTAATAAAGGTAATAGTGTTATTATCCCTTTTTTGTTAAACTACTTAAAAAGTAAATCTGCTTACACCAGAATGTGTCAGTGTGGCTTCTGATGTCAAAAGCACAAGCTTCATCCAACCTGGCTTACAATCTGCATTTCAATTCAACCCAAAGGTGTTTAATATAGCTGAGGTCCGAATTCTGTGTTCCTCCACACCAAACTTGATCAACCATATTTTATGGGGCTGGCTACATCAACAGGCAAATGCTGGAACAGAAAAGGTCTTTCCCCAAACTGTTTCCACAAGGTTGAAACAGCACAGTTGTCTAAAATGTCTTTGTATGCTGTAGCATTTACAGTACCCTTCACTGAAAATACACTTAATAATTTGGAGGGGTTGGTGTCCACTGACTAGTTTATATCCTCTATAATAATATAGATACCCGGGCTCTGCATCTTGGCTTTACTTTTGCTCTGTAAATTTTGCTAGAGAACAGAAAAACAAGACTTCATTCTTATACAGTATACCCAAACCATGCAATCAATGTGATGCTAAACCACTGTGACACAAGGTGAAATATACATTGTTTAAACGCTGAGGCAGAATCAAACCACATTTGAATACAGATGCAAGATTTTATTTAGAGAAAATGGACATTCTAGGAGAGATCCATTGGTTTGAAACTCTATACTACAAGAGATAGAGAGGTCTGTGAAATGCTCTGCTATGGTTATGATTGCGCATATGCTTACACATATTTGTGTGCATGAGCAAGCACAGGTTAGCAAATTATTAGTCTCTCTAGCATTGAGTAGGATAGCTGATGTGACTTTTTCCATGGGATCTGCTGGGTATCAGAATGATTTTTAAAATGGTGTATGTTGTCAGGTAAGGGTTGAGTAAGACACAATGTAGTAAGTGTTCCCCAAAAATTATTTTAGTTGAGGACAGCGCCATAGAGAGTACAGAGCAAGTTTAAAGTAATTCCCTGTATTGTATACATGGTAGCAGTTAAGAGAGCACATAGTGGGAACTGAACAGCAAATATTTGGAACTGAACAAAATGTATTGAAGGGGGCACACTTTGCCATTTTTCTTTGGGGGCTAGAGAGCCTTGTCATGCACAAAAGATCTGACTAAAATGCTAAAATTGTAAATCTGATACCTTTATCTTGTGGCTAGAATGCTCGTATGATTGTTTATGTGCCACTGATGGTAAGGCTGGATTTACATAAATGCGGGATGTAGAAGAGCATGCAATGCCCATTTTAAAATGGTGGATGGATGGGGCAAAGCTTAGACACATACTCCTATTGTGTAACCCTGCTGCTGAACCATCCATGTTCTTATTGGTCCTTAGCTATGTGCAGTCTCACCGGGCAAGATAAATGTGCAAGAGGCATGATGGCACAAACAAGTTTTGGCTTTATCAAGAAGTGCTACGTTTTTGCTTATCTAAACAGGTCCAGGATTTGGCCAAGACAGAAGGGTTTGGTAGGCTGCCACAGGTAGGTGCACCTCTAGGAACAAAAGTAGCTGCCCTTCAGAAGAAAGGATAGTGTCAGCACAAATTCAGAGATGAGTGATGCACAGATAAGGTACAGTATTGTTAATAGTTAAGGTACTTGAATGCAAGTTTAGTGTCACGTTACGTGTAAAACAAGAATGCATTGTGAATACATGGATACCGAGAAATGTCAGTATTGAGAAAGCTAGAATATCTATTTCAATATGTAATATACCCATTATGATTGTAAAAAATTGTGAGGAGAGAAAGAAAACAGTACTAATGGAGAGAATAGAAGTTCAAGATATAAAAATATCTTACAAAGGTTCAGTAAAACTCAAAGTAAGTTTGTCATTCTTGGGATACAAAGGAGACCCGGGGCACTCAGTAGGAGACCTGGGGCACTCAGTAGGAGACCCAGGGCACTCACTAGGAGACCCAGGGCACTCAGTAGAAGATCTGGGGCACTCAGTAGGAGACCGCAGGTCATTAGGGCAGACAGTATGAGACTAAGGACACTCAGTAGAAGTCCTGGGCACTCAGTAGAAGTCCTGGGCACTCAGTAGAAACTCGAGGCACTCAGTAGGAAACCCGGGGCATGGGCCCTAGGAGTCAGAGTCCAGAAATGCCTCGGCAAAGACTTCATGTGGGGAACTACATCTAAAATGGATAACCTGGATGCTTTCTTTAAGAGAATTGAACATACTGAAATGCTTACCTACAAGGGCAAGTCACATGTCTGAATTTACACATGTGGGTATCATAAATACCAATTTTAAAGTCTACAAGCTGTGTATCTGGTGATAGGTCAGTCAGATAAATACAAGTATAGTGGGTCACGCGATCATTAGAAGGCTGGGAGGAAGTGGGACATAATAGGCTCCGGTCACTAAGCTATAATGCTTCTTTTTTTATCTGCAGATCACTTTTACTGGTAGTCCTTTACAGAGACCTTGTCACTAACCTAAACATTGTAGGTAAAATTACAGAAAACAATCAAGTATTTTCAAGGCTTACTTGCAGCATGTCCTTTTCATCAATTATGTTTTAATCACTTGCAATGTGTCTCTGAACTGGCTAGAAAATTGTACTTCTTCAGGAGAGGTAATTTCCCTATTACAGCCCCCTCCCTATTCACACATCATAGCCCTCTGGTCTTCTGGAACTTTTTAATCACTGTCTGTGCTGGCCATGTTCCTCTGCTCACCTCTCTACATAAACCTTTATGTAGCAGCCAGGGCAGGAGCAATGAGGAATACTGTAGTAAGTGTCAGTTGAGTGATAGAGTTTGCTGGGGCTGCTGACATCACATCCAAAATCTGCTTTATCCAGCAGCAGTCCCGGGGGTTTTGGATGTCTACATAAGGGAGGCTTATTTATTTATATTACATTATGTTATTTCTTATTTAGAGGTAAATAACATGCTTACAATACTTTTAATACCATCTCTTATAGGAAGAATGTTGTTGAAATGAATGATCTAGCAACAGGGTGCCTTTAAAGTGGATCTTCCATGAAAATGGCCTTTCCACCCCCAAATACAAATAACTTAAAATAGCCTTTCAAAAATAAACTAATACATAAAATAATGTAAGGTCATGAAAGATCTACTCTACGATTGGCAGCCACTGCATCCCCACCACTTCTCTTTGATTTGTCTGGCATACTGTGTATATGACACAGCCCCGAGAATAGCTGCAGAATTGAATGTCACATTCCAGATGTACTTGTGGGCCCTCCCCGATCAACTGAAAGCTGGAAACTAACAGCTTTGATGAAGCATCACAATTTCAGCGATTTAGATAACTGCTTATGTGTAATATAGTGAACTATGTTTTAATCAGCCATTGTGGTAGTGACTAGCAATTTTTTAAATACTTTATAGCGTAGTGTACTTTGATGGTAGCATCATTATGCAGGAAAGCAGCAACATTCGTAACAATTGTCTGGCCCGCTACGTTAAAAAGCCGCAGGCTGCATTTTTACATTATGTTACCGATGTTTCAGAGGTTCTTTGTACAGACAAAATCGGAAAGGTAAACAGGCAGAGTCCAGGGTTTGGGCAAACAGAATGGTGACTTGATGCAATAGGGAGGTTCTGTTGGCATCAGAGTAATGAAGATAAAAGATGCTGCCAGAGAAGTTGCTTTGTACAGAGCAAATCTTAGCGAAGAAATCAAAGTAAACCCAGGAGAAGCCAGCTGTTTGGAAACAGATATAATACTGCAGGTCCCTTGTCATATGTTGGAGATCAACAACAGAACAATGGCTGTGTCCATAACATTATTAGCCTTGCATTCATGAATATGAAGTGAGGACTGCAATATTCTTGAACCTACAATAAAGAATAAAACAAACTTGAAACACATGGAAAGGGACAGAACTTCAGTAGCTTATTCAATAAAACAGTGCAAAGTAGTAAAGTTTAAATAGCAGTCACCTTAAAGTGATATTAAAGTCATTATGTTTAAGCTATTTCAACTTCTGATTGGATTACATACAATGGATGCTGCTCCTTGATGTTTAAAAGTTGTAGTCTCTTGCAGAATCAGCTGGTCCCCTGAGCACTGGTCCTGATATCCTGATTTAGAATGGCTACTGAGCTGTGTGTATCTCCACAAACACACAGACACAGCTATGCAAGTCACTACCTACCTCCTCCCCACACTTCCATTCTCCAAGCTACTTTAAACCTGCACTTCATGCAGACAGATGAATATGCAGATGAAATACCTGTAAGGGAGCTGTTGTACCTGACAAAAGATTTGTATTTCTGTATATCCAGTTTGGATATTTACACAGCTCTGGCACACAGTACAGCCCTGTCTGGGTGGAAGATCTGATTTCCCCCTGCTGTGGAGGAGTGCAGGAAATGTTATGTGATCTGTTATCTACATATGGTACCTCCAATGAAGTGATTGTGTTACTATGTCTAGTATGGAGAGGCAGCAATAATCCTGTAGTGGGTGTGTTTGACAATAGCTTCTTGTATAACAAGTAAAGCCAGCCATAAACTATGCGAATTTCATCCGGTTCTTGATGAACCAGCCAAAATTCGCAGAGTGGGAGCTGCTGTCAGCACCCTTCTGCCCAGCAACCCTTGATCAGCTGATTGAAAGAGCCAGCTGGAAAATCTTGAACTCACAGAGCGACCGGCCAATGAGCTGCCAGTGTTCAATCAAATGTTGTGACTACGTTGGAATGTTTTTTTTTTCTAAAAACATTTTCAGTGTGTCCAGAAAATACCTGTTGATCTTACCAGAAATGCAGCGTCCTTGTCACTTCCAGTGAGATGACAGAGGTGTGTGGTTAGGAGCGACTCTTATAAAAAAATGGTGGTCTCGCTTGAAGGTTGCTCATTTAAATGGATAGGTCAGATACACATTTCCAAGACTGCTGATTATCTGGCTAAGCCCCGAAGAAGAGGGAGACTGACTCCCCTGAAATGCGTTGGTTGAATCTGACATATACATTTTAAGGAGTACATTCTCATTCTTTTAGATTCACATCAAAACCAGTTCCCAGTCCTACCAGTCCAGCACTATCATGGATCTATAAGTTCCCTTGTGGCTATAATCTCACCTTTAGTTTACTAATTTGTATTGAGATTGTAGTCCATTAAGGTTGTGAGCTTGGAGTGGTGACTACTTTACAACACACACAGTGACCATGGGCAACAAAAGTTGCCCCCATCCCAGGCCCGGCGCTACCGCAAGGCAAGTCAGGCGGCCGCCTGAGGGCGCTGCAGGGTGAGGGCGGAAAAAACCGCTTGCGCTATGTTTTGATAATAGTTATGGTACTTAAATGCATTTTTAAGAATTAACTCCTGAGTTTAGTGTCACTTTAAATTGAAAAACATATCTGATGCTATGTCCACTTTAATATTGGGTTAAATTGTCTTTTTATTAATCGGAAAGAAATGTTTCATTCTAGCTGTGACTTCACTGCAGTTTAATGTATATTATAAAAGTTTTTAAATGACGCTGAAAAGGTAATTCACCTCACCGAACAAGCTGAAGATTGAAATTCTTAATTGTTTGGAAGACCAGAGATGCATAAATGGAGGGGGCCTGCCACTCTGAAATAGGGTATCGATGCTCGGTGTTTTGATTTGCTGCACATAATAGAATCTTAACAAGCGTGATGTTGATATTTTTAAATGGCACGTTGGTATATTAACAAAAGATACATTTTCGTTGGTCTCTCTGGCTTCAAAATCCAATTCCATACTGTTCTGCTTTTTAATTTTACAAAGTTATGCTAATGCTTGTTAATGTATTCCAAATACTGATATGGAAAATGACATGTTTAGACTGAAAAAAAACCTCTGTTATCGTTACTTAAGGCCTGAAAAATCCATTTTGACAATACATTTACATATCTCTTATGGCACTTAAATTGACAAAGCCGCTTTGATGGGTAAATGGGCTGTGACTGCCACAGCTACACATACTGTCAGATCCTGAATTCAACCATTTTGGCGTTTTCTTTTTTTTTTCTTCTTCTCCTCTATAATATGGCTTGTTTCAAATTTTTTTAAAAATGTCTTGTTCCTTTTATATACATGGATTTGTAGTCTACAGGAACTGATATTGTACATAATTTGAACATATTTTTTAGGGTTTTTTTTATTGTAAGACTGCATTTACTGTCCTCTTCTTGCATTTGTACTATTTCTATAGTATAATAAGCAAGAATTAGAACTATGTTGCTGCTCTAATGCAATGCACGATAATTTGTGTGCACCACAGTGGAGTGATCTGGTGTAAATAGGCCCTTTCCCTGGGCAAACACTCATGAAGGAAGTATCTTGTGTGACTTTAAGCTCCACACTGCCCCACCCTATTGTCTACAAATCAATAAGAGATCTTTAATAGCCAATAATAGCAGTTTGCGGTTGACCACCTTCTCAGGCAACTGCAAACTGCTATGATTGGCCATTGAGGCTCTCAAATTACTGTAGACCTTCTGCACACTAGGGTGTGCAGAAGGTCTACAGTAATTTGTTGCCATGCATTGTGCTAGAAAGGTGTGTTGGGGTGCCTATTTATTTTGAATGGCACCACAGTGCACCAACACACTTAACACACCTTATTGCAACACACTGGTCTTAATGGGCCCTAAAGGGACTTCCCAAGCTCACAGCTCAAAGGATTTTAAGCAAAACAGAGGTACTTGCATATAAATACTTACATAGTAACATAGTCAGGTTGAAATAAGACACTTTTCCATTCAAGATACCTAATGGTACCTGAAGTTAAGGGAAACCTGTACTGTGAGAAATAATGATGTTGCCTTCACTAACCTCCTGAGAATGCTTCTTCACTAGCTCTCAATGTTATCTACAGTAATGTCTTTAATACTCTAAGTCATGGAGTTGGAACAAGCATGTGTAAGTCAAGTCAGAGTGAAGTATAGCACTGTAAAGAGGTACTGAAGCTACTAGATCAGAATAACAGCCAGGCAATAGCATATTCACAAGGAGGTAAGCAATGACAGCCCAATTATTTCCCATGTGGCAGCTTTCCTATAAGCCGCAAGCTTATTTAGGAATGTTGTGAACTCTACTCTCAGGATGAAAATACAGGCACGTCCCCCTGCTTGCAGGCATGCTTAGGTACTTTCCAGAGCAGTCCGTTACTCTATACATCCTGGTCAGCCTCTCTATTTGAACAGCAACCACAGCTACGTCCACTAGGTTTCAATGACTCCTACCGACCAATCACTGTAGTACCCTGGCCCATATTAGCTGCTGCACATTAGCCCATAGGAGAATATGTCTGCCATGAAAGGACCAGCTGGTTGAGAGTTCCCCCCAGGCCCAAAGTTCACGGTGCTCCCCTGCTGGCTTCTGTGGCTCTTGATACTGTCCTGGCTATCTGCATACCTATTAAAACAAAATAAACTACAAAACTGCTTTTCCTTATCAGTTTTTAGCCTGGTTTACTCAATAAATGTTTACACACACCTGCTATTACCACTTTACTCTATCAGCCTCCATTTCCACCGCTTTATTTAGGTGTTTTCATGTGTTAATGAAAGAAACTCCCCCTGCCTCAATGGTCCCTTACAGCTTTCTTTTCTCCGTACTCCTTAGATTCTTGGCTCTTTCACCTCGGCTTTAATTGTGCTTTGGTCTATGCACCGTGCCGTTTAATGCTTCCATTGTCCTTGATTTAGCTTGCTGCTTCTTCAATCTCCAAATTGTCCTTCATGCAGAGTTGAGCTTGTAATAGGTACCCTAGTTGCTGAGTAAATGCTTTTGCTGGCATTCCCAGGCTTACTTACTCAGTCAGCCTAAGTCACCTTCAAAACATCAAGATTATATGTACATACTCTGTAATAAATAACCACCTGAGTCGCTCTGATGAAAATTGAATTTGTTGAAATATAGCCTACTATAATACAATCTATGATGTTATTATAATTTTTTATTATACAAAACCAGTTTAAACTGCATTGGACTAAGAAAAGGAATTAGATCAGGAAAAACTTTGCCGTGCTAACTGTGCTTTGTGGAATACAGTAATAGCTGCCGTGCAGAAGGGCCAGGTTCGTTCTGTAATAACTGGAATGCAAGGTTATTGCTCTTATCGTTGACTTCCTTTATTGCCTTCGGTGGCACGGACATTTCTGAAATCTCATTTGCTTTGTGTGGCTCTTATTCTCTGTGTCAGGTTTATTCAGCATTTAATGCAGAGCTTGTGGAATTGAGAAAATGCCGCTTAGTGTGTTACTGGTATGACTTTGTTATTGATTGGCGGCTATAGGCAGACCCTAATGTAGAGTGAAGAACCCCTAATTTCAATCCATAGAAATGGGAGGTCTGTGTTTTTGCACTAACCAGCCAATTTTATTTCATTGTTTTAGCTTTTATGCTATATAGTATTCAGCTCGCTGTGAGGCTATATAAGGTCTAAGAGCTTACCTAGCTGCAGGCAGACACAAGATCAAAATATGTTACTGCAAAGAATAAGACCATCTTATTACTACCTATGATATTGTCCATCTACTGTCCATTCTTCAAAAACGGGGGGGGGGG
>NW_017306357.1:172768-177159 GCF_000935625.1 Nanorana parkeri | reverse complement strand
GGCTGAAAGTAAAACCCTACATGTTCAATATTGTGTGAGCCTCCAGCAGAGATATGCTGGACTTTAGGTGATGACTTGATACATTTGAAAGATTTGGGGATCTTGGGATCTTACACTCCCCTGCTACTCCATCGGAGCTCTCAGAAATTGTTTTAACCATGGGGTTGCATGTAACTTCCTCTCAGGATGCAGTGCTCAGGCCTGAGCAGTCAGTCATCAGTCCCCAACACCATACTCCCAACCATCCCGGATTCTCAGGGACTGTCCCTGAATTTCAATAAAATTCTGGTATCCTGTAGCTGTGTCCCACAGCCAAGTGCTCTAATGCTCATTTCAGTACTAAAACACCTTAGCATATACTGTCAGATGAAATTATCTCCTGTGGGATAATATAAACATTACTCATGGCTATAACTACACTATGTGGTATGGGTCACAGCACAGGAGAGGGGTAAATATGCTTTCTCCTGTGCTGGCAGTCCACATCCAAGGGTTGACTATACATTCACACCTGGAATCCTCATCACACATCTATGTCGCGCCTCAAAGAGATAAGTGATACAAATTGTTGTTGTGTTGTGGTTCTGCTGCAGCACAATTAATTTAGCTTGTATTGAGTGTTCTTTCTCTCAGCACTGGCTGGAGCTTCATATATCATTAAACAAACAGTAATTCAATGAATACTGTGGGCAGTATTGGAACATCCCACTGACTACCAATGCCTTTAGGTGGGTGAAGGGAAACTACCACTGGCCACCAATCCTTTTTGGAGGGTAGGACTACCAATGAATATCAATGCTTTTAAAAGGGAGGAAGTAACAAACCATTTAAAGGGGGGTGAGGCACCTCTGATGAGCAATGCTTTAAAGTTGGTGGAGACCTTCACTGACTAGCAATACCTGGGAAGGGGGGAGTGAGGATAATCTAGTGACCAATAATGCCTATAAAATATGGTGGGAACTTTCAGGGCCCATTCACACCAGGGCGGTCCGCTGTCCTGCATTCATTGTATGTTAATTGGCACATTAACTTGTATTGCATTAAGGTTGCCAAGATACCACAGTGGACCAAAAATCAGTAAAGAGAGTAAGGCATCAATGTAATGTAATATTGGAAATTTGTAAATTTTTGTGTTGCTAGGTACATTTGTGTTGCAATTAGGTGCATTTCATTTTATGTAGGCGGTACCAATATCTGGGAGAGGAGGGAAAAGACAATTCACAATGGAAATAGGCAAATTGGCTTCTGCGTTAATTTTACCTTCCATCCTGGTACCAGTCAACATAGCAGGTAAGAGAAAACCCCCCCACAATGTCACAGAGCAATAAAACCTGATAGAGGTTCTAACTCTTCCATACACTATTCAAAACTAAAACCACCATTTTATAAGCTCCATTCTATCTTGTGCTTGTTCAGTAAAGCAGTGTAGTGATACATTTTCTCAGTGTCACTCAAATTTAAGTCTTCTTGGTCAGATGAATCCTGATAAACCTTACTGCACTTTGCTCATTGGCTTTCTAAATAAAGCCCACAACTGACAGCTCTAGCTGGCAGCACAGAAAGGTGCATGAAGACATGTCATACTAAACATAGATTTATTTCTTCTGTGTCTTAAACAATTTCCCAACAAATTGACTATATGTTAAGAATATAAAAATGTATTTTTGTTCATCGATTGGATAGAAAAGCATATGTTTATTTACATGTTCAAAAACAAAAATTGCAGCAGCTTAGGTTTTGAATATATAACAGTGTATTAAACTTGCAGGCTCCATTCATGGTTGGTGACCTTAATTCTTATGTGAGAAGAAATCGAGCACTGCTTAATGCATTACCTTGCATACCTTAATCAGTGATGAGTTAACCACTCATCCAGTCAGCTGGCAGAAATCAATATATTAAATATAAATAACAAAATAATTTTTCTTCTTGATTTATTCATAGCATATAGAAACTTCTCTTGTTTCAAAATAGAATGTGATTTTTATATTTGATTAGGTGACCTACCTATTTTTAGTGAAAAACAACAGACTATTTTTTACTAAAAAAAACACATTGGCTTATGTCTTATACAGCCCAATCTTTTTGTTTGCATAGATCCTTAACCTGCATCCCGGTCTATTCCACCAAAAAGTAGCTTTAACCCATAGCTTCTTAAATCTCTTAGATACCTTTACAAAGAGATCTCCTTGTTATAATTTGTAGCTCTGTCCTTTATCTACTTTCGAGATTTGGGTGTTCCTGACCACCTTTATTTTTCCAGAAGATAGCAATAACAGAGTCACTGGGAGATTGAGAAACTGTTGGCGTTTTAACATTTTGTTATCCTTGCAATCGCTCACATTATTTTGTGGCTAAATGTTCACATGAACTTTTTTTAAATGAAAAGCAAAGTGTTCCAAAATGTTAGTCAAACAGTCCTGCAAAAAAACTAAAAAATAAGTGCAGCTGTAGCTCAATAAAGTCATACTGTGCTTTCTATAGCAAATAGTGGAAAATCCAGTAGCGGGAAAGAGGGGTTCTTGTTCTTTTCTAAAGCAATGCAGAGCAATGATTTCAGGATAGTGGTGGAGCACCAGGGCCCAGTCACAGCTGCAACTGCTGTGACTCTGGTAGTTCTCGTGAAAATGCCAAGTATCCGCACTGGTATCTGAACATCCCTAGTTCTTGTAATGGCTGAAGTACGCTGGTAAACCTTAAAGCTGAACTTCACAATTAGTCATGTGCGTTGGCTTGGTGTGACCCAAGTTCACCTAAGCCCGTGCAAAACTGTCAGTGACACACCGACTCCTGACCCAATCGAATGTGGTCGGGTCATTCCACACCCTACAGCTACACATAACAAAGAGGTGGGTAATGCCCTGACAGCAACTGATTTGGTCGGGAGAGGAGATGTTACTGACAGATTTGCACTGGCTTGGGCAAACTTGGTTTGCACCAAGCTCATGCACGTCCCTATCCAAGATAAAGCCAACTTATAGCCCCTGTTTACACTTGAGCTTGAGCATTTTCAGGCATTTTTGAAGCTTGTTTATTAACATATTTTAGGAGTTTTCAGTGTTTTTCTTTCAGCCGATGGAAAGCTAGTTAAAAGGAGGAAGAGGAGGCATTATGCGCATGTGTGCATTTTTCAGGTGTTCCCATTAAAGTCTATGGGGTCATTGGATTTTGCCCAAAAAGACGATCATGTACTTTTTCAAAATTCAAACTACAAGCAACACATGCCAGGGCCCAGGCATGAACGAGCACCACTTTCTGTGGGTTGGCCATCATCCAACCCCGAAAAGGACTGACGCTGGACCATAGAGCAGTGAGTTTTTTGAAGAACGGTGTCAGAGAGGAGTTAAGTATTTCAACCAGAACTGCATTTTCTATTTTTAGAACAATTGGTATACCTATTAAAAATATTTTAATTGGGCTTAAAGTATATGTCTGTGTTTTCTGCTCCACTAGTTTCCCGACAACAGCACAGGCTGAAACATACAAGCTATAATGCATAGAATACTGAAGCTAAGTCCTTTAAAACAAATGTATGAATAAAATATATAGAAGTTCAGACATGCAAATGTCTCTACTCACACTGAACAGTGGATTTTAATTACTTACCAATGGAGATAAAACTCCAAGTTCGGGGTAAGGGTCATTATGATAAAGATTAACTCTCAGTCTTGTTGGTCTTTGTCGGGAGTATGTGTACAAATGATGATGAAGTCCCAAGTGTGCTCATTAGCAGGAGAGCAGGTAGTATGTAATATGGCTGGATTAATGCAGTTACTGAACCCAACAGGTTTCCAAAGTCACAGGAATAAATAGAACATCCTAGTCATATATTAAACTGCAATATAATGTCTGTACAATGGGCCTAAATTAAAACAATATACTCATGAATAAGACTCAATGAAGGATGAAGCCTATTTTTTTTTCCGATGGTTTCATTTATTCCTGTTCTGTGCATCTGTGTCAGAATAGTGCATATTACTTCATTTAAATTTAAATAGAACCGTTACAGCTAAGGCTCACTTCCCAAGCCAGAGTGAATTGCCCCGAAACAGGTTTTGCTTACAGGAGTCGGGCAATGGCAGTCTCCAGTATGGGGTGGAAATCTTGGCCATGACATATAAAAGCCATCCTGAACAGAAGAAATTCTACCAATGGAAGTAATGTTGCCCGTAGCCTTAAGGAGGATGCATTCCACTTTAAAACAATGCTAGAATATTGCAAGTTCTTGCAATTTACCATATTGGGGTGAGATGACAGTGTGTCTTGGGACCCCTACATTCTCGGTTTTGTCAATGCTAGAATAGTGGCTGGTTGCTATATAAAGCACTATTAATGTTGTAATTTCCCTTTTCATTTTTTTCCCTTCAGGAAATAAATAATAATCTGATAAT
>NW_017306357.1:165671-172734 GCF_000935625.1 Nanorana parkeri | reverse complement strand
TATTTTGTTTGAGATCATACCTAACTGTATACAGTTTTCTTAAACTGACTCTATCACGACTTGGTCAAAATTAAAATAAAGGTTGTAAATAAGGTTGTATATATGTCTTTCCAGTGGCCCATGTGTTATTTCTTATCCGCTGCAAGTCCTGTATCTGTCACGTCTAATTAAAATACCTGCCGCTCCATCGCATGCTGTGGTTCCTCCCTCTGACTTCTACATCCTGTGTGACCTGAGCATGCACAAGGCAGGCTGACTTTGCTGCTGCCTTACAATTAGCTTAGCGTTGTCAGCCTTAAACAGGAAGTGCTTTTGCTGGTAGGTAAGAAAGTTTGCAATAGTTTAAAGGAGAACTATGGGGTCAGGGCTTTTCCCCATAGTTATCCTTAGGTTAACGGGAGGACACAAACTAGCGTCCTCCCATCACCCTAGGCTCAGTATACTGAGACGCCGCAGCGGGAGCGGATCCCGACATCGATATCGAGATCCGCCCAGCTGCGTGAGTGACAGCTGGCTCTGACTATCTAGAGCCAACAGAGCCAACTGTACCCGCCCCCTCCCCCGTCCTTTCCGCCAGTCAGCGCTTGGCGAATCGGAGCGGGGAGATCGGAATCCAGCCCCTCCCCTGTCACGGCAGAGAGCCGTGACAGGATCGAGAGGTGAGCGGACCCGGTATGTGTTCGCTCACCTTCCGATCTACTGAGCCGACCTGTGACAGTCTCATTGTCACAGGCCGGCTAGAACTATGAGGTGAGTGAAAAGCACTCACCTCATTGTTCTCCTTTTAAAATAAATTATTTACTTAAAGAGGAACATCACTCCCCCCATATTTTTCTATCCCTTTTACTTGGTTTGCAAGGTTATCTTCAGAACCCATACTCACCTGCCCAGCGAATCCAGCATTTTCCTGCTGCAATCTGCTGCTCTGCTGCTACAGCTCAGGCCCCACATTGACATAATCTTCTCTGATGTCATCAGGAGCCGGCCTTTCCTTTTGGGTTCAGATAGCTGGCCCCTGATGACACAGTGCTAAGTCCATCCTCCAAACACTCTGTGTCCTTGCTCCTGTGGGCCTTCTGGGATATGCCACAGGGATATCCCTGGAGGCTGCAGGGGCATGTAATTCTCACCTGGGTGAGAATAGAGGAATGGCCAGACAGAAAAAAATAACAAGACAACAGCATACAGTGTAAGCACTAAGAGGCACCTTCACACCATCTGCATTCGGGCAGTGGTGGCCATTTCTTTCAGCACAGCCCGAATGCAAGACAAGGCAATTTGCCTTGTCATGGGTGGCGACAGTTCACACCATTGTGTTGCAGCAGTGTGCACTTAAAAAAGTACAAATCTACATTGCAGTGAGCCCATAGAACTTAATGAAATGTCACCTGTGATGTTTTCACTATCTGGGCAACTGCACCTCTCTGTCTGAGCTCTGCTGTTCGGGGACTGCAGGAGGCTTATAGTAAGTGAAATTCACGTGCACTGCTTGCATTTAAAAACAAATACAAGAATTATATATTAATGAATACTAGACATGTAACCCCGCAAAAAACTTCATTTCGGATCGATTCGGATTTTTAATTCTTTAGTTTTTCAGATCTGAATTTTGTTTCGGAATTTTCATTTTGGAACGATCCACAACAGGAAATCACATGACCGTGCCAATAATGCAAACCCCAACAGCCCAAAAAATCATCTGATTGGCCAGAGAACAGTCACATGTCCGATTTAGTTTAGTTTTGAACAAAATTCAGACGAATCCGAACTTTCCTTAAAGGAAGATTCGGATTCGTTCGTTGTCAGTCGCATTCAAATTCGGAACTTTGGATGCATCCAAATGTCCGAATTTAAAGAACTTCGTATGAATATCCATTTGGAACTAAACGAAATGTACATGTCTAATGAATACGCAGCTACGTTGATGTGAGCCTTTTAAATTTCCATGAAGTTCAGCTTCAAAGGCACCCTTGCTTCCCTTTCCAAAGTTGGGAGATAGGGTGATAACTTTGATAGGAAGTAAATGTTTGTGATCTTGATACTTATGCAGATTCACTCCCATGTAAACATACTAATAGGTAAAAAGGTGGAAATTTGGGCAGGAGTGGCATTTAGGGCAGGATTTGGCACGTGAAATGCTGCTTCATACCGTACCTAATATGACAAGACATCTCCTAATACATACTGCAATTTAATGAGGCCTTGTTGAAAACATCACATAATAATGCAATTTTCTTATGACATATTCTCTGCGGCTCCAGTCTTATGGGTATCTAGGCAGGTGAATTAAAGTCAAGCCTTTCCTCAATTTTATTGCCGCACAAAACTTGTTTAAACTCATTTGAGAAAGACATGCTTTTAGGAGCCTTAAAAAATTATTTTTTTGGTAATTGTAAACCATTTAAGTTAGCCGAACAAAACATAAAAGTAAATCTAAAACCTACAGTATGTCTCAACAGTCATTAGACTGCTAGATAGCAAACTGTAATGCAGGAATTACTGCATTAACCGCCTGAAAAACATTTAAATGCACATTAACTGCTGAGACTGTAAAACAGCTCTATCCATTTCCAGTGGTTTCCCATTGACTTCCATGCTGTTTTCATCAGAGTGACTCCAGGAGATGCTAACTGCGAACGCCTAAAAGGAGCTATCAGGAGTCAGTGTACAGTATTAGGACACCGCTCAATTAGTGGCGAGTTCCTTATTTCACCAGGCTGGGGACTTCCTGTTTGTTTCAGAGAAAGGACGGAGACAGAAAGCTGTTTGTTAGCAAGCGTTCAGCAGCAAACCTCCAGACGCCACAGTGTGCAAGCTTATTTCAAGGGATAATGCTAAAACTAAGCAGCCAAACAATAAAGAAATGGGAACATCTGCAGTCATATAATTCACCAATAATATAGACTAACTATACAGCTTTTTAATAATCTTCGTGCTGCTTTTCTAAACGGTATACCAATTTGCCATGGGTCCTATGGAGCAAATTGTGAAACTGTTTAAGTTTAATTTTTAGGCTTTTTTGTGTGTTTTGAGCACACATTCTGGTTTATTTAGAAGGAACTTGTCATAGCTGAGGCTCCCATTGAGAGGTATAGGCTGCTATCACATACCTGAGGCAGATGAGGAGGCTTCTCCTGCAACCCCTGGGGTTGGAACAGAAAGCTGCAGGACAGTGAGGAGCACGAGTGCCACGGATGGAAGCAGACATTGTGCAGGAGTTGTCTGGTAGTGAAGTCAGCAGGCCAAAGGTCAAAACCAGGCAAGCAGCGTGGGAACAGATTCAGGAGACAGGAATCGTGGTCCAGAAAGCCAAGGGTCAGAGCCAGCTGGGCAGCAAGGTACCGAATCAGAAGGCAAGACCGAAGTCCAGGAAACAGGCCAGGGTCAGGGGCAGGCAGCAAGCAGCAGAATGGTCCAAGACAATCCAGGTCAAAACAGGTCACGGGCAATTCAACAGGAAATACTAGCTGACAAGACTATCAGCAATTTTGTGATCTCAGGCTCGTTCTTATATAGCCACCTATGAGGTAAGATGTCATTTCCTGTGCACCTGCTTTTTGCGTGTCTTCCCGTGTACTTTCGGTTGCATGCGCCTGCGCATTATGGTCCGTCTTCGGAGGTAGGGTCTTTGCGCAGGCGTGGCCGCCATTTTAACCTTACAGCGGCACTAGCTTTTTTAGCAGGATTGCTGCTAGCTCTGAGACAGTCAGGTCACTGTAAATGATGCTGAACCACTGTGGTGTGCTTTACTACTACTACTACTACTTCTGGGAAACACGCAGTAGCAAGCTACAGAGCTGAATGGGAGGCTTAACTGTGTTAGTCAGAAAGTCAACCTGTGTATGGAAATTCAAGTATTTACATTAAAAAAGTAAACAAGCTTTAAAACAAGCCATCAATGACCCCTGTAGCTACAGGCACTGTGGAGAAATTGATACTCAAAGTTCACAGCAGAAGTACTGAAGTCTTCCTTTCCCAGCCCATCCGCTCACTCTGCTCCCACCTCCCAGGGCACCTGCCCTGTGTTTACATTAGAAATTAGAAGGCTGAAGGACTTTGAGTCACTGATGCGAGGGCAAGCAGAATGGGTTATTGAGAGAATAGACTTGGACAACGTCAGTGCTTCTACTGTAAACTTTAATGATGAATTGCTCCACAGTGCCTGCAGCTACAAAGGCCAGTGAGGGATTATTGTAAAGCTCATTGCCCTACAGACCTTCATTGAGAATCCCAGCCAGGACTTCCAGAAGACCCGCCAGTACTTGTATTGTTATTCACAGGAGCCCTGCCAATACTTCTAATAGCCCTCACAGAATCTAGCCCGGTAAGACCAATGATAGCCATAGAATCTTGACCAGAACATTCAGAATGCCCTTAACGGAGCTGAACATGTAGTTTCTAAATCAGAGAGGTATTTGGGCACAAGTTCTGCAAGGAGCTGTTGCTGTGTCTTTTAGCCCACCTTTTGTATGTACAAAAGCTACAATAGATTTGTTTGCTTCCTGTTGCTGACCTGGACTGTATGACCCCTCTTCACTTGCCACCTGCCCTGATCTTCTGCCTGAACCTGATTATGCCCCTGTCGCGCGCCTTACCGACTGATTAATATCTTTCGACCTGATACGTCTGAACACTCTCTGTTAGCCACCTGCATTGACCTCTGCCTGGACCCGACTACACTCTTGTCTGACTTTGTCTCCCACCTACCAGCTGCTGACCTGCACCTTCTGACCATTCTCTGGTTCTCTTGTTGTGATCTCTACCTTTTCCTGACCATGCTACAGATTACTATTTCACCATTGGAGCAATCCTGTCCTGCTCATCCCTTGATGGGGCAATCCTGGGGGCTGCAACCTGTCACCAGCAAGCAGCGAAACCCATTTCCACCATTAGGAGCTCTGGTGAAAACTGACTGGTGCTAAGACTCCGCACCTCAAGTGAGACTGTATCACCTGTCAGGGGGTTTCACCAAAAAATATTTGAATATTCAGCTTGGCCATAGATTTAAGTTGAAGGAAATCTTTTCTGGGAGGACACGGAGGCTGCAATTGCTGACCTCTATTTTAAATTCTTTAGGCTGAATGTCATGCTAATCATCAGGCTTCAATGTTTGAATCCAGATGATCAGTGCTCATGGATTGTCTCCATCTTTTCTGAGCTACATACTTGCTTTGGGTCAGTGCCTGAAAACTGATTAAATCCTTAGGTCAGCAACCAGACAACTGGCATTTTCAGAAGGAGGGCAGCAACGGTGGCCATATTTCTTACATGTAGTATTTGGATTAAGGCTAGTGTTTTTGGGATTTGAGATTATGATCAGTTTGTGTTTTACCTTTGTCATAGCAAACACATTACATACACTTGCATAAAAGAAAAATAAATATTACAGTGTCAATTTAATGCCCAAATAAAGTCTCATTTTTTTTAATCTTTTTATAGCCCTGTATCCCCACTTGTTACAATATGTGACTGACTTTTTGCTAAAATATTCCTTAAAATACCATTTTTTGTCAGTAACAAAAAGGTTGCTTCTTGCCCTCCCACTTTTTTGCTCTGTGCTGGCAGAGCTGAGTAACAGCTACACCCCTCGGCACAAGTGTCCTTATCCAGTACTGCTGAGGGAAAGAGGGGGCATGTCTGACTAGGTCTGTTACTGAGTAATAGTTACTGAGTGCACTGGGTCTAACTCTGGTACCTATTGAACTGAACAGCTATTTTTAGACTTGTTGCACAACAGGAAAGTAGAGGTAAAGCTAGGAATATGGGAGGTAGTAGAGAAAAGTCAGTGACTTCAACTGGGCTTCAAATCCATTGTCTTGGAGTGTGCTTTTTATTTGAACTTGCTGGGTGGTTGTCTCTAAACTTGTCAGGTTCCCATTTTTTCTGTTTACACAAATAAGAAAGACAGGAGGGCACTGACGTGGGTAAGAGGCACACAGAAAAAAAAAATACATTGACTACTGATCACTTCACCTTCATGATCCTTCTGTATCCTCGAGTTGCATTCAAGTTGAATAAGTGGCTTCATGTTTTAAAACATTTGAGTTTTATACCAGGGTAATCACTGTACAGTGGGTCACAGGGGAATAAAGGAAATATTTACATGGCCCCACCAACTATTTGAAAATGAAAATTATTCACCTACATTTTGCTTTGTCATTAATGATGCCACGTAAGCACATTCAGCTTTAAGAAGCCAATTGTGTACTGAACGCTACAAACAGGCTTTATAGAATATTTTCAGAAAACAAAAAAAAAGTCCACTGATAACATAATTGTACATTAATTTGCATTAGACAAAGGGGATAATTGCAGTTTAATACAGACCGAGTAGGGTCACATAATATGCCCGTTGAGTTGAGGCATGCAAATTATGTATGCACAAAAACAATTAGCACACATTTATTTCTCAGTGACATCTTAGTTCTGTTTTGAAACAACACACTTAATTCAACTACAAAGAGCCACTGTTATGTCTGCCTTGAAAGAGTAGGTAACCATCACAGTGCCCTAAGCTGTTTAGAAAAGCAACTTCCTGAGATTTTCCTGTAGTACCATTTGGCTTATGCCTGGGGCTGTCCATGTAAGTTTATGTAGGCAGGAATACAGTGGCTTGAGAGCACGGAAGCACTTTTTTTGATGAGACAGACTGAGTATAAGAATTTGATAGTAGTTTAGCTTTTAAGGGCTGAACTCCTTAATTTCGAGCATAGAGATTTCATGTAGCTCATAGGAAATTGATATAAATACTAACTCATTCACATACAACTCATTGTTGTATAAGGCTGTGCATTGACATTAGAGGAAGGTCAGAGATACAGCAGGGCTGTATTTATCATGATGGCACTCATGGGCCAGCGCCTATGGCACTCATGGGCCAGCAGGGTAAGGGAAGGGCAGAACCAAGCCTCAACATTAACAAATTGTGATAACTTTTTCCTTATTTGCTTTTACTCTTGTATTCACCTCTAAATATGTTGGCTAAATTTAACAAGAGAACTGCAGAGGGAAAAAGAGCAGGGGGGGGGGGGGGTACCTATGACCCTTTTTTTTAGTTAAGATT
>NW_017306357.1:144358-165653 GCF_000935625.1 Nanorana parkeri | reverse complement strand
TTTAACCCTTTATTTTTCAGTAAACATGAAACAGTTTTTCTTTCTGTTGACTGATAGTAAAACAGATAGCATGCTGCCTCTGTTAAAACATTCAGGCAGCAGTTTATACTACAATTATCTCAAGGAGCAGAGTCTGTAGAAAAGGGCATAATTATTCACATTACCCTAGGGCATGATGAATAAATACAGATGGAAGCCAACAGTCCTAAAGGTTGCAGAGCATTCTATAAACCTGCAAGGTTCCTTCTGCCAACTCAGCAAGCAATGCATATAGATAAAGTAGAGAAGTGCAGGCAAACCTGGTGGTACCACTTAAGTGATAAAGTGATCAATGTTGCTTCTAAGGGCTGTTTCCCACCACCATGGACGTGATATCAAACCTCAATTGCCATGCAAACATTCAAAAAAAGAAAATCATGTGGTTTTCGATACCATTGCTGGCATGGTGATTACATGACTTTGTTGATAAAGGTAGCCACGTTAGTGGCAACTGCCACTGTATTTCTGTCTCATTATACTTGATGAATAGTTCTTAAAAGGTGCTGTTAAAAAAAAACATGTTGAAAGAAAATATTTTTATCAAAAAATAGAAAAAAAATTCAATGAGCTTTCATAACCCTCAAGAACCATTAAAAACCCATTGCACTCTTAAAAACCACCAAAAACCATCACCTATTTTAGCACACCTGACTGTGTTACACTTTTCTTACCACTACATAATATGGGTCTTGGATCACTGGGGCCAATGGGTCACTTCCCCCAGCCTCATATGTTGGCTTTGGGCCTAGTTGCCAAAGGAACATCTGTGTCCCCCGTTCCCACACCATTATTGGTTGCAGGTATGTTTTCAATGGAACCTGAGGATGGTGGTTATTAATAATATGTTTGATAAGAAAGCTCATTTGGAAGCACTGCACAATCCTTCATGGTGAAGGTTACCACAATGAGTCTTTTTACACGCTTCTCTCAGCAGCTCGGCAGTCAGTTCTCCCTTTCATTACATCTCTCCACTGATTGCAGAGACGCTTCAGTCTCCACTCTGTGAAGCTCATATCATGGTCAATCTAATGCAGACAAAGGTGAACCGCGCTTGCTACACATGCTCTGATTACATTAGAGCAGAGAAAATAAAGAAGGAATATAGCACAGCCTTATTTACAGGCTGCAGCCAAACAGTAATACACATCCTGAGCTTCAGTGCTGAATTAAATACAACAGTTCATTATCTCTTCTGACCCTTAACTCTACTGTATTTCCTTTCTCACTTGCTCACTTCTCTACCTCTCATTGTTTCTTGCTAGCTTACGCTCCTTCCTCATCAGAGTTGTGTTTTGCATCTATTGCAACCCTGGGCACACACACAAATGGTACCCCTTCATAAGCGCCCATATACTTTTGTAACCAACCCTATTACCTCATCATTATTGTGGAAATAAAACCTGAAATCACTACTGCAGACAACATGCTTTTTGCTATACATGTAGAGTTGCCTCATGTCACATTCAGCTGTTTGATTAGGCTTAGTTCACATAAGTGTTTCCCTAAGTGTGAAGAGCATTAAAGTAGACCATGCATTTACAAAGCATTTGAAAATGCTTCGGTCAGCTTTCTTGAAGCCCATGAAGAGCCCTTCAGCTCCAGAGGATTGGCTGCAGCTTCATTCCCACAATTACTAGGTTCAGTGGCCATTAAAGGGACACTAAACTCAGGACTTACATTTTAAAAATGCATTCAAGTACCTTAATTATTTACAACAATGTTTCTTATTTGTGCACCGCTCGGCTGTAAATCCTCAAATCATTTCTGAATAGGTGCTGACACTGTCCTTCCTTCTGGAGGGTGGCTACTTTTGTTCCCCATGGTCCCTCAGTGTGTTGAAAAGTAGCCACCAATTCAAGCTCACTCCTGTGATGGACTACAATCTTACATTTAGTTTACTAATTTGTATTGGAATTGTAGTCCATCACAGGAGTGAGCTTGGAGTGTTGGCTACTTTACAACACACACAGGGACCATGGGGAACAAAAGTAGCCACCCTCCAGAAGGAAGGACAGGACAGTGCCAATTCAGAGATTATTTGAGGATCTGAGGGGCCGTGGAAACGGTGCCATTGAATTCAATGCACCGCCATGCCCCTCCCGCCCCAAAACGTGGGGAGAAGTTTGTTAGCGATCGCAGTGTGTTCCAGCAGCTACCGCTCTGGAATGCACACGCTTTCGGTGTGAACAAGGCCTAATAGTTAAGGTAATTGAATGTATTTCTAAGATTTAACTCCTGAGTTTAGTGTAAATTTAAGCAAGCTTCAAGCTGAGAAAGCTCTCAGGTACTTAGCAAGCAGACCTGCCACCTAAAATTAAATGCAAACTATTCCCCCTATTGCATACTCAGCAACCTCTAATGTTATAACTTGCCAATACTGCTCCTGTCTATGCTTACTCCGTCTGCCCTCATGCAGTACAGTACTTTGATTGGTTGGTCACAGGGATCTCTGACAAAAGGCATCTGATTTAGTTGCTGGATGTTTTAAAGTTGTTACATTTTTAAAGTTGGGTTTGACACTATGGGGATAATATTTATTTATTTCCCTCCAGCTATGCCTATGTGGTGAGTGACTTACACACCTGAAGGATAAAGCCTGAGAGGGACACAGTTTCAGAGGGAAGTCCAATTGCAGAAAGGTGTGTGGTCCCATCCTGTAAGTCTCATGAGATGGGATCTCTTTTATGGAGATGATGGCAAAGCTCTATTACAGATTTGATCAAAAGCATAAGAGACTTGGTGAGGTGGCGAGTGTGGCCGCAATTTGTGTCAATGGTGGGTTTTACTAATTACCTTTGGCGTGTGATAAGGGTACTTTTAAGATAACCCAATGAAATAACATCTTTTGAATGGCACTGCACTGCTTAAAACTGAAGAATTGTTTGTATTTCTTAAAAGGGAAGTAAAGCCAAACCTTTTTATTTGGTTTTACTTCTCTCTTGGGTCACAGGAGTACATTTACTTATGAACTCTTGTGACACAAAGTCAACAGATAGTGGGCTAATTCTGCTAGTGCTGAGCCCCAGCACCATCAGGATGCATCTTGACAATACTTTTGGGATACACCTCAGCTGCCTAAATGACAGCCTCTGTACAGCCAGAGCCAGCTGTGCCCATCCTGTCCCCTGTCTGTCACTCCAGTTGGCTCTGGAGGTACAGAGAAGAGAATGGGAATTTCTGCAGGGAGCACAAACTGACACTTACTGTACTCTAGCGGGGGAAGAGACCATGAGCCGAATGATCAGTTGTTACATGATCACTCAGCTCTCAGTATAGAGCCAGCATGTGACAGCTGCAGTGTCCCACATGAGTTATAAGCAGTTGGCAGCTTACCTAACTCGGCTCCCCACTCCCAGAACACCCGCTCTGTGTTTACATTACAGATTAGAAGGCTGGAAGACTGCTTGGCCACTGTTGGGAGAGGAGAAAACGGTGAACTGAGCTTGTCAAAGCTTAGCACACGTGCTACAAACTAACTACAATTTCCTTTAGATACACCAAAACCACTGTCGTGCAAGTCTGCCTGATAAAATACAAATGAAATGCATAGTTTAGGTAGGCTCTCATATTCCATAGTTGTATTACATCTAAAGGAGATTGTTTAACCCCTTGCTGACCGGTGTTTACACCCCCTTCCTGTCCAGGCCATTTTTCAGTATTTAGCGCTGCAGTACTTGTACTGACATTTATTCCGTCATGCAACGCTATAACAAAAGTAATTTTACACCATTTTTGGGGACTTTCTTTTGGTGGTATTTAATCACCACTGGGTTTTTTTTTATTTTGTACTGTATAACGAAAAATACTGAAAAAAAACAGTTTTCCCTTTATTATGTTATGAAACATTTATTATTATCCGATTTTTTGTAAAATATAAAAGACGGGGTCACGTCGGTAAATAGACACCAAACACGGCAAGCCTTAAAATTGTGTGCGTTTCCTCCAAACTGTGGGTACTCCAGTTTCCTTCTCACATTTCAAAGACATGTTGGTAGATTAATTGGCTCCTGTCTAAAGTGGCCCTTGTATGTGTGCATATGAAATAGGAACCTTAGATTATTGGCTCCCCAAGTGCAGGGACTGATATACATAGTATGTAAAGCGCTGCATAACTTGATAGCATTTTATACATAATTGTGTTAAATATGTGTATGTAGAAACAGACACTAAGACGTCTCCATCACAAGCCTCTGGGGCAGGATGACAACACGGGCACACAATTGGGAGGTAGGGACTGAACGTAGTGACCCCATAAAAGGAAGTGCCTGAACAAGAACCCTCATAGCAGGGTGACCAGGTGATATTTTACAAAGAATTGAAAATTACTTTTGAAATTACAAAGCTATTATGAGATTTTAGTGAATGGGTTTTCATATCCTCACCTTATAAGGAACTCCCCTTATTTTTTGTGAAGTTGGTCCTAGATCAAACATAATGGTCACCCTTTAGTTAATGATCTGACTACTGATATCCTTTGGCACTTTCATACAGTATATCAATTACAGTGTACACAGTGGATTTCTAAGATCAGGATCACTCAGGTGGGGACAGAAATAGTGGAAAACACTCAAGTATGAGCTGTCCGTGAATCTTGTTACCACTGTACAAGCAGTAAAAAAAAACCACATTATTTAAATGTCTTTACAAAAAGACAGCAGAGCCACATTACATTGCCTTGCTGATCCTAGACTTACATTTTAAGGGTGTGACTAATCCGAATTTATCGGAAAGTCATTAATATTTCTTCTTTATGGTTTATGGACAATAACAAGTTCACAGAAATAGATGTTTTCATCTTGCATATCCAGCTGCTTATATTAACATCCCATATTGTGTGTGATTTACTCGTCTCCATTCAGAAGTCATACAGAAGACTCACTCTCCTTTATTACTTTCTATGTGTTATACAGGATTCTGACAGGCAAAGGTTGGAGGTTAATCTAGCTCAGATGCAACATTTTATTAAACCGAGAAAGAAATATGTAAAAACGTGTAGCAAAATGATGCTGTACTCACATAAAACAGTCCTCACACTTGCTATTCAGGAATCCATTTGCCATACTAGTAACAGAAATCTTTGTTCCTGTTTATAGAGATTTCAAAACCTTGGATGGTAAAATATGTTTCATGGACTATTCTCTAATCTGATGAAATCTCTATTAAAAAAGAGCAAGTATTTTTGTAAACGCCAAACACGGAATGTTTTGCCTTATGTAATGCCATGTCCTTTGATGGAAAGCTTTTGCTCTGCTTTTCACTGAGTGGTTTCTGTTACCTTTTTAAATGCTGCACATACCTGTGTACTTCAGATGAAAACATTGGGAATGGTTTGGGCACGTTTGTTTACACTCCCAGGCCTTGCTGATTTGCCCCCGGCCATGCGCTTTCATTGTTGTTTCAATAGAACCTGTCATGGGGTATGCGCCATTCTAGTTTTTTTTCAAGAATAATTGTTTATTTATTTTCTTCAAAATCAACTTACATCACATAATCAAGTTCGTATTATAAATAGTTATACAAGTCTATACAATTTATTCTACAAACACAAATACAGGCAAATCCTCATCATTATAACGCTCATCTCCCCTTAAAAACGTAATGTTTAAACAAACAACAATAACAAAAAAAAAACAAAAAAAACCCCAAGGTGAACCTAGCAACAGATTTTTTTTTTCTCATGTTAAGTGTATGTATGGTAACTTATGTACAAGTGTATTATTTGCAGGTATTTATTACCTCTCAGTGATTACAATACTCTCCCTGGCAATGCCTACAGCTGCCTTTCTCTACAGAAGGATGGAGCCATTATCCAGGGTGAGCATCTACTTCTTGCTTTGAGATGCTGGCTCAGAGATGACTCAGTCATGTAATTCCATCTGCCTGTACAGTTCTTGGCTGTGTTCACAAATGTTTACACCAATCAATCCCTGCTGTAGCCTCTGACTTGCCACAAAGTTACAATGTTGCAGTCTTATCCCTGGGGGAAATGAGACTGAGGACATGCTTCCTCCTGCCTGCAGCAGCCTGTTGATATGATTTCAACCTAGGCACAGTTACTTGACTGAAGCTCAAGGATGGCTTTTAACTCTTCCACTGACTCAATGTAATGTACATGACATGATGTAAGTCCTACGTCAGCAGCTGCGGTGACATATACACAAATTCCCAGTTGGTATAACAGCTAGGAAATTGTGTACATTTCCTCAGCTCTGACTGGTCTCATGTGGCTACTATGAACCCGGAAGGAAGGAGCTTTGATCACATCTGGGTTCAGAGCTGTCGCTCTTTGGCCTCCATGGCTGAGAAAGAAGCTAATGGAGCACAGTCTGTGCTCTTAGCTTCAATGAAGTGCAGAAGTTATATTAGGGGTCTTATAGACCCTTGATGTCTCCTTTAGAGCCTGTTGCCTGCAGTGCGCTACCACGTAGGGGCCTTGTCATTCCCCTTGTGATAGCAATAAAGTTACATTTTAAAAAAGATTTAAAAATGAAAGTTTAATTTTATAAGAAATAAACCACCCCCAAAAATGTTTAAAAGCTGCCTGCTCCCACCTACACGACCATATGCACCCAAACATGTCAGTGTGAGTGAGTGAGCCCACATAGAAAAATGACAATTGCACCACACATATTAATGCATTCCAGAGTGAGAGCAATAATTCTGGGAACATCATACACGGTTAATTCTGAACTGAAGCTTTGCCTATGGACAATTTTAGGTTCCTTTTTGCAGTTTTGCGGTTGTGTGCATTTTTGAGGCTTAACTTGATTTGTATCTATTTACTCAACTAAACCATGTCATCTTTTATATATGATCAAATTTTGGAATGTTCCTCATGTCTATATACTGTGTATAGAATGTGATGATTTATGGGAACTTAGACCACTGCAGCAGAGGGAGTGGCTGGAAGGACCAGCCTATGAACAAGCCGGCTCCACGGTTCATGTGAATATAACTTCCCCTAGACAAAAATTAGCAGTTAACCCTTGCAATGTGTGTGTGTGTTGGGGGGGGGCAGCCCCACCCACTTCACTGCAAGGGTTAAAAAAAACATTTTCCTGGAGTTGTTCTTTAAGAACATCTTTCAGGATTTTATTGCTGGTTGTGTCTCATAAAAGAGATTTCCCCTTACTTCCTGCACATGGTATGGATATCAAGACAGAACAGGAGAAGATGAGAAATTTCTTCCAGGTGGCATTTGAATTAAATGGGAAAATCGACAGGATTTGTAGTTGAACTGAACTCAAAAAAGTGATGATCTGCTATGTTATGGGGAACAACTTGTAATTGTTCCTAAGCACAAGCCTATGTCTAGAATGTCTCCAAAAATTACTAGTGAACTAGGCCTAGAGCCCCTTAGCTATATATCTGCAGTGTGAGATCTATGGCACTGCTGCCCCTGACTGCTATTAGATTTGGAGTGAGATTTGATGATGTCACTACTGTTTTGATCAATGCTTTCTCTGCTGAAGGTTCTGTCATGAAGAAGCCAAGCCCTGCCTCTACTAATATGGCTGCCTCCATACAGAGCCACAGTGCAGAACAAGACAGTAATGGGAAAAGATCAGCTGCAGGGAGACAGCATGCAATTATGGTGACTAGTCCTTTGTCCTCTGTCTGCCTTTTTTTGCGGGCACAGCTTCCACAGTTAAAAAAAAAAAGTATTTTTTTCTTTAATGCCATTCTCAGAAGAAGTAACAGTAATCCTAATCACATTGGTTGTATTCTGCAATGATACAGTTATTTCAGCTCTTTTACCTGCTTCACAATAATTGTGCTTTCCATGATGGGCTTAATGTCTAATAAATCCCACATTCTATAAACACTCTCTGTTGATTGCTGTGAATGAAATCCATAATGACCATTAAAAACCTATTTTGCAGAATGTCCCCCATAAATCTGCCAGTGGGCAGCAGAAACCTGCAATAAATTCTGTAATAAAAGATAAAAAATAAAAAGTCTGACACTAGCAATAAAAAGATAAACTATATATACAGTATATTATGATCAAGGTGTTAACATGTCAAAAATGAGGGTGTTATTTACCTTTTTAGATTGTGATCGTGACTTTGTAATTCTGTTCCATTCTTGTCAGTTTTTATTTTCTTCATTTAGAGGTTGTGGCAGGATTAACCATTAAGCAAAATAAGCACATGCTTAGGGTACAAATGGATGAGGCCACCACAGAGTTTTTCTCCGAGCTATCATGATTTTAATGGATATGTTTACTTTAAAATAAAGTGCACCTATCTTTTTTTGCTCTGAGCTAATGGATCACAACATCCCCTCCCACAGATGTATACTTACCAAGATCAGACGGCAGTGGCCTTCATTGTTTGTTCACATCCCAAGCTATAAGTCCTCTCTCTCATGGACACGCAGGTAAATTTCAGCCCTATATAATAATTCTATGGAGACTTTGTCTCCTGACCAGGAGTCCCAGGATATTTGGAATGTTATTGGCCCTTACAAATGATACTCTGCAAACAGAAAATATGCTGGTTAATAACTTTTCATGTTGTGAATGTATTACTTTTTTTTTTACTTGCATAACCATAAAGAAAAAATCTTATATTTCTCTGTATTTCTCAAAAATCTTTATTAGTAAGTGGTTTGCTTCCTCCCACAATCCGGGAACTGGGACACCTTAATTTGGCTTACTAATGTCAGAAGGCATTTGGGTGGCACTGGGAATTGTGGCGGGGGTACCTCGTGAGTTCCAGTGGTCAATCATATTGTTCAGTACAACTTTTATTTTCTTGCATACTGTACGTTATAACCAGGCCCCAGAAGCTGTGACCCAACCAGCTTACCAGAACCATTTGCAAATATAGATACAGTATATGTGCAGGGGCCACAAGCTGCCTTGCAGAGAGCAGACAGATGTGACATTTTAACACACCCCAATAATTATTTGTCCAGGTCATAGCAGTACAAGCCCAGCCTTGTGTATATCTGAGACACCTGCAGAAAGTTAACAGCTAAAACTTTTAAGCAAACTAAATTTGTCTTTCCAGGCCTCGTGTCCGCGACGTGCGAAGAACAAAAATGTTGCCGCAAGTCCTTTTAATTTCACCCTGTAATTAATGCTCTTCATCCTGCACTGCTCATGCTGATGCAGCAATTGTTTCCCCTGCTATAGATAGTTCTTCAATATAACCTTGTTAAGATAAATGCAATTATTTACTGACAAATTCAACAAGATAGCCCTGAGACACCACCAAAAGATAAGTCATGATAAAAAGCCGGTGATTAAAATAACATCAAGTTTCACTAACCACTTTCAGTCGGCAAAGTGGAAAAGTTAAATGTGTGAAGTCTCACCTAGTAACATATGTTTTCACTTCCAGAAGTCATTGCAGCATTTAGCTCTAAAACTGACAGAAAATTAATGGGGCATTGCTTTTACAGAATTGAAGCATGCATTTCTAGAACATATGAAAGTGCAGAGGCCCAGACCAGGCCTTCACCTAAAGCCAAATGTATTCTCAGGTTCTAATATAGCCTAACTAAATTGAAAACTTTAAAGTGACACTAAATTCACGAGTTAAATCTTAAAAATACATTCAAGTACCTTAACGTTTAACAATAATGTATCTATTTTGTGTATCACTCGGCTGTAGATCCTCAAATCATCTCTGAATTTGTGCCGACACTGTCCTTCCTTCTGGTGGGTGGCTACTTTTGTTCCCAATGGTCCCTGTGTGTGTTGTAAAGTAGCCACCACTCCAAGCTCACTCCCATGATGGACTACAATCTCACGTTCAGTTTACTAATTTGTATAGAAATTGTAGTCCATCACAATTGTTTTCTATGTTCCCTCACAGTGAACCTGTGTTGATCTATGCAGATGAAGACAGATATACACATATAGTGTGAACAACCCCTAACTCTTTGGTCACCTTTTATATTGATGCACCTGGGATGTATTTAGCTGTTTAAGGCCCAAATGAACTTTAATTTTAAAAGAGAAACTTTACCCACCAATTGAATGATCTCCCAAAACAATTACTTTCAAGGCATGCCAACTGTCAAGGTTGCCAGTTTGCCTCTTTCAGCTCTCAATTAAACTTCCAAGCCCTCAAATGGCTGGTGTCATAGCTATTCACATGTGCAGCACCATGGCAACTGCAATCCACATGGACACTAAGATGGCACCTTCCTTGTAAGGTATAGGAGGTTGTAGTTCTGCTTTAATTTTTAGTGTTAGTAGAAGTGTTAGGTATTTTTCTTCCACTTTTTCAGAAAAAAATGCACACAGGTGCATTGGTTCTTGACATCAAGAACTGTTCTTGGTACAAAGCTTTGTACCAAGAATAGTTTTTGATGCCAAGAACCAATGTTCTTCTATAGTAGCATCATCACCAGGCTACACCTCTGTGTGCCTTTTGTGCTTTTATGATATTAATATTGTATAAGCAGACGTTTTGACCTTTCCAAATGAATTGAAAAGTAATTTTCTAGATAGACTTAAATATGTAGCATAAAAAGAAAATGTCAGTGTAAGCACCCGTCAAATGGAAAACGCTAAGCAGATTCTCTTAAAGGAGCACCTGTCTTTGTTTTCCCTGTGCTGCGTTTATTTTGCACACTGCATCCTTTGTGCTTGATCCTAATCTTTATGTCCAAGCTTCTTGGAGAGATTCATTTGTGACAGTCACAGACGCATGCACACACTAACACCCACACAGGCAGGTAAATCTGTGCTGGTGATATATTTTAATTAGAGATTTAGTCAGATGTAATTAAGGTTCCGTGTCACGGGGACGGAGCACAGTTTTATAGAAACACATGCAAATGTATCTTTTGTGTTTGCACAGTTTGTGACATAGAGGCTTGCAAAATAGGAACCCCTCTGTGCTCTTAGATTAATTAATAGAAAGAGAATAAACTTAATGGGGCCAGAAAAGTGCAAAAAATTGTGCTTTTTCCCCTGAATATCACACAGATGGAATGGTTGTCTTGGGACTGCGGTGGGGGACAGTAATTGCATTTTAATTACAATGCTGATGGCTTCTGCTTCCTACCAGATGGAAGGGCCTTTTAAATAGAGGCACTAACACAAGTCTTTGCTTATTTTCTCTTCTCATGTTGGCTAACGCAATCTGACACAAGACAAAAGCCATTATGTTATTGTTTGATCATAAGGATGCTATTCAGCATTCTAATTCTCTAAGACAGAAATGCAAGTTGGAAATGTTATGTGAGGCATGGCAGATGGAAGCTAATGGGTTAAACATTTCTGCACAGAAATGTCTCGGATGCTCTTAGTTTAATTTTTTTCCAGATCGATTAAATCTGTACAGAGCTGTGGTCAGTTCTTTGTTTGCATTATTTTTGATTAAAAAAAAAAAATATGTTTAATTTACGCACTTAAAGTTTAACTCCAACACCTCTCCAGCTAAGATAAATCTATCGCAAGTATTTTATTAAACTTCAGTGAAGAGTTTTACCTCCTGCTGCTCTGTGAAAACTGACTCATGGGGGTTGATTAACTGAAGGCAAATAGGTTGTTAACTTTGCAAGGGAATTTTCCTTTAGTTTAGTAAATGTGGTGGAAATTTGCTTTGCAAAGGATACCAAATCACAAGTAAAAAAAGAAAAAGAAAAACACAGTATTTTTGCTTGCTCGTAATTGGATAATGCCAGACAGCAGAATGTCAGCTCATTGACTGGGCTAAGGGTAAATTCCCTTGCAAAGTGAAAACTCACCTGCAAAGTGGACACCCTATTGCCTTCAGTTAATTAATCCCATGGATAAGTAGACCAGTATGCCAGCTACAATCACATGATCAGTTCCAGTATCATAATAGCAGAAAAACTAATGAAAAACTAGTAAGCTTACAAACTGTCCCACATAATGTCATAGCAATACATTTGTTACAATGCTATAGCACTTATATGTGTTACATTTGTTTAACAACCGTGGATTTTTTCTTTAAAGGGCAAGTTTAAACGGACACTGACACCTTCCATTCAAGGCAAAGTGATACTTTGTGTGAAAAGGACCACCTCCCCCCTGACCCACTGATACCGACCTTGACAACACTCCCCTCACAGCTCTACAGCTGGCAATAAGGTCCCAAGTGCTGAATGGTGTTGGAAGCTAGATGGAGCAGTGACGGAACTCCATTGGTGACAGTCCTGGGGCCAAGCAACTGGCTGCTAGATCAGAGCACTGTCTAATGGGAGGTCACATGCTCCTCCATACCTTGAAGCAATGGGTATTTTTGCCACTAGAAGAAGCATGGAGGCACTCTTGCAAAAGCACTGTCATTTAACCCTGAATGGGCAAGATGGCAGTGTCTCTTCCAAGGCTAACTACAGCCAATTTTTTACATTTGTTTTGGACAGGATGGGGTAGAGCCTTAAAGGGGTTCTAAAGCCTCCGTTTTTTTTGCCTATATCTACTGCTATCAAGCAGTAGATATAGGCAAAAAGGTTTTTTTTAAAGCAAACGGTTTAACAGTGGTTTAAACGTACCTTGTTTTCGCTTCGCGCTCCCATTTGAGAAAACGAAACTGCTCCGGTGGACCCAAAGCATCTTGGGGCGGGTGCATGCACAGTTCGGATTCTCGGCCGGGAGGCGAGCAGAGACGCAAGGTAAGTCTATGGACGCGTGCACCCGCATACAGACACCGCTGGATCGGAAGTGCCTGCGAGCAGAGAGGAGTCAGCGCTGGATCGGAGAGCCACCGCACCGCTGGAGGGACAGATGAAAACATCAGGAAAGAAGAGGAAGATCGGATTAAGAGACATCATTTAAGGTAAGTGCTGACATTAACATTAGGGGGAGGGAAAAAAAAATTATCCTTTAATGTCACTTTAATTTATGTCACATTTTTATTTCTGAGTCTCATTGAGGAGATTTTCACACTTCATGTCTCTGTGACATCTGTATAAGAAGTGTTCTAGAAAAGACAAGATGATCCTGCAGAAGCCAGTCCCCATTGTAATAAAGTCAGAAACTCCACTTGACCTGTTAATAATCAGTTTTGGGCAGATTTAGTAAGCATTTCCAAGGCATCTGGTTATGTCTAAAGCTTCCTGTTAGAGAACTACTGGAAGAAACTCAGATCTTATGTGCTGCTCAAGGTAGTCTTCACAGAAAACCAGCCATGTTTTGTCTTATCTAAGCATCTTAATCTTATTACGCATCTAAGCTATAGTGCTATGTAGCCTGTACCACCCAAGCTATAAAATCGGGCTTTGGCAAAGTGAGTAAAGCTAAATAAATGGCATAAGCATCTTGTTCTTGCCTACTTTGCACTCCCTGCTGTCCAACCAACTATGCCCATGGAGCGCTAAGAAATATCCAAGCAGTCAATAGAAAATCCCAAATACTGTCATGTGACAGCAGGAAAGGGGGTGTGTATGAAGGTTTTGACTTTCTCTTACACATCAGTTTTTCTTTCATTCCCATGTACTGATGAGAAATATGCTGACAGGAGAGAAGGTGACCTAGTTTTAAGGCAAAAATCGGGTCATTTGTCAAAATCCTTTCAAATACTTTAGTAGGTAAGACAATTCCAATATATGTATTTCATCTGCGTATTTAGCTGTTTGTTTGCAGTTCCACTTCAAGACTGAATATTCAGATTACATAAAAACAATCATGACAAGTTCTCCTTAAATCTTGATACCTAAGCACTTGGGGAAGTAAAACAACTTGTTCCAAGTCCCCAAGGATCTTTGCTTTTAACTGCATTTAATATTGGGGTCTCCGTGGGAATGAAAATTCTCTTAGCTTTATAAATCTTTTAGATTTTTGATGTGGAACAAATGCTGTATTTTCTAAATATTAAAGCATATTTGTGACTGGGTCTCCTTAACTTTTGTTACCTACGAAATAGGGCTAGAAAAAAACAACTTGTTCCAAGTCTCCATGGAGTTGTATTTTTAAATACAGTAATCATGGGGTCTCCATGGTCATTGTTGGAATATAAATTCCCTCAGCTCTATAAATATCTGAGCTCCTTCTTCTTCTTCTCCTTACGATTCAGAATAAATGCTGCATTTTCTAAGAATAAAATAATTTCACACCTTTGTTTAATTTCCTTTATTTAAAGAATGCTTAGAGAGGGAAAACTTCTCATGTGTTAGGTTTTTATTTCTGTGTCCCTGTTGGGGAGATTTTTTAATTCCTGTCTCTGAGAACTGACTTTTCTATTTCCCCTTCCTAGCTTCTATTCTACATACATTATATGACCAAAAGTATTCAAAGGTTTCCAGTGAAGGGCATTGTTAATACTACAGTATACATAGACGCTTTAGAAAATTGTGCACTTCCAGTCCTAAGGCAGCAGTTTGGGGAAGGTGCATTTCTATTCCAGCATGACTGTGCCCCTGTGCACAAAACTAGCTCCTTAATTACTTTGGGGGGAATTTATCAAAGCAATTGCAATAGTTTTGGCCCCTTAGATCATTTTTTTAAATGTGCAAATCTGTCTTTTAACATGTGCCCCTGTTTTCACCTGAGCTTGCACTACCTTTCCAACTGCACGTGTTTTGCACCTGTTTAGACTTGAGCTTGCACTACTTTTTAACCTGCACATTTTTTTGCACCTGTTTTGCACCTGTTTTCATCTGCACTTGTTCTGGGGCTGCATGAAACTGGAGCATCACCTAAGAAAACAATCACAACTTAAGAAGTCCCCATGACCAATTCTTCAAGAAGCGACCGTTAAGCTTTTTGCCTGAAGTTACGAGTCTTTCCCAGAGTCTATTAAATCTCAAATATGAACAACATTACACTAGCATCATAAATCTGGTGCAAAAATATTCCATGCAAGTTCAAACACTCGCAATTGCTAAGATAAATTCCCCCCATTGTTTCATGAGTTTGGTGTGGAGGAACTCGATTGTCCTGCACAGAGCTCTAACCACAACCCTACTGAACTCCTTTGGGATTAATTGTATTGTTTATTGTGAGCCATGTCTTTTTATCCATGAGAACGTAACCCCTCAAATACTTTATTGGCTGAATAAACACAGATTCCCATAGGTACACTCCAAAATCTTGTGGAAAGCCTTTCCAAAATGGTGCAGGCTTTTAGAGCCACAATGAGAGGCCAGTGCCATAATAATGTCCATGGTTGTGAAATGGGATGTCTAAAAAGCTATACAGTGTATTTTACATTGTCACTGGCTCCCTGGATTATCGCTAGACATATGTATAAATATTCTAGGAAAATCACTCCGGTAGCACAGGTTCCAATCTGTGATATGCAAAACCACCATTACCTTTGCAAGTAATCCTTGTTCTTGTTGTACTTTGATTATAAACAGATAGATTCCACTGTTGTAGGTTTGGTTATACTGTAAATCTGGGATGATATGTTCTACTACCTTGGATAGAGGCTAAGCACCACTTTATATTGTACCTAGCAGTTAGTGCTCCATTAGAAATGTGGTTTCCCAGTCTGTGTTGCTATTTTTGTTGGCTCATTGAATGAGTTTGCCCATCTAATGGTGAAGATGAGCAGTGGTAAGGAATACTATACTACAGATTTGGACACATTTGTTGGTACCCTTGCAGTACATTGAAACAGGGGTTGGGTCCTCCTGAAAAGTGAAGATAATAAATGTAAATGTTTCATGTATACCTGCATGCCTTTATTATGCCATAGAGTACAGCAAATAAGTGTGAAAATAAATGATTGCTTGTTCTACAAAGATATTTTAAAATAGTGTGGTCAGATTGTTTTGGGACCCCTAGAAAAGTGTATGCATAACTGTATCAGAATGGTTTCAAATTGATTTTCAACAAACTGTTTTCTGTAATTTGTATCACACATTTTCAATATTTTAATCAGTCAGTCAACCTATATATATGGAGAAAGGTAGTTATTCTGCTGTTTGGTATCATCATATACACCACACTGAACATGGACCATACAAAGCAGGAGAGATTCTAAGGAGATCAGAAAGAACATTATAGACCAGTGAGTTAAAGGTAAAGGCTAAAATACCATCTCTATGCACCTTGATGCTCTTTTGATTACAGTTGCAAATAATATTAAGAAGTTTAGGGGAATGTAGCCAACCTTTATGGATGTGGCTGCAAGAGAAAAAAAATACCCCAGATGGAACAAAAGGAAAGTGCGAATGGTAGACAAAGAGCCAAAGAAAACGTTCCAAAGAGATGCAAGTTGTACCACAGGGTACGGGTACATTAGTGTCTCATTACACCATCCCTTGCTTTTTGGACAACAGTTGGCTCTAAGGAACTATCTAGCACTGAAATAAAACCATAAAAAAGCCAGACAGAAATGCGCTAAAAAGCATATTGACAAGCTGCAATGCTTCTGGGAGAAACTCCTTTGGACAGATAGAGCTTTTTAGCAAGTCACATTATCTCTATGTTCTCACACAAAAATTAAGCTTTGAAAGAATTAACACTGTACCTACTGTAAAACATGGAGAATGCTCATTTATTATTTAAGACTGCTTTGGTGTGTCTGGCAAAGGATGCCTTGAATCTGAGCAGCGTACAATGAAATCTCAACTATCAAGGAATTCTGGAGCAAAACATACTGCCCAGTGTGAAAAAGCTCTGTCTCAATCCCAGGTCATAGGTTCTCCAACAGAATAATGACCCAAACACACAGCTAAAGGAATGGCCAAGAATAAAACAATGGACTTTTCCTAAGTGGCCGTCTATGAGCCCTCTGAATCATTTTGAACATCTTAAAACATGCAGTTCGGAGAATGCATCCTTCAAACCTGCAACAGCTGGAGCAGTTTGTTCAAGAGGATTGGGGCAAACTGCCTGTTGGCAGGTGCAACAGTCTTATTGACAGCTACTAAAATTGCTTGTTTTCAGCCTTTGCCTCTAAAGGTTATGCAACAAAATATTCAATTACGACTCCCTTCATTTTTGTCTATGCCATTTTGATTTAGAATTGTTATTATTTATAAATGTTCTGTTAAATCAAAAATCAAAGTCTACATTTTATTAAATAGGGAATAAAAGATGATGTATTGCAGTTACTTTGGTCAGTTTTAAGTTATTTCAGAGAAGATTGTGGATTCTTTTTTTCATGGAAGTGTACCAACAAATTTGTCCATGTCTGTAAAAATATAGTAAATTAAAACAACTAGTATTATTTAAAGTAGTTCTAAAAGCTACAACTTGTTAACCCCTTTTATATGTGCCTCAATCAAGGGAACAATCCCCAGTGCATTGTATGTTAGTGGTGTGTGCCAAACACTTACTTTTCCTCTTCCCTGTGGCTGCTGGCTCCACATTGCGGTGCGCTGTTTCACCCAAACTTCTAGGTAGGGGAGGATGCACACTGAGGACACAGTGACTGCAGAGGAGCATACACTTTGGATAATAGAGAAGGGCGGAGGAGGAGTGGCTTTCCACTCCAGAATTTTACTGCAATGGGTAGCAGTGTATGCATGCCAGTAGTGCACACGCAAGGAGGTCTCCATGGGACACTGTAAGAAGGAGACACCCAAAACCCAGATAACGGTGCTAGCACTGTGGGGACAATCTGAAAAGGGTGCAAGGAATGAGATTTGTATTCCAAGAGGCATCACAAAAGATATGTTTTTACACCAGAGCAAGAAAAAAAAGAATAAAAAATGGAGGCTTTAATATCACTTTAACTAAAAGTAAATACATTATATTGAGGGATGTATTTAGCATAAGGCACTTGGAGAAGTTATATCTCTAGCGATAACTTTTTTCCTCTAATGTCTCTGGGACAAGAAGTGAAGGAAATGTTCCTTACAGGACCCAGGCAGCAACATAACGTGGCAAAGGTTTTAACAATTCCCTACTCTATCCAAACCTAGAAAAAAGTTTTGGATACACATCAATGGTATAAGCAAGCATAATGTTACAGTGAATATAGTATATACATAGTACCTTTTTTCTGTAATGTGTCTGGAAATGGGTATTCTGGTTTATAGTAGCATGTGTCATAGTGTATATTTTATTTACTATGTTTTTCATTTCTACCCAAAAGGTAGATAGTTCAATCTGATGGCATCGTATTCTGCTATCGTTTTATAAATGGCAAAGCTTGGGTTGGTTTCATGAAATAGGCTGCTGTTTATCAGGTTTTAAGGCACGATACAATCTTTCAACATTAAAAGAAGAATTCTGCTAAACTTTACTTGCATCTAAACTGTCCACAGACACACAAATGTCATTTTAGAAATTCTGCAGAGCTTTCTGTTAAAAATAAAACCAAAAAACTTTATCAAATTTTTATACCCTAACAGTCAGACATGGGTATAAGAATTTAAAAAATAAAATAATAGCACGCATGTTACCATTGCCTCTTCCACAACGCTGTAGGAACTTCCTAATGGCTCGCTTTTTGTAAACTTAATTGGAAAGTTGAAAAGATGCGGAATAATGAACACAGACCCAATTGTCAGGGCATCTGATACTTGACCACATATTTGTTTTCTTCTTGGTGCAAGGAAAGTAAGGGTGCATCCACACTGGAATCAGAAACAAAAACGAGAATCAACGGAAGTATGCTGACTTGAATTTGTATAGTGTGTAGACATTCATTGCATTGCATTTCTTTTGGGGGGGTTTACACTAAGCTATATGAGGTATTGGATCTGCCTTGCGTTGACACACGTTAGCAGTTAATCCCAGCCAACGCAAGGACATTTGACCAGGATGGTAAAGTGGGGTGTTAGTGAAATCCCAAGTTGACCAGGGTGGTAAGGGGGGGTGTTAGTGAAATCCCAAGTTGAACCCGGTGGTAAGGGGGAGTGTTAGTGAAAAACTAACCCGGGTCCATTGTGTTGCGTTGTGCTGAAAAATAAATGTAGTCTGCTCTATTTTTGTTTCAGCTGAGGGAAGCACAAAGCAACACAACACACTGGTCTGAACTGCTCCCATTCACACCCATTCATTTTCCCAGTCCTTGCGTTGGCATCCTTTGAAAGAGGGATGCAATCACATCCACAACACACTGATATGAACTGCTCCCATTCACACCCATTAATTTTTAGATGTCCTTGCGTTGGCATCCTTTGAAAAGGGGATGCCAACAAATGGAGTCTCCAAGGTCCATACATTATTAACAAGCACTTCACTTAGTAGATTGTAAAGCCCTTCCATGTGCACCTTGCTTAAAGCTAGTTATGATTTGATGAGTGCATTTGTTTCACTTGTTGGATTTGGTGTGGGGACACATGGGGGTGCTTCAGCTGCCATTGTGATGTGCGGGGCTTCTGGTGTGTCCCTATGCCTTTAAGGAGGTTGGGCTGCACCCTATTCATGCTTTCCTATGTATTCTCCAGGATTGAGTCTCTCATATATTAGAGTTAGGACCACACTACAAAGAGGGGCCTTGACAAGGCAGGGCGGCTTCCACATATGTTTCAAAAGTTGTGCAACTAAAACTCCTGTTTTTAACCCTAATTGTTAGAGAGGTTTTTTTCTTTTGCAGGCTGACTGTTGAATGTGTTTGGAAATTTTAGTTTTTTTGCACCAAGTAGATGAACACCAGGACCCCCTTTTACTCCAGCCCAATCAGGCCCTAATAATTTGTAAACAGCATCACTATGGATAAAAACAACACACTCTTTTAAAATGGCATGCTTCCATCACTTGGTGATGAAAGCATGCCATTTTAAAAGAGTGTGTTGTTTTTATCCATAGTGATGCTGTTTACAGATTATTAGGGCCTGATTGGGCCTTTCGCTAATGATAAGCAGGCTTCCATGAGTGCTGGACAAGCATCCAACTATCTAGAACAACAACACTAGACCTGACTAGATTACAAACATTAAAAAAGCTCTAGCAATCAAATAACCCCAGGTGAGGAGCTCATCAAAGGGCTGGAGTCCTCAAGGTCAGTGTATGTAATCCTAGCACAGGACTAAATAGAAACACAGCCACACCTTCACACAGAACCTCCAAAATTGGGCCACAATTTAAGTGTATGTCAAGGGAAAATAAAAAAAATCTTTGCAATACATTTCTACAGCACATGCATATTTCCACTTGTTTTATCCATTTCAATCCCCGGCAAGTACAAAAATGCACTCAACTCCCAATTTCCTGTTGTAAGCTGGCAACACAGCATTTTGTGGACTGAAGTTGCAAGAAGTGGTGTCGTTGCTTCACAGTTGCCTTTTCCTAAACTACTGGATCCCTACCCCTCTCCTCAGCTCAACAACATTGAGAATAAGTGTTCTGCAGTTGAAGATAAGAACTAAGATGGCAGATTAGACTCCTTGAGATAAGAGAGGATGAGTGTACAGAACAGCTCAGGATTTCTGGCATGATAAACAGTTATTTTTTTCACTTATTGAACATATTTAAGAAAACGCTTCTGATGGTATCTTTGACCAAAAGGTAACCGGTATGTGAGGTCCATTGTTAGGGTCTATGTACACTTTAAATATAATAACAATTACATGCATAGCCCCTGCACTCCCATATACAATTCATCCAACAATGAAGGATCCTTGTTACTGAAGGTCAAGGTGCTGTCATTCAAAGCTCTTCCGTGCAAGAATTTATAACAAATATGAAGTGCAAAGGCAGAAAAATGAGTGCAATTAATACATTTAATGATCTGGTAGAGGAGGAGGTGTTATCTAAAGCTGAGCAGTATTATATTTTGCTAGGGGGGTATGAGGTAGTTACAAGGAAGACTGATACAAGCACAGAGGTATGTAGAAAGGTTGTTCTAAAATCAATGCAGTAGGTCTGGTTCTCAGTCAAGAAGTCAGACAAACTCTGTCTATTAGACATGTGCGATTCGGTTCGTTCCAAAATTCGTTTTGGACGAATTTTCAGAAATTCGGAGATTCGGATGCATCCGAATTCCGAATTACAGCTAAGACGAATGCAAACGAATCCGAAATTCCCGATTTCCCGAAATTCGTTATTGGACGAATTTCGTTGCACCATTGACACCATTTTACCTCTACAACACATATATGCTTAGAGTACAAAATTGACGTCACGGCTCGCTCCGCCCATTTGACATTCTCAGCTATATTCATTCATATATATCAAATGCTTCACTGCTTAAAGGACAGAGGCTATAGTGTAGCGGTTAGAGCACAGGATTCCCATTGCTAACGTCCTAGGTTCAATTCCCGGCCAAGTCAACTAATATTTAAAGTATATATGAACCCCCCAATTCATACCAGACCCTTTAGGTCTGGTAGGAATGTTAGGAGGCCCCCCCCTCCTTATAACACAAAAAAAGTGCGTGGGGTTCCCCCCAAAATCCATACCAGACCCTTAAGGTCTGGTAGGAAT